>NC_071338.1:29943125-30268750 GCF_027744825.2 Synchiropus splendidus
CACAGACCGTTTCTGCGTCTTTGTGCCAGAAAAATATGTGGACACTGTGTGCATATTCTTCCTAAGACAGTCCTTCAATGTTTCGGAGAGTGAAAGCAAGTACACGTGTGTCGCTGTGAGTTCATGGATGAGACCTCCAAGGGCTACTGTATTTCATTTTGGTGACCAGGATCTCCACACTGCTTTTGTGGAGATCCTTAGGTGATGCAGCACTGCACCATCAGGGATTGAACATCAGTTATCCTTCAACTTTTCACAGCAGAAGGTGAAGCTGCTGAGATGAAGACCAGCTTCCGAAAGTCCAGGACCATAGGAATATGGGAATACTGATATTTTACTTATGCTCATATTGATCAAGTTTTTCTGTGCTATTGAATAAACTGCTTTGAATCCAACGTATGCTGAGATATTAGGCAAGGTAACCTCAATGTGCATGAGAGGTGTGAGTGGTATGGATAGCGTGAAAGATGCATGGAAGGAAGAATGAGTTATGAAAGGCGGGAACCACCTGGTACCAGGACCAAGGAGGAACCGAGGAGACATCCAACCTGGAATTGGTCAACACAGCCTGATCTGAGCCTGAGTTTGTGGGGGAAAGCGCCTACCATCCCCCAAGGGATGGAATATGGAAGATAAGGAACTGGGAACAGCAATGGGTGAGGAGGATGAATTATGGACAGCATAGCCAGGCAGAGACAGGTCGAGCCAGTCAAGCAGAAGAGTGGACTGGATATCTGCTAAGGAACTTCAAACCGAAAAAGGACAGAAAATGGACAACAACAAGAGTATTCATCAAAGTCGCTCAAAAACAAGGCGAGTCAATACAAGCCCTGCAATCGGGAAACATGGCAACCCAGACCTCAAGAGACCAAGACCAATAAGCAACGACTACACCCCAAGATGAACCTAATGTGTACAAAAGGGTCAGGGCCAGAGATCGTCTTTGTCACTCTTAACTTGGTTCTGTGGCGAGTAAGCGGACATGCGGAAGATACACTGGAGATTTCCTGACATTAGCCAGAAAAGAGTCGGAAGTCCAGTCCAGAATGGAGATCAGAACATTCAGTACATACAGTGGAGCTCAAGGATCGTGGATGGAGCATGAAACTCAGTGATGGTTGGTGCACGGTAATGTTCTGAAGAAGGAGCTCAGCCGAAAAGCAAAGCTCTTGGTTTTCACTTTTGGATAAAGGATGAGCTTCGCAAAGTAGGAGTGACTGGAAGTCGAACTGCCGCGCCTCTGGGTTGAGAGAAGCCAGCTGAAGTGGCGGAGACACCTTGTCAGGTGCCTCCTGACAAGGTCCACCTGCCAGGAACACCTCACCTGCGAGGACACACTGGAGAGATTATGTGTCAGTCGTCCGGAGAACACGCCTCAGAAGAGCAGGAGGAGGTTGTGTGGAAAGGGAGGACCCCGCTAGCTCTTTGAACAGTCTTCAACAGATTACATTTCTGGCAAATACAATCTCTCACACCTATCTTCGTGCATCACCAGTAAGACAGAAGTCCAGCCACGGAAGCTCCACATTCTTCCTCTCCACCACAGCTTGTTATGTTTTCCGTGTAAGTTATTTTGGAAGGTCCCTGGTGTCATCATCTCATGCAGAAGCTGCACAGTGTGTGTGGCAGGAGTGGACACTGAGATGCTCTGCGCCCTCGTGTCCACTCCGACAGCGTCTCTGCTGCTGCCAGCTGTCTGCTCTTCCACTGTGACTCGGATAATGACCAGCAACAGTGTTCGGTCACATTTGATTTGGTGGAAAATGATAGCTGCAGCCAAAAATTAATCACACAACTTTAGAGCTGCTTCCAAGAGGGGGCATGTTTCCCACCGATGGTGTGCCAGATAGGGATGAAGTGAGGAACGAAAACAAGGTTCAATGTGAATTGACACTGAGGAAATCATCAGGTCATCTACATGTTGGTGTTTCAGATGAGATTGTACGTCGTATTAGAAAAGTCAAGGGTGAAATGACCATCAAATTTTATTTTCAGTTCCATACGGAAATAACAGGCTGGTTGTCGGGAGGATTGACAATCATTCAGCAAGGAAAGCGAGAAACATTTTCGGTTGAAAAACCTAAAGTTTTGTGATGACACTGATGACCACAAATCTGAAGAGATTCACTCCGCAGGAAGATTTTTTTTATTACTAATCTTGCAGTCACGACACCCGCCTAAAAGTTTCAAAACCAAGGAGTCGCATCTTCAAGTCTACCACTTTGCACTTTCTATATCTCCATCACACAGCTGTTTTCACTCTCTGAAAGACTCCTATAAATAGTTATGGGTCGATGAGGTTTCATGAAACAGTGTCCTGATTTTCACAAGCCACCAGATGGCGCTGTCTGCTGTAAAACGATTGGACTTGAACAACGTATTTAATGCAACCTCACATCATTTCTAAATCAAGACAGCCATGCAGCGCCTCTAAAAATTAGGCCAGTGTGTCACCAACTCACGTAATACTGTTTCATGAAACCGCAACTACCCACCACTACTTATAACTAACCAACAGCCACTATCAGCAAAAGTTGCGACAGCTTTAAAAAAAACTCTTCTCCGCCCTTTAGGATGTGGCTGTATCTCTCTGTGTCTTTCAACTTTAAATGTCACTGAACTGAAGTAAAAAAAAATCACAAAACCATTTTCAGATTAAATAATACACTGATAGAAATCAATGAGTCAGTAAAGTCGGTAAATGCTTGTGTTTTTGTGTTATGTTTGTGTTTTCGTGCTGAGATTCAGACATAAAATCAAAAAAACGTGTCTAAGACAGAGGTGTGTCAGGGGGGCTATGAGAGGTCGGAGCAACAGCATGTTTTTGTCCCTTAAAATACATTAAAAAAAGAAATAGGAAAACTCCCTAAAATAAAGCACTTTTTAAAACACATTTTAAGCATATAATGTCGTGCAACAATCTCACCTTTCCATATTTACACTCATATTATATATATATATATATATATATATATATATATATATATATATATATATATATATATATATATATATATATTTTTTTTTTTTTTTTTGTTTGTTTGTTTTGTTTTTTGTGTCGGGTGTCTGCAGTCAAGGACGCAGAATCTACCTTAATGTTTCTGAGTATTGTTTGGTTTTACAAAGCAAAAAACGCACCTTTCACAACATGTCCTGAAAACATGGCATGCACAGGTCCAACTGTGCTTCCATAAGCCTACTTTGCCTTGACAATATTGAAGGCACCTGTCAGCCTTCAGCCCTTCCACAAGCTTCTCTGGATTTATCTTCGTATCATTCGATAACACAGCGCGGTCCAAACAAGACCGTTACCTGGACGTTGAGACAGTGCGACGATAAAAAACACAGTGTCCCAAAATAAAACCACAAGCGGTTCACTATGTAGGTCTCATTCCCTGCTCCTCATTTCCTGCAGCTTGTGCTTATGAGTCCCTATGGATTTTGTACCTGGAGAAAGACACGACACGTGGGGAAAGAAGTCAAACGGGGATGGTATGCGTGCTGCGATGCTCTCTTTCCCTGTTTCCAGAGGTCGGTGTTGTTGTGCTCACACAGGTGAGTCGCGGCACAGTTACAGAGACGTTTCAAAAAAGACCTGCTGCACATGGAAAAATACCAAACTAGAAAGGGATGAATGCAAATAATGAGTGAAGGGGGGAGTTGGAGGGCAAGTGCAATAAAGTGTGAAGAAGGAAGAAAGAGATTGATGCAGCTCTGTGTTGCCGTACACTTGCCCTTAAGGCCCTAATACTCTCTATGCTGCAGTACGCTTTGCATTTCATCTGCCGGGACATTGATGTTTCACATGAGTTAGCAGGCACGGTGCAAGAACCGCACACAAACACATCAAAAGTTAATCTGCATGGATGTGGGTGAATAAGAGGCAGGGTCAAACAAACATCAGGGAGGAATAAATGCAGCCAAGTGTTGTTGTCAGACAGCAGACGAAGTGAGAGGCAGGGCAGAGCTCAGGTCAGCAGGAGGGACGAGTGGAGTCCAGAGCGGAGAAACACCGTCAATACAAGAGCTGACAGACACAATAAATGTAAAAGACAAAGTGAGCGCTGCTGAGTCCTGGCACTGTGGAGGGAAGACTCCAACTGTTTCCTCAAAATCGTTCTGTTTTTCTAGTCATGACCAGAGAAATGACTAGCAATGGCAGTGAGGATTTGAGGGGTGGAAACCATGCAGTACCACACACTTGGAAACTACACGTGGCTCCCTGTGAAGGAGGGACAGTCACACAACAAGTCTCCACAGGAGGAAGATGCTTCAGGGTGAATTTCAATTTTGATTATTTCTTGTGCTGTAGCTTCAAGCATCCAGACAACAAATGTTTTTTGTGATCTATTTAGATCAAGTAGCTGAAGGTCAAGTTCATCTCAATGACTGTTGATGCATTACATACAACCTCTGTGATCTTTATATAACTCAAAGTAAGGATGGATGGTTGTCGTAAATATTAAACTCATGGTCAATTGTACCACCTAACTCGGTTTCCGTTAATGCACCCTAATGTCACGTTGTTTTACGTCTCAAAAATTAGTTGCATTCAATATCATTTACTCAGTTACGCCATTAAATAAATAAATAATTTTACAATTAAAAAAGCCAATAATATGCACATTTTCATGGTCTTTCCGACACATGAATGTTCATCTTTCAATTTCACCAAAAATGCAATCTTCTTTGAACATTTATCACCCAGAATACACTACAGTGGTACCTTGGTCCTCGACCACAATCCGTTCCAGACGGCCGAGAAGTGAATTGTCCGAAATCTGAATCGATTTTTCCCATGACAATGAATGGAAAAAGAAATAATGCGTTCCAAGCCTTAAAATAGTCTTTTGTAGGAGTGAATGTAGAGTGTCTGCTGCAGGTGGCTGTTCCTCTATGTGTGTGGCCGCTGCATGTGGGAGGGGTTGCCGAGTGAGTGACGTCTCTCCAGAAGTGAAGAGGTGCCCGGTGCGTGTCCAGCTCTGAATGTGCGCTTCTGTGCAGTTTGGCTGTGACAAAGTCATAAACCAAGTCACGCTCTGTCCCAGACTCGCCTCATCCCTGTCCCAGCTCCAGCCCACAACAGGACATCAAACCCTGGAGTGAGCGCTCCAGCACCTCCCCTGTGACACTCTACCACGGTCCAGTGCGGAGACAGGAAAGGTTTTACACCTCAATATGAAGAAAGAACAGTCAGTAAATGTAGCTAACGGGACACGTCTGCATACAGAGGCTGCGTTATACACAATAACAAAGCGTGTTGTGGGTCAGCTGATCGGTCCGTGCACGTTTTTCGGGGGCGTTCGAGTTCTGGATTTTCGTTCGAAATCCGAAGCAAAAAAAAACGCGACATTTCTGTTCAAATTCCGAGGTACCACTGTACTTATTCATTTGTCTCTTACTGACTAGATTTTGCCTTGAAAGAGTCAACAGAAGCTCACTTTAAATAACACCATATTTACTGGGTATTGACAGTAAATAAGCCCTTATTTCATTAGTTTATTTAATAGTCAATATGTGTTTCCTAATTGAAATCTGCAATGAACAAGTTTGAAACATAGTGTAAAGAAATGTGGGCAGCAGATTTGATCTTTTACACTGATCCGTGGGTGTGGAATGGCGTTGTAGAGGGAATGTGAAAAGGTTCAGTTAGTTCTTTGTCGCCACGTTTCATGAATAAAAGACCTTTTGTCCCTCAAAAGCAGGAAGGGCCATTTTCACCCATGCCATTACTGAGAAGCACAGGATGAAGTTAGAACAAAATTACAAATTATTGCTTTTTATTTTCCAATGTACCAATGATATACAATGGCAACACAAATTCCTTTGCACAGAGCAATGAGCAATGACGCTGACCTTGCCTCTCTTGCGTTGACAAGTGAGGAGAGTAAATCAAAAATATTTAGCCTGGCACATCACATTCACGGTCTCCAGACTTCTGATAGGGTGAGAGTTATGCACCTCTGGCATTGGTGCCTGTCATAACTCTTGAACAAACCATGGCAGTACATTTAAATGACACATTTCTTTCCAACAATAGTCTTCATTACATAACCAAGTTAAGGAAAGAAGAAAAGAAAACAGCTTTGGCTCCACCGGTGAGAAAAGGGGGTCAGAGAAAAAGTATTATAAAAGTATAATTATTAACATTACAAATAATACTTATCGTAATAATAAATAAACAGGGCGAGAGATTCAGACACATGAAACTAAATCTGTAAATTTTACAGGCAGATTACGGTGGTGGTGGTCTCAATAGCGCTCTTACCACCGCATGAAAGATCTGCAGCAGCAGCCCCCAAAGTGTTGCTGCCCAAGTTAACGTAAAAGCTTTTTGCTCCGACACTCAGGGTTCAACGTGGTGAACTTTAAAAGAGGCCAGAGGTAATCGGGCAGAAGGAGACCAACATCAGGAAGACCCCGAGAAGCTGCTGTCTGGATATCATGAGGGTAACAACACACTTTTGTCTTGGCCTTCAGTGCTAAACATAGGAGTGGAAACAACTGATGCTCCATTTAAAATGGCGAGAATAAAGAGTTAAACTTCAACTAAACTAGTAATATGAGCCACAAAAATGTGACGTAAATCTGTCTTCAAATGCTTAATGTCTTTAGATCACAAGCATCAATATGGTGAGTTATGGTAGGTTCCTCACCTCGCCTCCAGGGCAAAACCTAAGTGCTCCTTTCTTCAATTGAATTTTTGGAATTACTATACATAGAAATGAACTACAAATGAAAGTCAGACCAACCGAATCAATTCCTCAATGTCTTTCCCAACACCTGTATTTCCCCCTCCATAGCTAGAAATGTAGTATCTCCCATGCTTCATGACACGACAACAGAGGTTAGAACTGGGTTGTTATCGTTATTTGCGTGATTTGTTTTGCTGATCGGATCATCATAAAGTGAATAGGAAGCAGCAATGAAATTTAAATTCATTGTTTATCCAGAAAATGGTAGGTGATGGGTCCAAGGTTGCGGCAGGAGGAAGACCAAGATTCAGGCTCGCTAACCTGGTATTGTGAGAAACTGATGCATTTTTCCAGAATCTTTTTGGATTGTTAAATGATCCTGTTATTTAGTTTGATATTTCAAGTTGCCGCACAGTAAAATGCATTCATTTAAAAAAAGAAATGAGCAAGAGACATACACCAAACACAAACCGTCAACCTCGGGAATCACAGAATGTGCTTTCACCACTCTACTACCGCAAAGTCACATACGGCAGAATTGACGCCTCTGCTTTAGACCTTTCCCGTCCAGATCACACTAGAGAGCAACACAAAAAAAATAAGTCGACATTCACCTCTGAAGCTCTGATCACAGAAAAAACGCCAACTCAAAGAGCCCAACCTTCTCCTGCTCCTTGTAGGCAATGACAACTCCTTGGAAGAGACTCCCACTAGGGTTCCTGCGGAATGTTCTCGATATAAAATACAGTATCTGGAAGCAGCTCTTCGGTCCGTGCTCTTGTGTTTGTAATGTGTCAGTAAGTTTCATAGAAAGTAATTTGGCCTAGCAGAAACCCAGGAAATAACACCCACAAGGCCAGCAGATGTGTGTGTGTCAAAGTATATGTAAATAGAAGATGAAATTTGAGGATTTCATGCATAATGCGCAGGCATTGCTGACAGGATGTCATGCTCCTCCAGAGTCAGAGTCCTCAGAGACCAAAACCATGGAAAGCCTGAAGTCAAGGTGGATTTTGTTTTTCGCGATAACAGTCTGAACCTGAATCCAGCGCTTGCACAGTTCCTGACAGCCTTTGAATTCAGTTTACATACTATATTTACACTCAAATGCATATTTAAACCTCGAAACCTGGGCGCTCCTCTAAAGTGGTGGCTGATGTGAAGCAACAGGATTATTGTCCCTTTTGTCGAACAATTACAAAAGGCTGTCATGTAGCTCCATTAAAGCTCATTGAAACAAAATAAGTTATATGCACATTAGTTTCTGACTCTTCCGACCCCCTTCATTTGTTTGGTCGCAGACCATCCTTCACTCCATCTCCTTTAAAAGACAGAAAAATAGAGATGACTGCAGCAACACAAGGCGACAGAACAAGGAGAATTATCTTTCGTATGGTGACGGCAGATTGCCATTGTTGCTTCGCATGACTCATCTTTCTGTCATTGGATGGTTTTCACAACAACACGACGGGATGACATTCAACTTATGAGTCAATCTGCAACGTGTTTCCACTCACTCATAAATCCCATTTTAATGCTGTTGAACAATTTAGCATCCAACAAGTTGATGCTAATAAACCTGTTTGGTTCCAGCTTATTGAGTTGTCATTATACTTCATTACCACTCATGACTCAGAGGATGAAGACGTCTCAGTCAGTAGCAAGTGTGGAAGCCCAAGCGCACTGAACACAGAGCGACATTTTGGTGCCGAAAATGGTGCGTTGTGAAGCTTTATTTATGTGCGACTAAAAGCCCTCTGAAACAGTTGCTTTGGTTTGCAACATCATGAGTGAGATACATGAGTCACAGCAATTATAATCTCAAGCGGCATCATTGCTTTTCAAAGATTTTCTGTGCCAAGAAGATTCTGAAATCTATTGGCATGATTTTTTTGTTCATTTTATTCAGTCTGAATTTTCTCTTCCGTGTCCTCACATCTCATGCTCTATGTGCAGTTCCTACTGACCAGCTCTCTAGTAGTGGTGGGTAGGTTTCATGACACTGTATTGAAGAGTTGTTGAGGGAACATGAAACAGGGTCCTGATTTTCAGAGGCCACTAGATGTCTGGATTTGAACAACTAATTCAATGAAATCTCACATCATTTCTAAATCAAAAGCGCCATCTGGAGGCCTCTGAAAATGAGGGCAGTGTTTCATCAACACTGTTTCATGATGCCTCATCTGCCCAACACATGTAAAACTGTATCCTAAAATTCCAGTGCAGGGCCATGATTTATGAAAGATGGTGTCAAAAATATACAAATAAAACACCACTACTAAGTATGAGCATCTAATGTATGTGTCAAACTCGAGGCTGGGGGTCTAAATCTAGCCTGCTGAGTTATTAGAAGTGGTCCACATTAAATATAGACATACAGTCATTTGGGTTCAAATGAGTAACAGGGTGGAAGCTACAGAGCTCACAAGAACATTCCACCCTGTTCGGGACACTGGCCAGGGACCTGACCTTAGATGTCAAACACCAAGGTTCGACCCACCAATGGGACTGAGTGATGTTGCTGTGACCAATTTGTTTGTTGATGTGATGCAGTTTTTCAGCTACGTCACACATATCTGGAGGAAGAAATAGGGCTCTTTCCCCAGCCTCTCCCCCTAAACCCAACCATCCAGAACAAATGCTTAACTTTAACCAGCACTCTGAATCAAACTGAAACCCAATTATAATGTTATTTTGAAGTATTCCTCCTCGAATTGAGGCGGAGTTTCATGGGTCCCTGTGTCCATGGGTCCAAGTGTTTAGTGTAAGCCGACACACAAACACACACGATCACACAGACGCCAGGGAAGACGAATGTCCTTGCTGCCTCCGCTTCACTCTGAAAATGGCAATGTGTCATGATCGTCCTGGACATATATCAACAAGCAAGGGCATAAATAGATGCACAGCGAGTCGCACTTCGCAACTCGCTATTTTCGGTCTTGGCGAGTCAGGGAGGAAATGACAGTTGCACAAACGATTAAGGGTCTACACTCCAGCACTTCCCAAATCCCAGTGCAATTTCTAAAAATACACATTTTTTCTGGAATACCTGTTTCATCTTTCTCACCTCTCAGCTGTTGGAGTGTGTCCGCAGAGGGAACGTGTCACGTCACCTCAAATGTGCCGTGAGTGCACGCCTCTGTGCACACAAACGTGTGTCGTATCAGACGTTCAAAATGTCTGCATTACCACTAATTGTTTCTGTTCCGCTTTCTCTCTTCTTTTTTTTTTTGCTTGTTGCATAATAACTCTGCAGGTCACTAAACTGGGTACGTCGCAGCTGTTGCTATAGAAACAACAGGATTAAAGCATCCTCCCTGATAACGACACAAGTTTTCATTTCTCTCTCAGTGAGACGGGGGACGGGGTTTCACTCTTTGTGTTCTCCCTTAATCCCATTTCCTCTCTTTTTAGTTTCCGACAAGACAAGAGTCTCACTTCATGCTCCACTTTCTTTCCTTCTCTCACTCCCATTGAGTTGCACCTCTGGCTGTGAAGAACTGGTTTATGTCCACCTCACACAGTATTTATAATTTCACGACCAGTGATGAAACACTTTGTTGGCAAACCTAAAGGGCAAAATCTAAACCGTCGATAAGACAATGTACATCCACTCGTAGTCCTCTTGTTTCATTCTGCTTATATGAACAATCCATTTATTCCTTCTGTGCCTCGGTAAACAGCGATCGACAATGACACCATTAACTGCTTACAAAAACAGAAAGTATGTCATTCCGGTGGGCAGGTCCACAGGGGAGTTTTTTTTTTTTTTTCAATCCAAAACCAATAAACTAGAGGATTTAAACAAGGTGCCCGGATTGAAATCTGACTTCAGTATTCCACAGGACGTGCTGCCCAACAACACACTGCTGCACTCAGCTGCGCTCCATAAACTGCATCAACACACAAAAACCAAGTCTGAAGTGGTCACTTTATGAGCTGAGTTTCATGTATTTCAAAAGATAAACAGATGACTTTATTTTGTTACCATGTTTGGCTCCTTGCCTGTGCTGGATTCCGGTGTTAGTGCTAGATAACCGGAAGCCCAGTGAATCCAGTGTTGTGCAGGCAGAGTTAGTGAACTTTAGGAGCTATACAAATCACTTTTATGCTTAACCTGTATTCACACCAGGACTGTGAGAAGAAATGTTGACAGAATCGTATGCAGTGTATCAATCAAGACGCTGAGTGATATAATAGTGACAAAACAGTCATATAATATGTCAAGTTAAAATGTCCGTAAAGTATCAAGGAGAACTGAAATGAAATTCATTCATTCAAGACTCACACTAAATCCGTTTTCTGAGTCCACACTCATCAACAGCTCAGTCACAGGTTACTTCAGAGTTAAACATATTTCAAATAAGTCTTTTGTTTTGTAAATCGACCAGATGCTCGGAAGCCATACGAGCATGTATTCTACAGTATGTGCTGCCCTGCAACCTGACTTGGCGTGAGTCAGGCGCGAGGAACTGGGCTAACTGTTTTGGAATAAAGATCAGACAGTTTCCAAACCCAAGTTCAGTGGCCATATTCACACCAGACAGATACAATGAGCATCTCACAGCCGGCACCTGACGGCTCCAAGTATTCCTCACTGCTGCCAACCCCATGAATAAGGAGCACCTCCGTCTTTGATGTCCTTCCTTCAGTCACAAACAGACCTCTGAAGTTTTGGCACAGCCCACAACACAACACTGAATCACCCCCTTTCAATTCTGAACATTGACAATCCTCAGCCATTGTGTGGTCAAAAGAAGAATTTCTACGGAATATGTGTTTGGACGTCTCTCTCGTACCATTAAAATAGATGTCATGGTTCCATCCTTGCTGACCATGTCCATGGCTACTTGTGTCCTTGACTGTGGGTGGTGTTTATTTTCCTCCCAGGATCCTGCTGTCATGGCAACCGCCCAACTCTCCATCACTGCCTTGATCGGACCCTTCAAGTCCTTTTTGAATTCCATTCCTGCTTTCCATTTCTGTTGATTTCACCCCACACCAGAAGGAATTGCAGGTAGAAAACATGGGATTCCAGTAGAGTCATGGACAGGTTCTCCCAGGTTGTTAAATACCAACAGAGCGTATGTGTCCTATACTGTTGTTTCATTCAATCCAGGTCATAAGGCAACTTTAAACCACAAGCCTGCTCATGATTTTTTGGGGTGAAACCTTTCAAAAATGAATCCAAATCAATCCTCTAGTCATGAGAGTCACTCTGGCCCACACTGCACCTTTTCAACGCATCCCAACTCTCATCTGTTGGGTGGGCAACATTTGAATTTCCGAACACAAACTTCAAGCATGTGAAGGCAAAAAAACAAACAAATAAAAATCGGCGAGAGAGCAACACGTGGCTAATTAATCCAAGAGATGATCGGGGATTCAGGCTGAAACTGTTGATCAGACAACAGATAAGCAGATGAAATTGGATGAAGAAGTAATGAGAATGAATGAGGCGGCATGTTGATCCATTCGGCTGCAGCTGGATGAACGACTCTATCCAAATATCTGTCCTCCTCCCTGCTGTTCAATCGCAATTCTTTTCTTTTCAGTCGGGATGTCCGATAGCGCCAGTTCGCTGATATCCAACGTGCCGCCATTGTCCCAACACTTAATTTCCGATTCCAATCGCAAGTAATTCTGATATACACAGTTTTTTCCACAACTAATTTTAGGCCTCATTGAATGTCACAAGTTAGACATTAGATGAAAGAATATCAAAATGAAAACACTACTTCAACTTAAATTCTGGAAAGGCGCCATTGAAAACTGATAAATCTGACTTCATAAAGAGAAGAAGAAGAAAAATGCAGATATCCTGTACAAGTTGGCACAGTATTTAAAGTTGAAACACTTTCAAAGAAAGGCACACAAAAAAACGGATTCAGTGGAACGAGGTGAACATAGGCCCCCTTTTAATGTACAACAAATGAGGCTCAAAGACTGAGAGTCAGGCTGTGTCCCATTTCTCACCCCAACACTCGGTTTTGTGCGTTCACGTCTAAGTGGAGTGTGTCCCAATACTCCTAAGACCAAGGGCACTCACCGTTCACTACTTGAAATGATCCCTTCAAACCGAGGCAGCGCCGGAGCTGTGGGTGTCATGATTCCGCTTTTATTTTGGCCCCTTGAGTTCTGTTTTGCTTTCTTCCTGTTCCTGTGGCACACGGCTGGAGCCAATCAACCCCTGATCATCTGAGTATAAAAACACCTGGACTCCAGTAACGTGTGCCAGGTCGACTCTGTTGTTCCCTGTGGTAAATTGGTTCTCCTTGTTTGTGCTCTGTCTGTGCTCTAGTTTGCTCATTTTTGACTACACTCTCTGAAACCCTGGTGCCCTGGTGAGTTGGAGTTTAGTTTCTTCCTCTGTTTCCGTGTGTTTCCTGGTTTGTTGTGTGATTTTTACTATTTCTGTTCATTGTGTATTTGTCTCTCTGTTTACAGATTTAAGTTTGACGCTCCTAGTTGGGTGACGCCTTAATTCTGGACATTCTGACTTCGCTTTGTTTCTCCTGGTTCGGTGATGTTTTCTGTTGTGATTTTACTGTTGTTAATGATTAAAATATTGTTTGACTCGCACCTGCCTCCTGTGACTCTTTCATCATTGCATTTGGGTCCCGCTCCACGTCTTGACCCATGACAGTGGGAATATGAAATATGGATAGATTTCTAGGATACCAAAGTACTTTAACAATATTGGATAGGACAACAGCGACATTTCAATAAAGAGGACTACTCTTTCTCTCGTATCACACGTTAGCGACCCAAATGGTGTCCGACAACATGAACAATACAACACGTATGTACAACAGTATGTTTTTATTTCTTCTTAACAAACAACAGTAGCTAGCATCCAGGCTGATGTTAACATCCTCATACCTCTAACAGATCTATCACCGCAACATAGCGACAAAGCTGGCTTGGGCTCCGCCCATTTCCTCTCTATTGGTTCACCAAACCCAGTGAGATGATCAGCGCCAAGAGGTTGCAAAAACGTTGGAGCTGGCATTTCCAAAACGTCTCCAACACTGGGTATGCAAGAAACAAAACACAGCACGGCAGCCAATGACGTTGTTTTTACACGCGACGTCATGAAAGGTTGTCCCAATTCTTAGGGACGTCAATCACTTCACTTGGTTGTCGGAGGGCACTTCATAGTGGAGGACACTCAAAACCAAGTGCTAGTGTTACAGTGAGAAATGGGACACAGCCAAAGACTTTGGGGATTGAAAATAAGATATTCCACATTGTGGCAAGGAAAGAGTCTTGGTCCTCCCTCTTGACACAACTCTTGTCTTCATTTGAAATCACAAGTAGGTATGGCGCAAGCCATTGTCACTCTCTCACGTTGGGTTAGGAAAGTGGACTTTACCATTCTATAACAACAGTGAATCGCAAGGAGGGGGGGGATATCGCTAGAGGCAGACTGAAACGCAGGGCCGTTTGTTTTTATAGCAATTGACACGTCATTGGCTTAGCCAACCGCAACCTTGTTTTCTCTTTTACATGACATGCTGCCCAAAACATGCCGCACGACATGTGCTTCAATTGAAAACCTAATGTGTCACCATTCAGCGCGGAAGGTGTCAGTATAGGACGCAAGAGTTCACTTTCCCACCGTCAATATATTGTGCTATGGGAGTGAGGATGGGTTGCGTAGAGAAAGAATTTGTGTCGTACCAAGCGAGTAAGCCTTGATTGACACAAACACAGTTGTTTTGTTGTTGTAGAGGTTTGTGCTGCAGAATGTCTTTGGACGCACCGATAATTTACCAAAGCCCAGGCATTATGTTATTGTATAGCCATTATCGGAGGAAATAACGCTCACCATAGAGACGGACGATAGATAGCTATGTTAATACCTTTATATATAGGCAGCAAATGCCAAATAGCTCAGAAACCACCCACATAAAAAAAGCATATGTGCCATATTCTCATGCAAATAATGCAATAATGTACTTTTTCTGGAATGTTTTATTCGACAGAGTGTACGAATGGGAGTCATTAAAGATGTTGTGATGGATTCAAAGGAACATGAAACAACACATTTCTTCCAGTCACATAAAACAAGACTCATACAATGTTCTCGTCTCTTAATAAAAACGGATGGCAAAAGAAAATAATGGGAGCAATGACTAAAAGCATGAGGCTGAATGCAGAGAGGTGGAACGGCTAGAAGAAGGATTGGTACTTAAAGAAATGAAAGAGTGACCGAAGATGACTAATGCAATGAGTCAGTCGCCATTAATGAGTAAAAGGACAGAAAGAATAGATAGTGGCAGAGAAAAGAAAGGAGGGCCTTCTGGGAGGAAAACACAAAAAACAGAGAGAAATACTTCATAGCTAATTTTAAAAATTATTTTACCAGAAGCAGTTTTCATTAGCAGTTGATTAATATTTTTGCATTTCTGGTTATAAATACTTGATGTCTGAGTGAAGGCTACATCATGATTGAAGTCCCAAACTGTGAAAATCCTTTGTAGTCCAGTGAGCACCCATTAAAATGCCAACAAATCCTTCACGAGGCAGTGATATTTATGCAGTAGTGCTGAGGTCGGAGATTTGTCATTTCACTCTCAGCCCTCACCCACTGTCACGCTCTGGTCCTTTCCTTGCCTTGTCTGTCTGGATCTTCTGGAGTTTTGCAGCACAGAAGTTTTTTTTTGTACCTACTTGATGTCAGTGCGTCACCAGCACAGATCAGAGTCAGAAGCGCCACATTTGGAATCTTGAAACAGCAACCGAACGTTACTTGATTCTGTTTTGATCATTTTTGAAAGTGAGGCGACATGTGAGAACAAACGCAGTTCAGACGGCCGGATTCTGCGCTGGGTTGTGGGTGAGATAATTCTGAGGGATTCTGACGAAGCACATAGAAACCGGGCTTTTCAGACCCTGCGCAACCCTTCAACAGAGGAAACACACGGACTGTTTCCTCCCACTTTGACGACACGTTTATTGTTATGGGGAAACAACCACCGCCTTGTTAAGTCCAAGTCGCACCGTGGAGGGTAACCACTAATGGATGAGTGTCGGCACAAACAGAAAAAACACAATTTTTTGATGCAAGCAGTAAGTAGTAGTGCGGCAGTGGTAGACGGTCGATAGGGGGCGCTGCTCCTCACCCCATGGTACCTGCATACTTCACTTTCTATTTAGCCATATATGAAATATTTATCACACATCTTCACCTAACCAGCACTTAGTCCTGGTCAGGGTTGTGGGAGGAAACCGGAGTACCCGGAGAAAACCCATGCAGACAGAGGGAAACATGCAACCTTCTTGTTGAGAGGCAGCAGTGCTAACCATTGTGCCACCCTTTATCTGTATATTTTATACCTATCTAATATAATACCTATGTTATACCAGTGTTACCACAGACAGTGGACAGAGTGTGTGTGATATGTGCCTGCTGACATACTGTATATATCATTGTATTTTGGAGGAAACTGCTTCCTGTTTATCACATCCTGCTTGATGGGAACTGGAAAAAGTGGATGTTCAGTCCAGCCGCTCAGCCAATCACAGGCATGAAGTGGTCACATGGCCAGAGAGAGTCAGCCATTCAGCATCCTGGAAAGTGCAGTAATATGTCATGAGTTATGTTTCATATACACAAAAGGACGTATTGTGGCTCCAATCGCACAATAAGGACATCTATTCCCAACAATATTTGGATCACGGTTTTGTGTATGAATTAATAGACAATATTTCCCAGAACATTAAATGATATGAACTGAGAAGTATGAAAGTAAAACTGACACCACGTCCAGATTGTATTTCATTTTTTCCAAGCCTGTCTGTAGATCATAGTGGAATTGGATGGTGGATCCAACACCTCAGTTATATGAACATTACATTGTATTCATTGCATGTTTTCTATTATTTCAATTGTAATTTCATTTTTGTCTCCAGACGCAGCAAGACGTGAGGTAAACAATCCTCTCATTTAGACCTTTGCCATCCTCAGATGCTAATGAAAGACCGCTAAGCGGTAAGCTGGTGTTACCTAGCGTTAATAAGATGCTGGTGATGGATTTTAAAATACCAATATCTGTTCGGGAAAGGAAACAGCTGTAGTGTTAAGCCATTTGATATTTTCCTGTGAATTTTTAAACCACATTAATCCATCTTGATCCCAACATTTGCTGCCAAAATAGACTTTTTAATCCACTGCACTGCAGGGCAGGAAACACTGCTGCCAAATATCAACTTATTGGTTGCTGCAATTAAGAGCAAGCATCGCGCTCGGCAAAAAAATAAATAAATAAGTAAGTACCCCCATTTATCTCGCTTCACCAGCCCTTTACAACTTCATAACTCCCCGCCTTAACTTTACGAAGCATGTGTGTGAGACACACAAGGTGGGGTGGATTGATCACCGGCAGTCAGTCATTCAGCGAGCCGTTCCATTAACCACCCGGTCAGTCAGTCGACCATCACTAAGTCTGTCAGCCAGTTATCTGGTCGGTTAGATACATGACCCAAACGCCAATCAGTCGGTCGGCCATTCGCTCTGTCTGGCAGCCATTTAGGAAGACGACAAACTGGTCACTGGTTCTCAGACTATAAAGGAGAAACCACTCTGGTTCCTTCTATTGGCGTGATATGTGTGGCTTCATGGAACATTAGAATTCAATATTTGCTGTTTTATTTGTCCACGGGGTCTTTATTCGTCCCCATTGTTTCCTCACAGGTGGCTGCCCAAACTACCTCAGTGGGCTTTTTTTTTCCTACACTGTGCCGTTAGTGATGGGCAAATGAAGTTTTATGAAGCAGTGTATTTATTTTCAGCGCCCCACAGATGGCATGTTGGGCGTTCACTTGCTATTCAATAGTTCCAGCTGTTGCGCTCTCAAAGCAAAGACAATGTCAGTGAAGCGTCACTGCTCAACGTACTGTACAGTACAGTGGCAGCAAAAAAAGTTTTTGGACACCTTTAAAATTTGATGCCATTTTTTGTGTGCGTGTATATTGTTGTTATTTTTGTTTGTTGTTTAGAAGAGAAAAAGAACAATGGATTCTCGACGGTTTCAATATGTCAGTTGTCTGAATCTGTCAACAATGAACAGAGCATCTGTTCAACTGGGAATCACATCATCAAATGTAGTCATTCAGTATGCGCCTGCGCACCTGAGGATAGCGCATGAGCGTTAGCATTTGCCACTATGCTGCAAATAGATGGTGGGCAGAGACGTGTGGACCAACGACATGGTTGAGCTTTTATTATGGGTCAATTCGGAACTTTGAATTAACCAAAACCCTGGTTGCTTAGGACCAGGATATCTCATGGTTTTCATAGTTTTTTGCACCTGTTTCGTGCACGAAAGAAAGTAATCTATATGAATCTGAACCCCGTATGATCTTGCTTGATTGTGGTTAAAGAAAATAAACATTTGTTTTAGATATCAATCTTGTGTTTGAGACAGGAGTCTCTGTACAGTAGAGCGTGTGCTGCTCGCCTGTCTGCAGCACGTCTGCAGTCATGACTGTTGAGTTGTTGCCAAATGACACTGTTGTCCGCTGGTTTTGTTGCAAATTCAAGACACTGGTGGAGAGCGACGAGTGAGGGACGTCATCATTTTCATAAAGATGCGGATCATCCTTACAAACAGAGACACTGATCCAGCGATTTAAAATGTACCAAAGTTGGAAACCGGTTTCAAAACGTATCAGACTGAAAATGAACTGACGCTTCACTCATGGCCATCAATTCTCACTTTTATTGATACAATACCGTAAATATGGAGTGCATTGGGATATTAAGGTCTGTAAGCTGCTGGTGCAGTGGTGCTGTCTGCACCGTAGAAAGGTCAGTGGTGTTTAAAAATGCATGAGGAAAATGCAGTGGTAAACTTCAGAACAATGTTCTGAACTGGAATCATGAACTCCTCACATCTTTTATTGACATTAAAGTGCTCAAAGCGCTCTGTTTTCACCCGCGTGTCCCAAGTTCAGACACCACTGCCGGTCTCAGCTGCTGCTTCTCGTCTCCACACCGACAGGAGATCGGCTCTGTGGGTGGGACATTTTAAGTGCTTCAAGATCAATAAGATCGGTTTGAAGTGACAAGGCTCAATATTTTGGCAGCATGACGCTTTTTAGCCAGTAAAAATCCTTATACTAGCCGCATTGTTCATGAGAAAAAAGTAGCGGCTAATAGTCCAGAAATTACGTTAGTACCCAACTGAGCGGAAGTGACAGAGGTAAGGAGCAACTAAGTTGAAGCAGAAACCTTTTGACAACCAAACACAAGGCTGGCAGTCACCATAGAACGTAATGTCAGTGTTAAGAAAAACAGTTGAAACATGAAAAGAGCTTACAGAGAATTTTCAACTAAATAAGACAAAATCTTCTTTTGCAGTCAAGACAGAAAAAAAAAGTTCAACTGTAACTGAAAGATTGAATGGGTCGACCAAAGTTGAAAATCACAAGTGCGTGCTTTATTTATTTTGTCAGCTTGTTGGCAGCCTTGCCTTGTTTGTGTTTCTGTCAGCGGATTATTCATTTAAAAAGTGACTGCAACACGGACCACCAAGAATTTAAATTATGCACGCGAAACACGACGGTAGCAACACCACAAAGGCTCGCGGATCCGTGTGCCAACGTGTGGTCGGAGTTAAGTCTGAGCTGACAGTGATGTGAAGTATGAAGATGTGGGTTACATCTGTCTGCAGCGTGGGAGGAGGGGGGTGCGAGTGCGCGTTGAATCATAGATGGTCTCAAGTGTTCATGCAGAAAGCAGATCAACGATGCAGGCTGTCATAAATGTGGCACATTAAAATCTCAAATTGACTTTCAGAACTTTTGTTACTAGTGAGAAGTGACAGGAACCCATTGTGTTGTCATATCTTTTTCAATTTCAAAATACGCTCCATTCGCGCAGTACATGCTCTTGTTCGGGAATTTGTTTCGGCCTGGTAAATAAACTAAAACAAGCCATGAGAAAGATGAAATCAGAGATGCTAAGTCTTGGATGATTGAAACGGGTAGAAGAGGGCGCTAAATCTAGACAGCTAAAAAGATACCAGAAATAGAGAGAGGGAAGAAATGATGTTTTCATTTATATATTTAAATACAGCCATTAAAAATGCAGGTAGCAGTTGGAAGATGTGGCAGCGGGAGAACACGAAATCTTTGTATATTTAAAGTTTGGGCATAAATAAAGCTGATTTTAGACGGACCGCAAAATGGCTAAAAAAGTGGAGGCTTTATGTGAATTTGGCTGTATTTCAGATCAACTTTAATCCATTTTTATAGCCTTACAAACGTCAACAAAAGCATTTAAAAATGTGTTTGAATGAAACCCATCATTGGAGAGACAACTCCAGCTCCAAGAAAATTCTGAGGTCAGAGAGGAAGTGTTTTTACATGAAATAGATGATGTTCAGTTCATGGGCAACTTAAGGGGGTATTGTATTAGCAAAAGAATATGTGTGAACAACGTGCAAGGACATACAATTTTAACAGACTAATTAAAAATGATCTACTCCAGCGCTGTCATGTAGGATTAAAGGCATAATCCCGCAGCCATAAACAAGTGATGCACCTGTTTTTGTTCTCACACGAAAGCAGAAACACATTTTACTGACTTATCTCAATGTAAACGGATACGGCTTTGTTTATCAACCAATCACTTCTTAGAATAATGGTCACCAACGTACTTCGCTCCACAGTGTCCGCCCCCAGTTACATTCAGTCAAGTGAAATGGATTGATTTTGAGTCGAGACAGCCTCAGAAAGTATCGCAATTATTTATAGTCCGGCAGTAAATACACATCACTGTAAGTCAATGCGCTGGAAAATTCACTCCTCCATACCGATAAAATATATAGTGGAATTAAACTGACTGGTGACACAAATGGATATTTAAACATCCGGTCGCACAATGCGCCCAAAAATCGTTCAATCCGCTCCCAGGACTCATCGCCAGAGAGTGGAAATCTAACTTCAAGGCTGTGTTTAATAATTGCTCCTAAAACATTCTGACACAAAGGAGATATTGATCAGACTCATAATAATCGTCGACTAACCTCAGGGATTCCTGTTTCTCCCAGAGTTTTCACCTGCACGCTGGAACAGCTATTGAGCAGCAATAAAGGTTTGTGCCCATGCGGTCGTAAAGTCCCGGAGGCTGCTGTTGTGATATTGGAATTTGGCAGCTGTTACGGTCACATGATCAAAAACAAATTCGATGAAAGTTTTTATCTTCCAAGCGAGCGTGTTTGGCAAAGAAGGCCCACAAAAGACGGCGTATTAGTCAATTGAAAGCAGAAGATATACTTGGAAATTCCTTTGGTGTTTCACTCCAAGCTAGTGACAAAGCTGAACCATGTGAATGTGGGGTCTCCATGTGGCCTGCAGTGGACTAGCCACCCGCCTGCCATGTCTGATTCTCATCCATTTCATGGATGATCCACATAACCTTAAAGGCAGTAAATGGAAATTATCAGAAATGGACCCTGCATTTATTATGGTGATATTTGGAAACAAGGGGGGCGGTTTTTGCTTTTGCCAGTGGGTGATCAAAACTTTACGACCAGCGGGACGGTGGGAGTGTGTGCTGCACTGAAAGATTTCATTGGACTCGCAGAACGTATTGTGTACATACTCAGTCACTTGGCTAGAAGTGCATTAAGATTAGGAACTGTGCGACACGCTGAGACATTTCAGCAGCGACCAACACACCGAGCACCCATGGCCCCAACGACTGGAACTTTGAATGAGATAAATGACTAATAAATAGAATAGAAATACATTTGAAAAAATAAATCCTTTGAGTTCGAAAATGTTGGTGTGAAACCCAGACATCACACACTTCCTAGCGCAGGACAAAAGTAAACAGGAGAGCGAGGTTGCTACCTACTGGAAAACCAAAACCTTTGTCTTCCATTTAGGGAGTCACCTGTGTAACAGTGGAATAGCTTTTAAAGCATGTGACGCTTATTCATACATGTAGTAGGCACATATTACATGATAATTAAACATATTGCTAGTGTCTTTTTAAGCCTGTCTATTTTTTACCATGGAATGGCCACCAATATTGCTGTTAGTTTACAGTAAATAAGCAAGTAATTTGTTCATTAATGGTTCTGCACTCCATCAGAGACACAAAGTCAAATCCTATCCTGTTGATCAAACCTTGAGTCGCAATGTAAACACCACCTTTTCACTCCTACGGTGTCACGTATCAACTGGATGTCAAATGGAATTTTGACTGCGATGTCGGTGCAGACGTCAGCCTTCCACAGAGCATGATAATGAATAGGCGTTTCAAATCTTACCACACTTTTAAAGGCACCTTATGTGACCATGCGCTTCACAACGCGGACATAAAGTCCACTTGAAAATAGTCGATATTTCAGTGAGAATGTGCTGACGTAAGTCCCTGACCTGAAGAGCTCTCAGAGAAGGGATACGATACTCATGTTGAGATCTTTTTTTTTTTTTTAATAAAAACCATAATAATCACATTGAAAAAGCAGAGAAGATGACAGAAGTCCAGGCAAGGCATCCAAGGGCGAAGCACTAAAGCCACCTCATTCTGTTTCTTCCTAGATTCCAGACACAGTGGATTAGACATTTATCTTTGTCAATACACCGTGGAGTGGGACCGGAAAGAGCTTGTCTGATGAACACAGAGAGTTTCGCCATATGTCCGCGAGATTGAGAGGATAAGAAGGGAATGAGAGGAAGTTTTTTCTTTTTTTTTTTTTTAATTGGATGAATTGAACAGATATGAGCACTGTGTTAAATTCGGAGGGAGGAGAAGATGACATTTTCAAGGACAGCAAATCCACAGACTTAACTCCACACAAAGAAAGAAGTGATATTGTATCAATATGAGGTGCATATTCGGTACTTAAACGTGACCTGAGATGTGGAGGTCAAATGTGGACCACTACAGCGCGTAGCACTGGATTCTCCGGATGAACAACTGAGACTTGAAGGCAGAAAGTGAACAATGTATTTTTGGTTGATGTCACTTTTATAGTTAACTGCTTATTTTAAGTCAGATCTCTTCAATCACTTCCCCGTTCCCCAGCCAGGTACCTCAAGATGATTGTCTAAGTCGATATAAATCTCCCTGAGCCGTCTCCGGCCCGTCCAGCGTGTCAGCTGGCGCCCCCTTATCCGTACGTGCCCTCCATCGGAAGGCGGCCAGGTGACATTAGGATGCAGAAACAACCTCAGTGAGCTCCTTCACTGCCAGTCTCTGGCAGATTATGGAAGTGTGCACAAGCCAAAATGCCTTCAGAAACCAATGTGTTTGCCAGTTTCGGAGAATTGGATCTTTCACTCATCGGGGATGAACGCTTTGACATCTGCTTGAAAGTGAACCGTCGCATTGTTGCAACAAGCCACACGCATATTGACAATGTCAGATTGTGAAAAGGATCGTGCCGTTTTCATCAAAACGATCTCACAAACGTCACTATGTTATAGTAACACAAACAGCTTCAGATATGGAGAAGGGTGATGCTTAAGTCCTGGACTCTCATCTGAACACAGTCGCCGGAAATTTCCATCCAAAAATGTTCACAGGGATCCCAGCTGATGCAATTTCTCGCTTGCGTTTGACTTATTTTTTATAGCAAGTGCTGGTTGTAGGAGGCATTGGAGGAGGCCGTGGCTTTCATCAAAATACCGTCTCGCTTAATTGCTGAGGCAACATTCACGATGAGATGACAGTCTATTCACGGGACTGAATCATTCGGTACAGTCCAACTTACACCAGCAGATAAAGATAAAAGAAGAAATGAGAGGCAGAGAGGGATAAATACATTCCGGGGGAGGGGAAAGCGAGGGAGAGAGGAAGTCAATAAAGGCAAAATCTTACTGACAGAGCCTTATTCCAACAACCGTGTTTGTGAGCCATGTGGGAAAATACCAGGTCAAATTGGATAAAATGCCACGTGGGATTTGCTTTAGGTTTGCAGAAAAGATTCAGTGGATTTGCGACAGAAATGTATTTTGGTCATTCACATTGTAAATGTTACCGCTTCAAAGAGCTGAAAGCCAGTACAGGTTGCTTCCCAAACATCTTCCAAGAAACATTGTGGACATGAGTAGAGCTGATATTTTTAATGTGGCTCCATTGCATTCACTCATTCATTTTCCTCTGAGCTAAAACTTGCCTTCCCTGGTATCTACAAAACAATTCATGAGGAATTTCTGCATCCAAAACAGCTTTGCAGCATGACAAAAAAAGTTTATCTCCACATTTGAAAATGAATTTCTTCATTAGCCGGTTCAGTTCACTACTGGGCACAAAGACAGCTCATTTCATTTAAAGGTCAATTCAAGATTTATACAAGCACATTGGTAACAAGCAACACTCGCAAGATGCATCACCTTCCGCTCACCCACGATGCAGGGCGGCAGGCGAGCAAACAGGGCCGTGCTTCCCCTTTCTCCTGAAGCTACTCCACAGGAACAACGCGGCGTTCCCAGAGGGGCTGAGGAACACGACAGCACGTGCTTCGCTCCAGAGTGATCAAGCGAACACATGGAGGAGACTCATTTCAGTACATGTCTTTCCTTCGATCATTACCCACAGTTTAGCGGAGTAGTCGGTACAGAGGGATTCCCAAAGTGTGCTCAATCCAAGGGTGAATAAAAGCCCCCAGGTTTGATGTGTCGATGGCTTGGGGACATTCTGCATCTAACAGAATGGCACACATGAAAATAAATGGAAACCACACATCCAGACTTACTGAGGGTGGCAACTGAAATGAAATCTTAACTCTTGGGAAGCGCTGAAATCATTAAACAAGAGACCAGAATGAGTCATTTTGTCTGTTCCCACATAATAGTCTGTAATTACAGTGGAGGGTCATATTGACCCCAAATTGTAATTAGCATTTTCACGAGACAAATTACTCAGCATGCTGTTGACCTAACATCTTAAACATGTTTTCGCTGAATGCAGAATGTTACAGCTCTTGCAGAAACTAAAATTAAACGTTATTTACATTGGAATCTTAATGACTGGGAGTTTTATTTTTTTAACTATAATTTATTTTTATCCAAAGTATGAATGCCACACGGCATGTACATGAATAAGTTTAGCAGCAGCTGTGCTCCAATACAATATTTAACTGCTGTTTAAGAAACAATGGTTATGCAGAAGTTAATGCTGGAAATAAAGCAAAGGCTAAAGCTAATGCTAGCTGGAGCAATGACCTAGGCAACGCTATAGAATAAGTTGCCTGTCTGGTGAACAACCTGACATTAATGTACCGCACAGGTGACAACAATAAGTGCCCTGCTAACTCTTGTTTTTACCCATTGACCTTTGAAAATTACACTTAATAGATGCTTCCCATGAAGTGTAATTGTGTTTTTTGTCTTCTAAATTTGCCCCCTAAATTGTAGCAATTTATTCTGTTTTAAGATTTAACAGTTCACTTACTAAACCAAACCACACTGCCTCTATTTGAAAAAGCAAAAATAAATAAATAAATGTTCATTCTCTGAAAGACAGATGTAAAAAACAGACTAATGTAAAGTGCACGCATAAAGGAGAGCAGAAATCCAGATTATAGTCTTTAAAGCACAAGGACAACAGCAGGAAGATGCTAAAGTTAGCTACAATATGACAGTAAATTATGATCATACGGTAAGAATCAGAATAGAATATATTGCCATGGTCAGTGGGGGTCCCACCAACTAGGAAAGTGCTTCAAAATAAAGTGCTGTGAAAATTAAAATTAAATTAAATTAAATTAAATTAAATTAAATTAAATTAAATTAAATTAAATTAAATTAAATTAAATTAAATTAAAAAAGGCTGATCACAAATTTAAAAGTCTGACGGCTGAGGAGAAGAAGCTGTTCCTGTGACGGGAGGTTCTGGTCTGGATGGACCGTAGCCTCCTGCCAGAGGGAAGAGGAACAAACAGTCCATGACCAGGGTGAGAAGGGTCGGCTCTGATCCCACCTGCACGTCTCTGGGTCCTGGAGACATACAGGTCCTGAAGAGGTGGCAGGCTGCAACCGATCACCTTCTCAGCAGAACGTACGATTAAGTGATAAGAGAAAAAGTGCTGAGAAAAAAAAACATCCAATAAATGCGCCCCGAAAATGATGCACTTCTGTTTGCTTTAAGAAATGTAGAGCACAGATCGCATTCAGGGGCCACACATTAGAACATCACCTGTTCCACCTCGAAGTTCTGCTTCCTCAATTTAAGAATAAAGGTCAACCCAAAATTGCCTTCAGCTCAACAACCGAAACTTTTATCAGCTGGAAAATAAAGAGCGAGTTTAGTCATGCTGGTGTGGCACAAGATGCAGAGCGGCATCGTCACACGCAGGCTCCTCAAACCATCTGTCCATCATTGCGTTAAGACGGCTTGTTGACAAGGTGATTTATGTGGCTCTTGTCATCTTTACACACCTTTGTTTTTCCCTCCTCAGCCCCTCTACGACGCTGCTTCCTAAACAGAACCATCAGCGGCCCAGATGCCCAGTAAATAACAGTTGGGTTATCAATCCAACAAGGATGGATAAGAATACGTGAGTGAAAAGTAACAGGGAGAAATAAGTTGTCCTATTGTCCTTCTTTGACTTTCTCCATTTCCCATCACAGGATTGATTTTTTGTGACACAGCAAATCAGCTTCCTCCACCATAACCCTTCTCATGTCCTCATGCAACATCACCACCGTCTCTGCTGTCCATGTCCAAGCCACCTGAGTTTCCCTAACTTTGTCTCCACACTTCACCTCTCTTTCTAATCTTGTCCTTCCAAGTCACTCCCAATCAGAACCTGAGCATCTCCATCTCTGCCACTTCAGTCATTGCTTCCTGTGTTGCTGTATCTGAACCATAAACCATGGACGGTCTCACTACTGTCCTGTTACACTTGTTTTTCACTGATAACCCATGTATTCAACAACAGACCGGATGATGATATGCTACTGATATTTACCTCAGTTTACGTCTCTCGATCTCTCGATGTCGAGTTTGGCAACAGCCGGGCCACCAAAACAATAGTTATTCAATATGGCAACCGGAAAATGGATAACCATGCCTCAAGTTTTTTACAAGTCAAGTAACGCATTAAATGAAAGAAAAAAATCTCTTTTGGTCAGATTTGCTGAGCTCCATTTGCAAAGCCACTTTATTTTCAATTTCAGCATGTAAGACACACAACCCAAATCCAATTCAGTCACCAAAACCGTTCCCAAAATGTGAAGAGATGTAGCTTTTTGTGTATTCCCAAGTACAAGGCAACTTTACATTTGTTTTGGCTGCTACCATCTTGGAGTCCTGGTTGAGGTGAGCCATGTGTTTTGGATGGTTAGGTTCAGGGGGAGAGGCTGGGGAAAGGGTTATGTCAGTGGGAGGTCCTCACAAAGACAGAGACGTGTGTTCAAGTGTGGCTTCAAGTTTGTATCATGAAAATACATATCAATGTAATTTGTTGATATAATAATGAATAATTAGATATATAAAAATGTTATGATTCACATGAATATAAAAAGCTCTTCTCATTATGATGCAGACTGACAAGAATGAAAAGGACAGAATATTGCATGATTTCAAAAGCCTTTCTGTAACAAAGCCAATGCTAATTGCCAGTACTCCTCTGTTTTAAAGGTCAGATAAATAAAGATTTCAAAGTATGAGGATACTTTCATTGCTTAATTTTTCTGGCATTGTACTTTTATACCCCATGGGGTTTGAGTCTTCCTCAGAAGTGCGAGTCTCATCCTCGGTGAACACGAGAGACCACACAATGTAGAAGACCATTTAACAATACATAAAACAGTGTGCTTCTTCAGCGAGCCCTTCCAGGAATCAACTCTTGCTCATTGATCAGAACTATTTTTGTTCTTACTTTAATGGTTATATATTTGGGTTGTATATATGCATGGAAGCACAGTCACTGGGAATTCTAGATTCCATAGCTGCATTGTGTAAGACACATGAAGGTCATCCAGTTCGGAGGGAACACATTTATAGAGCACCTTGGAAGGTGACTCTGTCACACCCTCGTGTCAGTAGGATACTATCAGGTAGCTTAGGAAACGGTATGAACATTGTGTTCATGGGGTGCAACTTGAGCCAGTTCATTGCTGGATACAGACATCAACAGCCACCAACTGACATGACGACATCGCAAAGAATCCCGCACCAGCTCAGGGAGACAACAAGGAGTCCACAGACCCAGATTTCCTCCAACCAATGGTTGCTTAAGCTGACCTTCTTGCTGTGAGGCTGACTCACTAACCACCACCCCACTGTGTTGCCCTCATGAATATTTGACTTTGACCTAAAATAGAAATAGAATTCGGAGTTCAAGCTTAACTCTTGATGCTTTTTTACGTTGGAGAATTTGAAACACGAGCGAGAGTTCTGGTCAAACCAAGAGTGGAGCATTCACCTGCACCTTGAAGACACACGGGACCTTTTCATCGGTCGGTCTGAAACAAGTCTTTCTGTATCACCGTTTCAGCGAGAAAACGTGACAGACTTCATGTCCTGAAAGATTATTTTCATTGTCAATGGTGCTCTGTCTCATCACACCCTTTCTGTGACCTCCCTCTCAACCTCCTCCATGCTACCATACCTGTTTCCTGTCTTCACCAATTCACTCAAAATGTAAACTCAGTATGGGCATTTAAATATTCAGTGGGAAGTTAGGTGCCTGGTGCAGCGATGGAGATACATTTTAGGAAGGAAAACACTGAATGATGGCGACTCACCTTTCAGGTTGCGGACGCTTACTGTCTTATGTCTTTCTTCATGGGGTACATCATGAGATAATGCTGTTCAATTCCTAACCATTTCATAATGTTTCTTCCATATTTTTATGTACATCTGTACATAAAATTGGCAGTTCCTCAGGCACAATAAGACAAGACATAACTCCATGGGTCAGAAGTGGCCCTCTGGAGGTTTTGCCAATGCTAGGTTTATTCTAGCCTGGAACTGGTTTAAATGGATTCTATAAGTCATTTGTATGCAGATCTTGATTCATGTTGAAATCACAATGATTCAAAAACGACTATTCATTGACTTTATGACTTACTTTTATCCAACTTTTAAACTTCAAACAGATCATTTAAAGCCAAAAAGTAAAACATCATAAATGCAAACCCCTTC
Organism: Synchiropus splendidus; assembly: GCF_027744825.2. Classification (NCBI taxonomy): domain Eukaryota; kingdom Metazoa; phylum Chordata; class Actinopteri; order Syngnathiformes; family Callionymidae; genus Synchiropus; species Synchiropus splendidus. The sequence goes on from NC_071338.1 coordinate 29,971,941, forward strand.
AACACTAAACTGCTTTTGAAGAAGTCCTCTTGAAGCCAGGAGGAGACTTGAGTCAAAGTCCCAACTGGTTTCTTAATAACACCATGCTGATAGCGCGATCGTGATGGGCCTAAATTATATATATATTTATTATTGAAAGAGTCCATGATCTCTGCAATATACAGTACAAGGGATTAAGCAACTAAATTGATGACTATGCAATGCAATTCAGCTTTGATATACTGTTTTATTCTAGAGATCTGTACATGTTTTTTTGTGCGTGAGAAGTCAACAATATAGTAAGATGTTTTTAATATTTTTTTTAGGATAAATTGGTTATCACCACAACCCAGAACAGAAGACAATGAATGTTTTACTTTTATCGACATGACATTTGGTTAAAATGCTGTTCATGAGAATGATAGTACATTTTTGCAATTTGCCCCATTTAAAGATGGCCGACATTATCTTCCTCTTCCCGGCTACAATTTCTCCGATTTGAATACTTGGCGACTGAGGCCAAAATCATTATTATTTTAATGACTCAGCTTTCTGCCACACATGTAGATTAATGATCAGCGTGGACTAGCTGCTGCAGGAGGCGCTAATCATCCGCTGGCCGGCGCTTGCTATCTGCTTCCACACGTCACCAGCCTTATAATTAGTATATATATTTTTTGTTGTTAAATCTTTAAACTGTCCTCTTGTCAAGTACTGCATAACTGTTATCCGCACGGTTACTGTGTGCAGCGCTTTAAATCCACCCTCAGAGATGTGTTTGCAGATGACGTGTTGGTGCTTTAATTGTGGGTCATTATGTGGAAAAGTGAGCCTGTGGAGAAGATGCGAACGAGCACGAGGGTTGGAAGGGTCAAGAGGAACAAGAGCAGGTTCTTCTGGAAATGCCAGAGCAACAGTGTCCTTCTCTTATCAGCACGAGTCCCAAACGCACCTGCCATAGCGAGGAGCGGCGAATAAATTGTCGCTGACTGACGGAGTGGCAGATGACTTTCCATCCATCCCTCCATCCCTGGCTCCCTGTCCCTCGCCGGGTTGGTGTCTGCCTGCTTGTCAGACCCATTAGCTCATTAGGCCCCGTGTGTGATTGGAATAAGAAAGCAGCGACCATAATCTCCAGTGTGTCCCACACAAGCAGACACCAATCTAGCGTTGTCTTTCTTTGTCTCCGCTTGCCCTTTCTCCGTCTTCCCGCTGCCTCTTCTTGTTTTACTCTCTCATGTTGCCGTCCTTTCCTGTCTCCTCGATCAATCGTCTCCACTCCCCAACATTTTGTGAAGTCTCGACTCCAGACTCTCTCTCTCTCTCTCTCTCTCTCTGCACTTTTCTGTCTCTTAACTTCCGTGACTCCATCTAAAAGCCACCATTAAAGCCAACGAAATATCCATAATAAACCTCATAAAAATGGACAAAAAGCTATAGTGAGACATCAAACGTAGCATGTAGTGGTTCATTTTGACTTGAGTGCTGTACAGGAGCATCCGAGAAGACAATTACTTCAAAGGATTGATGTAAATGCACGGTTAAGTGTAGCATTATAGTAACTTCCATTAGCCGTCGATAATTTTGCTTTACAACAAAGGCAGAACTACTTAGTGGTATTGTAAAAACAGCACTGGATTTGAGTACAGGCGACGCTGTTCTACTACACTGGGATTGTTTAGGTACGGTCATAATGGAATGAATTCCTCGTACAACATGACTTTTTATGAACTGCAACTACAGTAGATAACTGAGTTGGAGTTCCAGGAATGTACAATAATTGTGGCTTCTCTCAGTATTTCCCATCAGGGGTAGCCACAGCAAGTGTCTGCAATCTATGGCGCTATCGAAACTAACTGATAACACATACTGCACCGTGGAAGTGGACTTGAACATAATAGTATTCAGAATGTTTCTTTTTTTATGGAAAACAAACCAAGAAACCTCACAAGGACTGAAGTCCGTTGCTCGCAGAACTCAATTCTCACATTCCAGTTGGACATATGAAGAGATGGACTGCTGCTGAATGGAGAGAGATTTACTTCTCATGTCAACGTTCATATTGTCACCAATTCAGAAAATGACAAAACGTTTCCCTCTGATTCATCGTTTCTCTGGTCTTGGCTTTTTTTTTTGGAAGTGGAGGTCTGGATGCTGCTGTGCTACTGTTTCAAAAAATCCTTGCGGAAACCTTGGTTTTCTCTTCTTCTTCTTTTCCTAGACTCACCTTCCAACATGTTCCCTACGACTTGGTGCATAATACCTCATGTGATTGTGTATGTAAGCTTCTTACATCAGCTTCCACTGGCACCCAAGATATGCCCCTGTCGAGTGACCAACGCTTAAAGCATCCATTGCTGTTTCTGGACAGCAGAGGTCCGGGAAAATGTTCAGCAAGTCAACAAAGGTTCACCAGACTGACTCAAGGTCACACTCAGCTCTACATTTACATAACTAACAATGAGAGCTTATCATTGTCATTCCCACATGTCCCTGCTCAAAGGACTAGCAAACTTTTTGAACGTCAAGAAACAAAGTGGCAGGAGAAGCATTTGCTTGAATTGAAAAGCCTCATGTGACCATCTATATATCACACTAAGGGAGTGAGAACGTGTTGTCCCAGACTCCTTCTACGAGTCCAAACAAACCAAGTCAGGCCACTGTAACTCCATCTCTAGACTGCCTTACATGAGCTGTCCCACAGATGTACTTGTTTCTAATATAGTCCGTCTGACGTGGGCTGTCGGCTTCTTGTTTTAATGATGAAATGAATAATAATAATATATTTTGCTCTTCGCTCTTAGACTTTCAATAAGACCCTGGTACTCAATTGGGTCACAAAAGGGCAGAGTGGTGCAGGATTTTGAGTCTGAAGATTGTACTCAGCCGTGGGCAGCGTGTCACTTGAAAGATAGACGGAGGAAGGGTTTAGGATTGCTCCATATGTGTCACTTGGTATATAAAACTCCTCAAATACCCTTGCGTCAGAGCCACATAAGATGCTATACACACCAGTGATGACACTTTAGGCATTCAATTGAATCGTGCTTGGCCCCCTGCTGCGCTTCCTGACGCCACAGGCAGCACATCACGTGAAGAAAGACAGTGGTCGGGATTAGAGCTGGCCACAGGGCGGCTCCATTCAACACCGATGCGTCAAGATGTGTGCAGAGCCTGTTTAAGCGTCAATTCCAAACTGACGATACATTTCCTTAAAATAGACATAGTGATATTTTACAAAGATCAATGAAAGCTTCAGGAGAACCACCAGAGAGGAGGCTCAGCAGAACGTCAGTCGCACCATGAAATTGATTTCCATGGTTATTTTGGGGGGGAAAACTGGCATACAGCTGGCGTTAAGAGTTGCTTATAGAAGTGGGTGCAGCTGGCGAAACGTGAAGCCAGCCTTGATGATGCGAGGTTGAAGTACCAAACCTGATGTGATAAACATGCGACAGATGACTGTGTACAGTCAATTTCCTATAAGCCGACAAATGACTTTAAACAGCTGCCACTGAGAGTTAAACCTCCGCAGACATGTTTTTGTTCAAGGGTTTTTTTTCCCTATTAAATGTCTCCCTCATGTATCTCCGCGGATTTTATTTTGGGTTTTTTTAACCGATTGATCACCAGCCAGTAGTCTTCAGAGTAAACATCAGCACGGCGCCTGCAGCAACAACACAGAAATTAGGACTCAATTTTGAACATGACTCTGCCGATCGTGTCAACCTCAAAAGCAGGAACAGTTGGATGGTGGACAATTTTTTTTTTTTTTTCTGACTTAACGCGTTGGCAAAGCAGCAGAGCTTGTAATGTAGTGTACCAAAGGTCAGCATGCAGAAAACAAACTGACCAAGCAGGAATGTTCCGTGAGTAATGCCGACAATATGATGCCCTTGAGAGAGGGAGAAACCATTTGCATAATCTGCCGGAGCACAGACTCGCCACAGAACGCTATGTGAGGTCACAAGTTAATTATTTTAAAGAGTCAATGCGATGAGGCACTGATGACAGTGCTGATTCACATCAGGCTGCATGCCTGATGATAAGACGTCGGCCACATGTTTGGCAGCGGACATCGATCCGGCCACGCAACTTCATCTCTCTGACTTTCACTCAGTGTTTTCTCGCCCTTGCTAACTTAGCCTCCCTCAAACGTTTTGGACCTCTCGCCAATTCTCACTCTCTCGCTGACTATTGGTTTCCATGGCGTCTCTGAGACATGCTTTTCTGTTGCTATGGAAACTGACCTCCACTTGGAATGCTGCTCTCTGATCTTAGTGTCTTGTCCTTAGTGTGTGTGCTGGAGAGTGTGTGTCGCAATTCACTTCAACTGACACAGTGTCATGTGCATTATTCATTCAGTCGTTCGTACGGCAATATGAAAAGCAGCCAAGAGTTTCACTTGTTCTCTCATGGTGTGGCTTTGAAGAAGTTAGGAAAGACAACAGTCTCACGCCAGCTCACGGCTTAAGAAAATGTCAAAGCTTTAAATCTTCCCAGTTGAGTCCTAAAATCTCAGTCACTGAACACTCAAGCGAAACTCACCAGCACACAAGTTTCACCGTTTCGTTTAGCTGCGTAATTCCATGGATTCCAGAGGAATATAGATTTGCATATGAAGCCACTTTGTTGATCATCGAAAGTTGGAATAGTGTCAATGGCAGGGTCATCACATCCTTCCACCATTGTCTTCTCAGAATGTGAGTTTTGCCTTTCAAGGAAGTGATAAAACGTTTGCAAGCTGCATGTCCATGCCAAACCCTTCACAAGAACATCAAGAAATATTTCAAAATGAACGGGTCATTTTGGACAAAAAGAGTAAAATATATCACTTTATTTTGTCTGGTTCAGGCCAGTTCAATAAGAGTGATAGATCCATTTCAGATTCTTCAACGGATTTAAAAGCAAAACAATGACATTCTTTCCTTGAAGATGCAACACTGGAAGGTCACTGCTAGGAGAGCTACACCCCCAGCATCCATTGCTATCTGTGCTACTGGTTTCTGAAGGTCATCTTTGTCCTAAGGGTCTGTACTGTGTTTCGAAAACAGCCTCCTGGACACCAGAGGTCGGGGAAACTGTTCAACTAGTCAGAGGCTTTTTACACCATGTCTTCCTGGTTGACTCTTCGGGGACTTAAAAAGTACTCACAAGCAGACAGGCCATGCTTGTTGCAAAGGTAAAGTAGTCTGTGTGCGACAACCGTAACTCGTAATGATTAACATTTAAAAGTGTGAAGAAATCAATTGCACTTCAAATCCCAAGGTAAAACCAACACTGCGGCAAACACTCGACGCCAAGATCTTATCAAGTGTGGCCCCTGAACTGTGAGTTAACTCTTTACAGAGGTTGGTGTCGCTGCCAGCATGACTGGCGGAAACACTTTTAAATCACTGTGACTCCAGATAGAGTTATATTTTATGGGAAATTCAAACCCATCACCAACACCACGTGGAAGAATAGGGGTAGCCCTGCCTCACTCTTCAAGTGTTACATGGGCTTCTCAGTACAGTAGACTGTACTGAATGGTTGTTTTTTTTTCATTTTTTCTTAAAGCAAACAGTTCCTGAAAGCATAACTTTACTACCTTTAACTGAAGGACCCGGCCGTGGCAATGGATTGTCCTGCGATAGAATGCCAAAGTGTGAATACAGGTACAGAAGCAAAGAGTAGAAATTGATATAGCAGCATATTGACAGAACTTTTCTACGATATATCTGCAGATGTTATTGTGCCTGTCATGATCAGAGTGCTAACCGAGCCGTCAAAAGTTGAGTTATCCAACTCACTTTGATGTTTGAACTGAATAAACAGGAGACATTTTGGTGACACTTTCGATTGGGGAAGATATTAACTATTAATAGACAAATTACTTCTTTATTTACTGTTAATGTTTGGTAATTACAGTACTGTTTAGAGTGAATTTTCAGCAACTATTTCATGGTAAAATCTAGTCAGTCTTAACAAGAAACGAATCAATACTTTGTTGTGATTCAATACTGGCTCAGTAGTTTATGTAGGGAAATAAATCTAAAGTGTGACCATTTTTTTTTACTTAAATATTTTGTCAACATTGTATTAATCTACAATTAATCTATTGTTTGTCATTTTGTTCAACGTACTGTAAAAACTACTAGCATGTCATTCATAATCCACATGCGGTTGTCAAGAAACCCCAAGATGTCGACAGCTTATATTGTTGTTAATATGTAAGAACACATGCATGTTATGTCAAAGCAATTCGTTTTGTCCAGACGTCGTGACATTTTGATCGGCATCAAAGGGAGGTCTGCACCAGCAGGTGGTTAAATGGCATATGCATGTAATTACCACGGAGTTCAGTGATCTGGAGATCTTCATAGTGTCATTGTGGTTTTGAAGCTAGCGTCTTCAGAATATGCCGTGTGTTTGAGCTGAGCGTAAGTGCGATTTCAGGTGATGGAAATATTCTTTAATGCCTCAGCCAATGAGATGTTTGGCATCTATTCCAAACTATTCTTCTGTCAAGTTTCCCTTTACATTCTCTGATACGATGAGGGAAGACCAACACAAAATATGTGTGTTTGTTACAGGCCATTGCAACATTTTGTACCGCACTCAATCCTCCTTCAGATGACATTCTCAGTGAAAAAGTCATATATCAGGAGGTAAAATGACACAGAAATACCCCAGTTCCACATGGTTCACTCTTACTCACTGACTTGATAATTTGATAACAAGTCGGAGAGAGTAGTGGAGGTTAATGTCTAATATGCTAATTATCGCCATGGAAACAGAGTCACAGCAGGGGGCGAGCGGCAGTGACTAATAGCCTCATCATCTGATATCCCGTTTAATGTCTGTCTTTATCTAGCCGTCTAACATTTTTCGCTGTCTCATCTAAGACCATGACTCTCTCCATCCAGTCATTCAATTCTTCCTTGTTACCTCCCATACCTTCTACCTGACACCCGCATTATTGTGAGGCGACATGAACGAGACACTGCCTCACGCAAACCCTGTCTATCCATCAAAAACTAGCTGCAGCTACGCTTTCAGTTAAACTGCTTAGCAACCAAAAATCTTCCTCCTCCCACTTTATTAAAATGAGTCACACATTCGAGCACATTTTCATGTCTTTGAAAATGACCAGCGACCGACTTTCCGTGCAGACTTGCTTGGCACATCTCTGTGCGCGCGCACATCTGGCTGCGGATGCTTCCAGATCCAGGCTGCCTGTGTGAGTCACTGCTTTAAGACGCCTCCGTCAATACAAGGAGATCAGATATATGAGTTAATAACCAGGCTGTTAAATGCGGAGACAGGCAGCACACCCTCCCTTTTGTTCGGAGGACGTGATGCCGATGTTTGAGGATGGCTCACAACGGCTCGGAACTTTTAATGAACAGTGTTGATGATTTAAGGTGGCGGCCACAAATTAAGTAGACAGACGACTGAACAGTGAATGAAAAAAAATGTACACAGTCTGACATGATTTACTGCTTATAAGGACCGACTCAGCACGGACGCCTCATGAATGACTGCACACTAAAACATCTACATATATGAAATAAAACTTCACCATCGCCTGCACAACTGCTTGCATTAGAATTGTGAGCATTGCATGTCGACGCAATAGGCCTCAAATTGAGGCACATGTGCCACCTCCTGTGGCCAATCGTAAAAGCAAGGGCAGCTTGTGGCGAAAAAGAAAGGCAGGGGTTGAGGTTTGGGTTAAACCATGAGGTGGCGCTGCTTCCACATTGTAAAATAATTGTGTCCCTTGGTATGTATAGCACCTCAAATGATCATGCGCTCGAGTTATGTAGCCTCCAGGGCTACCGCTTGTAAGGCAGAGAGCCATATAAGATGCCATATATACCAGGTGACATAAATAGAAACAGTGCTCAGAGCTTCAGATTGTCACCCCTTCTCACTCTTGCTTCATATGAGAGAGGAAACATTTTGGCGAATTGAAACATGCAACGTGGAAAGCTGACTTTGGTGTTAACGGAGGACGCAAAAACGCACTGGTCAATCGTTGCTATTTGACGACTAGGGAGGGAGAATGCGTTGTCAAGGACGACACAGTCGCCTATGTTTGCAACTCATTTTGTCAGTTCATTTTGTTTTTATCTGGTTTAGTCTTGTTTAATTTTTTTTTTTACTTCAACCATGCCCTTTGTTTTTGAACAGTTCAGCCATGACCACCATCCCGTCCCCATTTGGACTGATCTGGTCTTCTGCACCACATTTCGGATGTTGCCTTTTGAGCTGTCGGAATACTTTCGCTATATTAAAGACGTAACTTCCTTTTGTCCTCACCCAGATTCACCTACTTCAGTGCAAGTCTTCCGCAGGCTTGATGGGCCTTGAAACCTCCTGTGGGGTCCCCCGGTGGTTTCTTTATGAGGTACAAGGCTTAAGGTGATGAGCCTAATGGTCAGGTGAAGCCCAATTGCGCAGGGATTAGCCTGCAGGCTGCCAAAACACTCACACTAGTGATGTAAACTGTCAAATAGAAATAAATAAACAGCTTCATTTCAAGGTTTAGTTAAATATATTCAACAGTCCCAGCTTTTCGTATACCATTAATATTACCCAAGGACGTTAAGAAGGGGCGTAACGGTCTGCACGCTTGGACCGGACCTTTCTGTACAGGGCCTTCAGTCTGGACGGGAGGAGGACTGATCACAAAGTTACTGTAAATTCCGACACGGTCCACAAGGCAGACGCATACACACAAGCGACATGGCAGGCATTAGAGGTCAACAACTCAAGCTAGAACAACTAGGGCGATGAATTAATGTACGTAGCGAGTCATTTTTGTGAAGCCAGGACCGAGGCATGCACCGATGACGTTGGCATTAGAAGCCCTGTAACCGACTGTGGAAGTGCAAATGGTGCAGGAAGTGGATCGCGCAGTTCAATTCCACATTTAAGCAGCAACGAAACAAGAATCTATCAAGTCTAGAACCATCTGTCTCAGGGTATAATATGTGTTCGCTCAGACAGATGAGTGACATCGCCGATGCATAACAGGACCTGAGACACTGTAACGGTCAGAATGCTTATTATGCCACTAGGTGGAGCTCTTGTTTTGTGCTCCTTGGTCATGCGAGTATGTACTAGCTCCTGTTTTGCAGTCGTCCGTAGGTATATCTTGCAATACACCAACTACTCGTTGTCGCCCGGCTGGCTATCCAGGAGCTCCTTACACTCGCCTTCCTCGCCGCACGCTGAAGGTCACAACACTCAAACAACAATTTGTGTCCCTTGCTGTACCGAACCAAAGATTTAACAGAGAACCGTTCTGAACCAAAGTTATTGGGTATTGTTGGAGTGTCTTACTTCGATGTAAAAAGCATTTGCTGATGTTAGTTCTCAGACTAAGAAAAGCTCTCCCTCGGAAAGCATAACAAAGTTACGTAATCTGACAACAAACTCAACAGGTGCGAGAAGTCTGGTTGAATGTTGCTCGTAAAAGCGAAAGGAACAGATCAAAAGAAGGGAGACCAGAATTATTTTATGTCCGACAATGTGCCACATTTAACATAAACATGCATGTAAGGCTGTTTATTAGGTTTCATGTTGCATATTTACTCGCACGACAGTTTTCAATTCTGGCTTTAAATAGCTTTCAGAATTCTCAAAAGCCAATATTATGTGTTCTTCTTCACGATTAAATGGACTGTGACGTCTTGAATTCCCAAAGGCTCGACGGGATGGTGGCAGAGATCTATTTCTGCAACGCTTTAAAGTATGCGTGAACTTTCAAGGTATGGGCCAAAGTTAAAAGCCTGCTTGATTATTCTCTCCCCTGTTACTTGCAGACAGATGGTTGTCTTTCGCTCTGTTCCAGAACAGATGCTTCGAGCAGCTGAAGTCACAGCGCTGAAGTGACCTACCTTTTGATCAGACGCCCCACAGGGCATGTGGCTCGGCACTGACCTGTCTAAAGTGCTGGGGACTGCATGAAACCTGTGTCAAATTAGTGTCCACCTGTGCTTTGAGCAGCAAATAGAAAACATTGAAAGTACAGATCCAACTGAAAAACAAAAGTAAAAGCTTGACAAATTACATTTCGAGAAATGAAGGTTGATTTTGGCAGGAGCAAACAAGCTAAACTAGGATTTCAGTTCATTTTCTCTTCAGAATATGATCAGATGGCAAAGACGGAACATTTTAGAATCATTTTCATCAGAACAAGTTTATGTTTCTGGTGCAGTAATTGGATGACAAGAGGCAGTTTACTGCAGCTAACAGGTGCTGGATGAAAATTACTATTATCATTGATGTTTTTATTTCCAAGCATAAATATTCTGTCGATGTTGGACCTTGAGAATTCAGTAAAAAAATTTTAAAAAGCCCATTTGGTTTCCTGAATATATCCATTAGCACGATGATGCCTTCTTGCTAAATGTTACACGTTTGCATAGCACCAACTCAGGAATATTACGGTACTCTAATGCTTTCAAGTCAAATTTTCAATTGGATTAGAAGAGTCAAGGACAATGGCTCAGACTCTTAAAAACGATCCACCTGATCAAACCACCACTCCATCAAACTTTAAGTGTCTCCTCGCATCCAAACAAAATGAGTGTTACAGCCATGAAGGTCACCCTGACTCTTTCTCCAGTTCAAATGAGCTGGAGATGTTTCCCATTGTGGTTATTGAGATACTTTCACAAAACATTCTCTGAATGCAAGCGATTGTGATAAATTCATATCAACTGGCTCTGGATGAGATAATCCACAGGCAGTTCGATTTTCGAGGTCATCATGTTGCGAACAGTATTGACTCCCATCTTCCATCAATCTTTGGGCACCAGAGGAGGGTTTTACACTGATCCATCAAGATTTCCATTACGGCTCCATCTGTCACCGCAAGAGGGGCGGAATTTCTTTTTTTTTTTTTACTGTACGAGCTACAACAATGGTGCCCTCTATCTGTGCTGCTTGTCCATCAGGAGTTTACTATCCACTATCCACCACTTTATATCAGATTTTTTGGGGGTTTGAAAGCAAATATCTTTGTAGAGGTTTAAGTGGTGCGAATTGTAGATCTAACTTCAGCATCAGAGTGTGTCTGTGCTGCTGAAAGGAACAGAGAGATTCTGTTGTAAACTGAAATGCTATTTCTCCCTCGTCCTCCTCTGTTGTTCACTGCTTATCTCCATCTTCTTTTATCCATCTCTCTTTCACTCTGCCTCTCCCCTTTCATCCATCTCTGCCTCTCTTACCCCCTTGGCAATACCATGATAATAAAAGCTAAAGAATACCTTTGAGTTTCGACTTCCTCCATTTCCCGCTGCCCCCGTTGGCCTGCCACTATATCACAAACCCACCCACACATGCACCCAAACAAGCACACACACAGTAGATACTGTTCACAAACAAAACACACAAGCAGACATGCAGGCCTGCCCACATGCACACACCAGTATATCAACTTCTTGACTGATAGTGCCCTTGAGGGCAAAGATAGAAAACTCACCTGTGTGCGCAGGATGACTGTGTCTGTTTTATACGTGCAGGAGTGTAAGATTTATTTGCCTGTGTGCGTCTCACCATGGTTTACAGCAGCAATAATGAACGGTATATTGGACCCGTAAAAGGTATACAACCCGGTGCCAGCTCAACCAAATGAAGCTCTAAGATTATCACGTGTCGGACTGTTCTAAACTCTATTTGTCAGAATCCGATATTCAACCAAGTCTGAGTAAAGAGTGTTTACGACGCAATGGAAAGCCAGATGTGGGAGGAGCATCAGTTACATCAAGAACGTAGTCCATACTCTGGTTCCAGTCAAAGTCAGGTGGATAAATCCAAGCCCAAGTTAGACTAGTATCCCTTCAGCTATACCTTGTAATGACCTAAGCACGGCGGAAGTGCTCACATTTCTATCGCCAATGCATCAGGTAAGGTTGTTCAGTGGACAGACTGCATTACGAGGACCACAAAATATGTGGCATACGACACTGGTTTAAAGCATTGGTGAGTCACGTGTTTGTCTGGCCCATAGAAGTGTCACCACGTCCAGGAGGCCTAGGAACAGTTTGCTACCATGAAGCAGGCTAGCGTCTCTCGTGAAATCTAAGGTTTAAACAAGTTGGGTTTATTGCCTCTTGAAAGTCTATAGAAGTGGCTCCTTCAGCCCACCAGCACTAGATAGCAAACGAGCTTTCAACCGCACGAGTTACATGAGAGCAAGTCATGACCGCAAATGTGCGAGCCACTGGTTGGTTCGGCCTTGAGTCAAAGGGTTTTGGATCCATATCGGTCTGGTCTTGAGGCGTCCCAGCATGCATTTCAGGAGTGAAAGGAATCACTTCTGTTTGTAAGGTTTGTTTCTATCCTTCTGCATACATGTTATCGGATCGTATTGTCAAAATCACACGCTAACATTGGCAGTGTTTTGATGACAGCATCAGCATTTGATAGGTATGCTAGTTTTACACTGTCACATGGTCAACCTGCATTGCTCAAAAAAATAGGTATGGCAACCATGTATGGGAAAGTAACAGTGGTAGCATGAGTTAAAATGCTAGCTACATCAGCGATACATGCAACAATGATTCCTCGGTACTGTACAGCTCAAATTCCAAGCCCAGGTTCTGGAGGGAGTTGGGACTGCACCTATGCTGTAATACTACACGCAATAGCACACGCATGAGACCCAAATAAACCTCACTTCCCACTCTCCATTATTTCATCTGACTCAGCTAAGACCAACCGTTTTTCTCCGTCTGACTCGGTATCACTATGTATAAAAAGTATTCAGTCTGTTGCGGCACATACACGTGACCTGCATTTAAGAAGTAACTACTGAAACACCTCCACCGGACCATTTAAATTCTTTTACCACCCTTAGCGATATCCCTCATGTCTGACACAAGGCTTAAGAGGACATGATTACAGGTCACCTGGATCTGTTCGGGTCAGCAGTTCTTCGGCTGTGGCGAGATAAAGTCGAGGGCTGGTGGCTCTGCCATTATCCACGCATTCATACAGTTTTGAGCCGGGTCACTCCCAAGAATAGGAAAAAGAAAATCAGGGACCAGCATTGGAGGGATAGAATCTCCAGTCGCCCATGACGGCTTTACCCATCACTGTCTCGAGACGCCCTGGAAAACCTATACTGAGTGAGAGAAGCTAGTTTCGCACGCATTGACAGAGAGCACATTTAATATAGAGTTACACCACTAGCTTGAGTGACGGTCGATACCTATGGCCCCGAGACCATGATTCTGAGGACAACAACAAACACATATGCAGCCAGGTTTTATATCATTTGTGAAAGATTGATACAAATAAAGTCAACACCTTCTCCAAGCCAACTTATCCAAGCTCAGTTGTGTTGGACAAGCGTGTCCAAACTCAGCCGAAACAAGCAGCACCTGACCCAGACAATCAACTGTTTACAGTCTTCAGACACCTGACTGGTGAAGCTGTGCGTGCTCGGTGGGTTGGAACGAAAACCTTAACCCACTGTGGCCCTTGAGGACCAGCTTTGACGCTCCTGCCCTGGAGACCCTCAACCTACTCAAGCCAGATGTTGTTCTGACTTCAACAAAGAAGTTCTCTGACTGAATCTTACTGTACAGTCCCATGGGGGGGACCATATGGAAGAAGTGCACGCAGTTCAAATACCAGGAGGAAAGCTGAAGGAAAGCCCACTGCGAGTCCATAGATGTGGGATGTACATGTGGGGGGGTTCACAGCCCTCTCCCTGTGCAAGGACAAGACCGTACTTAGCATCACAAGAGCGATCAGGTCCACTTCGGAGAGGTGGCTGTGAATCAAGAACTAACCGCCTCTGGTGTGGTGGAGATGTTGAGAGACCACTGACAATGTGTGATGAGGCATTTATACAGAGCAAATCTGGAAAACACATTTTTAAAAAGTTGAAAAAACAAATCTATACTCAAGTATATTTGTCAAACTGAAAAATGCCTATATTTCTTGCTCTTTTTAAGACACTATGATGCCAGTCATGGAAAATATTATATGCTATAAAATCTTCAAGAAGACGTTAACTCACTTTTTTTTTGTAATCACTCTAGCTGTGGTCTTGACTCTCAATTCAGAGACAAGACAGAAACCATAAATAATGTGGTCTAACATGTACAACATTCCTGTAGGCTGCAGCAGGGTATACAAACTCAGGCTGAACTCCAGACTGCTGAGACACAAACTAAATAAATAACTATGCATATATATATATATATATATATATATATATATATATATATATATATATATATATATATATATATATATATATATAATTCCAAAATATCATGCAGCTTTACATCAAACCATTATCACAGGATAAATTGAAATTGTGCGAAACGCAGGCTTGCATACCTGCAAGCTGTAATCTGACTGCCACCATGTCACAGTAAATCATTCTGTCACTAAGCTTCGTATCGCCATCCCTTCAGATGTACTGCAGATTTAATTTTCACACACACATTCTGTCATAGGTCGACACAGGAAGGCTGGAACTAATTATCGCACCAGCTCGCTTACAAATACACACACACACACACACACACACGCACACCAGGAGTTAGTGTGGCTGCGATGCTTTTTCAACTCCGGCTAAACCACAACTGCTTTTCCCAGTGTGAAAGATCATTGCATTGTGGAGAGCACTGTGGTGCCGGTGGTTGTAGATAACAAAAGAAATAAACACCTATCGCGGAACTGAGCGAAGAAAAAGTTTCTTTTTATTTTGAAAAATAAATGAATGAGTATAATGTTAACTGTAAATATATCAATAATATTTAGTAATAAGCTGGAAAGGATAGTGCCTGCATCTGCCGCACCGGGTTGCGGGTAGTATTTCACCGAATATTAGTGCCCTATATTCAATATATTTGAAGAATTTGTGAATGCAAAATAATGCTTTCGTAGCAGTGAACTTTTGGTAGCAGTCTTTAGTCCTCAGGTGGTGAGATTATCTCTCAGTTTCACAACACAAGTGTGTCTAAACTCACAACAACCACCATCCCATTTGCCTGATGCTGTCCTGGTTAAGTCGCCGGTTCGATTCTTAGAATGGACCTTTTGCTGTGAGCCAGCACCAAACAGCAGGTTGAACCAGGG
Source organism: Synchiropus splendidus (assembly GCF_027744825.2). NCBI lineage: Eukaryota > Metazoa > Chordata > Actinopteri > Syngnathiformes > Callionymidae > Synchiropus > Synchiropus splendidus. The sequence continues at coordinate 29,987,016 of NC_071338.1, forward strand.
CAATGTTACTGCTAAAAACATAAATGACTAATGGGCCAAATAAGTGTTTACTAAACAGACTTCTCTGACAGTTAAGTCCTCATAATAACAAATATTTGACTGTACAGTGGTACCTCGGTTTTCGAACGTCCCAGAACAAATCGGAGTTCGAACAAAAATTAAGATTTTTTTGCTTCTGATTTCGAACGAAATCCAGAACTCGAATGCCCCCGGAAAAAGCCGGAAAAAACATAACGTGCGCGGACCAACCAGCTGACCCACGACGCGCTTTGTTATTGTGTATGCAGACGTGTCCCGTTAGCTACATTTACTGGCTGTTTTTTCTTCATATTGAGGTGTAAAACCTTTCCTGTCTCCGCACTGGACCGTGGTAGAGTGTCACAGGGGAGGTGCTGGAGCGCTCACTCCAGGGTTTGATGTCCTGTTGTGGGCTGGAGCTGGGACAGGGATGAGGCGAGTCTGGGACAGAGCGTGACTTGGTTTATGACTTTGTCACAGCCAAACTGCACAGAAGCGCACATTCAGAGCTGGACACGCACCGGGCACCTCTTCACTTCTGGAGAGACGTCACTCACTCGGCAACCCCTCCCACATGCAGCGGCCACACACATAGAGGAACAGCCACCTGCAGCAGACACTCTACATTCACTCCTACAAAAGCCTCTTTTAAGGCTTGGAACGCATTCTTTCTTTTTCCATTCATTGTAATGGGAAAAATCGATTCAGATTTCAAACAAATCGCTTCTCGAACGGTCGTCTAGAACGGATTGCGGTGGAGAACCGAGGCACCACTGTGTTTCAGTGCAGTGTAACAATGACAACAAGACAAGCTTCGCCTCTGGCGTCATGCACGGATTCTGACGAGGTCACACGCAACAAGGGTAGCAACAATGATTTTGCTGATGCAATGACAAAGTCAAACGGAGTCCATTGATCATTCCCATCTCCTCAGCAGTATAATTACTCGAATCACTATGATGTTTACAGAAGAGAGCAGAGTGTAATTGCTGCATACAAGAGTGTGAGAGATATCAACGACTGCCGTGTTTGATAGGCACCAACAAAGGCTGGGACGGAGTGATTAGCCAACTTTACACAAACACAAACAAAGGGAAGAAAGCACTTGCAGAAGGCAAACGTCTGTCAGCGCAACTCAGCGTCATCCTTTCTCCTTCCACCCAAAATAAACACCAGTTGTGTCGCTGACAGCGCTGATGCGTTCATAAGGTCTCAGTCTAAGGCACATATTTATGTATTCACAGACAGATTTATGTCACATTAGCTTATGCAAACAGGAGACAACAGCAGGATGAGCCAATATTGGGCCACTGCTCCCTTCACAGTGAAGAGGTCACCGGTGCAGTACGACTACAACTAAAGAAACTTTTATTGACTGTGTTGCATACTAAACTTTGTCACATGACGGTGATGGTGAACTACTACTAAAGGTGGGGCAATAATATATATATATATATATATATATATATATATATATATATATATATATATATATATATATATATATATATATATAGATTCATTTATATGTCGCACTTTTTTGTGAGGATGTTAAATATTGATATTCCTCACCAGAATCAGTACTTAATATTTTATCACGTTTTGAAGAGACTCCAAAGAGGGAGAGTCGAGCTCAAGCATGTCTCTTGAAAAGCCAATCAAAAAGATACGTTTTCACTTTGAGCTGAAACGAATTTAAGTCGTCGCATTCCTTCTGTACATACACAAATCAACTTGTTTTCAGCCGCGCTGGCAGTAAAGATGGTGAACTGGATTCTCAACCTTGCACATAAAGCAACAATTATCACAGGAAAAATAATGTTTTCATTCAAGTCCCGAGTTTCCGTGAGTCGTCTTTGACAGCAAGCCAGTCGAGGCATTACAAACTAAAACACCAATAGATAATGGTTTACAGGAAGCTGTAACATGGCAACAGTTCCATTCATGCCGCGTTCAAGGCCGACGAACACAACACAGCACACAGACGTCGGTGTGTTTGAATTCCTGCATTGATAAGGTCAGCAGGTCGATCAAATATGGATTCATCACCTCCTGAAATTTAAATAAAATATTCCACGGCACAGCGCTTCACGTAAAGGTGGAGCTCTAGTGGATCTTCTGCCGTCACTGTCAGCCATCAGCTGTTGTGACTTCATCGTGTTAAATGGAAATGAATACCAAACTGTCATGGAAAATAAACTCAGCCCAGCTACGCGTTGTCACTACAGTAACCTTGAATTTCCACCAGGTACGGTGGCGGAGGGAACGTGGAGTTGACATGGAACAGCAATAGGGAACAAGGAAGTGAAACAGAGCGGTGCGGTTGTTTTCCCTTCGGTCAGCCCAGAATCGCCAATCCCACAGTACTTTATTAAGTTCATGACAAGAGCCATAAAGAATGAGAGCACCAAATTTCACTGGTGGTCCTTGTTGTCACCAAAGAAGCTATCTGTTGACTGCTCTAGAGTCACGTGAGCTGGTTATGATGTATTGTTTACACTGCTCTTTCACAGTGAAATGTGATGAATTATGAAAATTTCCTGGATTCACATCACTTTTCACAGGCTGAGTCTTTCCGCTGCGACGCTGTACGGAGCTCCGCAAACATAGAAGTGTCGCGGAATTGAAACCGGCGAAAACTGACAAATTGAAAACATTTTGAAAAAACCTCCGACCAGCTCCACAACGTTGCAGATTTGTCACTGACTTTACCATGGTGGGAAAATTCTGGTGCCTTTACATCTGGTGTGGAAACTGACGTAGATTCTCTGCACGCACTCAAGCAAGAAGATACTGTCGATATAAAAATTTTGAGAAACAACGAAACACACGACCATGTCAGGAGAGTGTAACATTAGTTAGGAACAGCATCTGTATAGGGGGGAAAGGCTCGGTGCTAGCTGGAGTAAGGAGGGAGGGCGGAGCTCATCCATGGGCACGGAAGAGGCTCCCTGCTTGAGCATGCTCCATGACGCCCTCAGATCACCTTGAATGTTGAGAGATGAAGATGAAGAAAGAGGGAGCAGCGGACAGAATCTCCTGTTTTGAAAATTAGTCAGTTGAAAGTGAGCCGGACAATAATTTGGTCAGTCAGATGGATGTCTGCCCTCTAGACATTAGCTTTAGCCATTATCTATACTCATCCCACGCTCTGTCCATCTAGCCATCTCTCCGCTGCTCCCTCTCCCCGACATTCATCCTGTTGTGTCCCATTATCAATCTGTTCTCCCCCTCTCCTCCGTGGCTGTCCTCTCCACAGATTAGATCCATCTCTATTTATGTTCAGCCTACGCCTTCCCCTCTTAACAGGTCTTTGCTGCCTATGTTTACTGAGCTTCTGTCTCTGTTCCAAGCACCACGTACATCCATTCTTTACCTCACCTCTCTTCTCTGCAGATTAGACTCATTTGCATCGACGCAGGGATGAAAGGGTCACGAACACGAGACATTTTAAACAGCCCCTTCAGTATAGGCATCCTTAAAACACCAACCCGAGTCAGCACAGCAGACGTAGACATCTGCACGACACTCGTGAGACATGCGAAACAAGCAATGATGGCACATCGCTTCAAAGGATGTGCTATGATCAGGTACCCTTTTGTAAGAGTTGTTGCCAGTAGTGAGATTTCCAGCAACAGCCCAGTCGTGCCAAGTATACTCATGGCGTTCAATGCCGTCGGATGGGTCCAGTAGCATTTCATCCAAGTCGGCGCAGGCACTTTGGCCAACGTGAATCATCGGTTTATGAGAGCTTGTGTTCCACAAACAGCAGTCGAGGAGGGATTATTTCAAGCCTCTGATACAGTGCTGTCGCGTAACAAGTTATATGACATTTGTGCAACCATTGTTTTCGTTGACAAATCACATCGTCACTCAATACATTCAACAACCTTGCAAAACATAGTGCTAGTTTTACAGCGGGACGACTGATGGATAGCAAGAAATGTGTTCTCGGTGATGATAAACCAGTGTGTGTAAAAGCCAAGTTCGTGAACAAGGAATTGTATTGCACGACATGTATCGGTGGTGAAGGCGTATTGTCGTATAATTTTTTGTCTAATGTCACATTCTCAGTTGTTTTGCTTTCGAATAAAAAATATTTCCCAAGTTAAATTTCAGTACACAATGTATACAAAATGTCTTCCTCTCTTGAAAACTTTGGTTTTAAGACTGAGCAGCAAGAACTACAAAAATGGCAGATGTGCAGTGCCTACGACTCCATTTCGGTAGCAACTATTTATAAAACTTAAAAACCAACTAAATGGACGAACGTTGTTCCCACTCCCGTCTACATATCATCTTGCTAATCATATAGATAGCTCTAAAAACATGGCAAACCTTAAAGGGACCCTTCAAAAGTGCACCTTAAAACCAGGGTCCCATCCCAGGTACCAATCCACAACAATCCCCCGACACATTTTCTGCCTTCACTTTCATCCTGTTTACCTCGCCGCCAGCAGACATCTGATCAGGTCCATTACCTGCACTATATACAGGACACTTACTTTATTTGTCACAGGCAGGACAGGACACAGATCTCTCCTCGCGACTCGGATAAAGAGATTCAAATTGCAGTGTCACGGTACAAAGTGTACCATGACCTACGGAGAGCCGAAATGCCATTTGATAAGCCACAGCTTCAAACACACACACTCTTAAGAGAGTCCCACACGTACCACCGTGAATACTGGAGCTGCACGGGGATGAAGTCCATCTTCTCCTTCCCATTCAACCTCTCCAGACACCAGTTGGAGCCCCATCATCTCTTCTCATTGGCCCAATCTTGATCACATTTTACGCCACATTGTCTCTGCCTTCCGTCTACGGTCGATGGAGATACTCTATAACTACTCCAGTCCTATACACACTTCTATTCTTCCTACCTCTTACCCACTTCTCAACCTGCAGCCTGATCCAATGTTCTTGCTCCCAACAAGAATAAGTGATTATCTGCACTCATCCTCGTGATCAGGTTCATCCATCCTGCCTCTCTGCTGGCATCCATGTCCCTTAGCTCCAGAGAGCGCTGTCGACACAAATCCCTCCGCAGCCATTCTCGTTCAGAGAGATCAGACAAGAATTCACACACAGGAGTCAGCGAGACAGAATCTCATCGTGACATTTAAATTGTCCAAATAAAGGGCGCCTGCCTCATCAATTGAAAGTAAGTTCCCAAAGTTCAAAACAACAACAAAAAAGTGAATTATAGCAAAGGTTCAACAATGAATTCATCGTAAACATCAGCCATGCACCTGTTGCCCACCAGCAGTTATTTAGCCTGACAACACAGGTTCCATAAATACTAGTTTGAAAAACACTGCGGTGCATTTTGAGCGTTTATTTCGCTGAGCTCAGGATCAATTCCTGGGGACGAGAGACAAAAGAATTAAGAACAAAGACTGCATGTTTACTGCAGTCAGTCCTTTTCACATCTGAATCTTTTTTTAAATTTTAATTCAACTATTGCTGTGGCATGTTTAAATGTTAAATAAATATGAATAATAAATATAATAAATAATAAATATGACACCAAAGCTCGTCCTTGAGCATTTGCGTTTCAGTAGATGATGAATAAATAATTAAAATTAAACCAAACATTGCTACGTTGGCCTTGAACAATACAACCATAAAGCATTTTTACAACACTGAAAATGAAGACACTGCATCATGAAGCGTCATAAGACCACCATGCCTGAGTCCACTCATCACAGCGGGCCTCTCACATTATAGACGGCTGACTGAAATGAGGGTTATAAATAAAACGCTGACACTAAGCCGCTAAATTGAAGCACTCTTACAGTGCAATAATAACGGCAGCATCTGGCTGAAACTTGATCGATGCTACTTGAAACAACCCTTATTATTTAGTCATCCATGAACTACTGTACGTATGAACCGTAGTAGTTGACACTGTGGTCAAAGAAAATCAATATATAAATATAATAATAATAATTTTAAATAATATAATAACATATTTTCATTAAATATTTTAGATAAATATAAAGTGTTCAGATCCCTTCACTGCCTTCAAACATGTTGACCAACAAGGCTGCACGTTGAACATGACACGTTTCAGTGCATTAGTTGAGAAATCTGTTAACCAAGATATAGCAGAGCGGAAATTCATCAACCACATGAAACAGAATAGAGGCACATCACAGCAGTTGTTGGTGTTCATGACTCAAGGATCTGAGGAACCCTGAGACGCTGGGATCCAAATATACAGTGGATAAAGAACCAGAGTTCTGCCTCTCTAATCCACCGCACTGACTTTCCATAAACATGTTAGACCCGCCTCCAGCAGACTGATCTATGTATTTGATCAGTCACGAGCAACAAATGTCGCCATGTCGTGTTTGGTTTGAATGTAACTTTAGACTGTGGTTCAAGTTATCGGACTAAATTCAATTAGATGAGGATTTGCAGTAAGCAATTTGGATACTCAGAACTCAGATAGAAATGTAAATTTGATCAAGATTTTATCTTAAAGTCTTTGCAAACTTAGCTTGCTCAACTTTGCATACAACTTGAGTGAACAAGAACCGGAGCAAACTCGTGAAAAATGTTCCGAACCACATGCAGGGCGGCCCCAATTCCAACCATCTTAATGTTAAATTTTAATGCCCTGAGATACTTTGTTCTGTCAGCAGACTATCATTAACCGCTCTTAGATTTGCCATATTGTTTTGCATAACAAAGGACTTCTTTTTTCAAGGTCGCACGATACAACACAAGTAGAGCCATGAAAGTCAAGCAGCTGAAACGTTTCCAAATACTCTTTCTTGGCACCACAGCAATCTGAAATATGATTTATACAGCCATGGTTTAAAGAACATACACAGCTATTTTCTCTCTTTTTTTTTTATGAGATCAATAAAGCGGTCGTTATTCTGACTCAGGAATGTACAAAGACACCGATACACTTCAAAGCATCTTGCAAGCAGAGCGTCTAAATATAGTCACAGGAAGAATCAAACACGCAGCTGCTACGTCCGATCGATTAACTGTATTACACCACTTTTAGAAGTTCAGTTTAATTAATATACATTTGATATTACAAGGTACGAGGCAACTTGGATCCCAGAAAATCAAAGTCTGACGTGTTTTACATCAGCCAAGTCCAACACATTTGCTGTTCTTGGATCAAACAGGTTCTGAATCTGTGTTTATACGTCGACTTTGCGTAATGACAAGGAGGCAGACGATGACGCCATGGAGAATGTACCTCTATTACTAGATCCTTGAAGTGGCTTTAGAATCTTCAGTGAAGGTTGATCTGTTATTCATTCTCCAGTGAGTGCTTTCGGGATGTTTCTACTTTCCCACTTTCAATAAACGTCTGCATAAATAAGGAAAGAAGGTGAACCTTCATCCTCCGCTGGCTCGTATCCATTTCATGTTCCTCTTGAATTCTGTTCACTTGTGTTTCATACTTCTTCAACCTTCACGTGGCGCCACAATGGATCATCAATTTCTTTTTGAGCATGAATCAACGGCAATGTTTAGTTGCTTCCTCTTCCAACATATCCAACCTTGGCCACCCTCCAGAGTCTCTTCATTTCCACATTCACTATGTCTTGCTGCTCTCCTTTTTCTTGGTATCTCCAACATCTTCTGTCCTACACTCCCTCTCCTTCACCGGTCCAAACCATCCGAGTCAGGTCTCGCTAACTTTCCAAACAGACATCTGATAATCTTGTTTCTGATCTTGCCACTTTCATTTGGTGATGGGTTGATGAGGTATCATGAAACAGTATTGCAGTATTTTAACTGTTTCTTAGTCTTCAGTGGCCGCTAGGTGGCACTCTTGGTTTAGAAATTATGAGCTGTTGCACTGCATTTTACAGCAGCCAGTGCCATCTGGTGGCCTCTGAAAATCAGGACGCTGTTTCATGAAACCTCATCTACCCTTCAATACTGTGTCATGAAACCTCATTGACCCATCACTTCTCCCAGCCGTACATCATTGCATATGCAGTCACTGTTGTCTCCACCCATTCCACCCTAACTGCACTCTCTTCTTCACTTCACTTCATCGGTGTTCACCCTTTTATGAATGAGCCCAGATCTTCAGACTCCTTCTTGACATTGAAGAGGATGAGTATACTGGTGACTAAAGAACACAATAGAGGGTGCTAGAGACCCAAGTCGGAGCGCTGGAGAGTTCACTGAAACTAAAGAAAGCTTCTGCAGAGAGTAACGGGCTTACGGTATGACGCTTAAAGAAACAGTGTCATCATTTTCAGAGCCCACTAGTTGGCACTCTCTGCTCTGAACTCTTTGGAGTTTAACAATCATTTCAATGAAACCGTGAAAATAAGAACAATGTTTCGCGAAGCCTCATCAGCCCATCGCAATCTGTAGGTTTCCACTTCCACCTTCTAAAATCGACTTTGGAAAGAAGGAAACCTTATGCTTAACCACTCCATTTACCTGCCAATATCCCACGCCAAAGCAGAAGCCTATTAAAGCATGATGAGCTGTACTTCAAAATGAACATCTGTTGAGATAGAAAATGTGATTTAAGTGACTATACTTTTTTATTTTTTCTCTTCTGCCTGTCGGGCCAGTCTGAATATTTCAAAAACTGCTAGTCTGCTGGGATTTACAGACACAATTCTCTGCAGTTCACAGAGAATGGTTTCAAAAAGACCAAAAAAAATCCAGTATAAGTGGCAGTTCTTGGGGCGAAAATGCCTTGTTGATGCCACAGGTCAGAAGGGAAGGACTAGACTGGTTTCAGAGAGTCGACGGAGAAGAGACCTTGAAGCAGATGAGCTACAGCTCTCTGCGGAAAACTTCCCGCTGAATCTCAAACACAGTTTCAAGACAAGAGGGGGCCCTGAAAAGAACCCACTATAGAATCAATTACCGAAATGACTTTAAATCCACCTGATAATTCCCCGGTATGAAAACTCGTTCAAAGATCCATTTTGGATGCAGAATACATCACCAGAGGACAATGAAAGTCGATGAACAAAACCTTAAGGGGAAAAGTCTGTGCAACTTTCATGTGAGCCCCGCGATGAACAGCCGACTTGCCAGTGGTTCCCTCTGACGAAAGTCAGCCAGGAAAAGGTGCAGCCCCTGACAGCGCATCTTCCTCCGGGATAAGCCGCGGAAGACGAATGAATGACTGATCACAAATCCAAAAGCCCTGATGTACAGTGCCATTCATGTGTTTCACCGCCAGCTCTGTGCAAATTGACTTTCATTACAAATAGACTGTGCAAGTCTATTTACCAGGCCAGAGCTGTAAAACTCCCCCGAAACACACCAGCCCTACTCATCTAGTAGAATTTCAGTAATTGACTCGAGCGGCCAGGATCGGCTCCAGTGGCCGTGCCGCAAGATGGAACATGGTGTAGTCAGGACCCTGCAGCCCACCGTTCATCTCCTTTATTCCCTTCATCACTGCCATCCATCAACTACATCTTCCTCATGGTCATCCCTCCATTCCTCCCCTCTTTCTTCCCTTCATCTTTTCTCTTCCAGTCACACATTTATCTCATTCCTTTGCTCATGATTTCCATCCATCTTGCCCCGCGCTCTCTCTCCGGCGGCCTTCTATCCATCTGCTTCATTTTGCAAGTGTTTCCACTCCCCTCATACCGTTGTACCCTCCAACCATCTACCGACATTCACTTTACCTTTGGCCTTGTGTTCTCTACACCCTCTCTTTCTTGACTCCAGCAGCCCAACAACTCTGAGGAGCCAATCCACATCTAGCATTCATCTTATCTCATGTCTTCCATTTTCAGCTCCATTCATTTTTAACGCTTTCCTTCTTCTTTCTCCGAAGGTTATACTGTGGCAGCCACTGCTGCCAAACAAAAATGGATTTCAATTTCAACAGACTCAGCTCTCTGCTTGAGGTTTTGAGTAAGAGGTCTTACGGCAACACATCTTCACTCCCACGGCGTAATAAACTGACACTAGGAAAGAGGACTTTTGCATCCTATACTGACGCTGAAGGCACCTTTCTGAAGGCTTGTCGCACATGTCATAAGTACACATGTCAAATTTCATAAGTACATTCAGAGTAGTGGAAACCCTGGTCATTGTGTTGCGAAAAACATCCCTGAACAAAAGAAAACAGGTGGCTTTTGTTCAGGGATGTCCATGCTGAGATGAGGCCACTGATAGACCTCAATTTTAAGTCTTCTTGACTAAACAGGCGCTCACAAATCTGATGATGAATTGTGTACAATCCAAAGGAGAGATTCATGATGGGACCAGTAAAGTAGGATATTTGCACCTAGCTGTGCCTGAAATTAGACACACTTGCATCAAGGAGTGAAGCTATTTCTGATCATGTAATGCATCGTCACACTCACACAGTCGGTGGTCCTGGTTCCTGCGTTCCGTAAACCCCTATATTGTTTTACATAAACAGACGCTCTTCAACGGAATCTATAATTAAACAGACCACCTGCTCGGCGCAAGAGTGGAACGTGTTACGTTTTTTTTTTTTTGTTTTTTTTTTTTATGGCCAACATACCACTTTTGCGTAGCCAAAAGTGAAAAAAAGTAAAAACGTGAGAGAATGCTACGTGCATTCATTCCCCGACTTCATTCATGTAAAACGTTTTAAAATACTACTTTCATATTAAACAGACAGGAAGGTGAGATACAGCTGGTAGTGAACTACAACGTTACTTTCTAGTTCTCTTGCTACGATCATCATCAAACCAATTTAGTGGTTGGTTTTAAGCACTGCATTAGTTTTTAGCGATTCCATTGGACTATTGTGTTTCAACCTTGAAGTTGCCGGTTTCATAATTCACTCTTATTGCAAGCGCACCAGTCTGTGAGACGTGATGACTGAAAGAAGCCGCAGGTAATAAAAACATTGAACAAGGTTCAAAAACATCCTGATAGAAAGGGAGAATAGCTCAGAGCTGGTTTTGATATTTCAGAAGAGCACATTCTCACTCCGAATCGTGACTATTATGAAGTGCGGTCAGCCGTCTGCATTGCATTAAATCGAAGCACTTGTTTCACCTTCCGAAGCCTTTGCAGGCGCTGTTGCCGGTGTCAGGTAAAATAAAAGGCAGTGGTTGGGGTTAGGCCATGGGGTGGCGCTCTTGAAATCTTTTCCAAACACCTCATACGCTCATAACCATAAGGTGTATATGTGCTAGCTATATATACCGTAGCCAACCCACACATCTTAATCCTGACCTCTCTCTGGAGCACCACCTGGCAGGAGGAAAATCTGTCTCCACTAAAACACCTAGCCATCATCCTGCAACATGGAACGCTGACCTCTGCGTCGACACTGGGTCCAAATGTCCACTTGAAAATAATCGATTTGTGACGGTGTATGAGTGAGAATGTGCTGCTTAGAGTGTGTATTTTCAGGGCCCGATAGTTGTATTCCGTCAAGTCCGTCAGCACAGCGGTGGAGTTGTTTATCCAAGAGGCCGCATCTTCGAGCGGGTTAGACGAACAAGCTTGTGCTACCCGATGACAGAAAGCATGTAATCTGAACACATACTATGGTCATGTTGGCACCAGAAATAAAAGTATCAGAACATTTTGAGTGGAAAGTGAAAGTCGACCTGTTTACATTTTTTTTTATTAGACTTAGTGTTCCCTTTTTCTTTGGCCATATTTTCCCACACCTCTGTTTGTCTTACAAAGCACTTGAAGTCATCCTAGGCCCACGTAAGAATCTTAATGACGTGTGAATAGCTTTGTGATAAGTGCGCTCGTGCCAACTTGCGCATGAATGTTCGCCCGCGACAGTTCTGCCAGATGCTACATGACATTCCCGATCAGTTTGATGGAAAGCGTGCAGACGCAGACTACAGTTGCCACAAACAACAACGACAACGCAGGACTGCAGCACCCATCACAGTTAGAGTGCAAACCCATTTGGAACTGATGTTATGGATAATATGCTGTAACCAACAGATGCTGCGAAATCTGTTCGCCACGAGAGTTTCTGTGACAATTGTTCTTGAGCAGCGTCCACAGGAAGCTGCCTCGCACATAATGTTGCGGTACCAACCAAGACATTCCATCACGCTCACGTTGGGATCGAGATGATGAAACCCTGACTGTCACAGTCAAAACCTGTTTAGATAAATCGTATAAATCATGGTGACCGCATGAAGGTGAAATAAAGGAATGTTTTCTCAGGGACAGCCATCTTTATAGTTGAGGATGCAGAAGGCAAAGGCTTCAAACAGACCGAGTGGAGGATATGGAACAGAATTTAGTGACAATGGATCATGACTACCATGATGCTGTTGAGAGGTCTCACAATGTTTTGAGCCTTGCACATGGTTTCCAGCAGGGCAGCACAAGGCACCTCACCAGATGTCCATCAATGTCCTAGCAAGTTCAGTAGTCAACTGGTCTCTTAGTCCTGAGACCAGTCTCAACACCACTATTTTGGAGTCTAGGTATCGAGTGCATTTTTACCTGGTCTTGCCTCGGTCTCGGGCTGGGCGAACTTTCTATTCATGACCAGTTGGGACCGACAGAGAGGACTGGTAAAAGAAGGATTCTGTCTTTTTGTTCAGTTTTGTTGTGTTTTTATACAGGGTGTCAAAACACAAAAGGGCCACAGTGGGGGCCAGACTTTGATGCAACTAGTCAGGAGGAGACCCAAACTACAATAAGATGTCTAAAGACAAAGACAATGTTAATTGACAGACTGGTGCGGCTTGTCTCACCTGACACATGACTTTGGTTGGTGTGGTCTTTGCTACAACACTAGTCCAAACTACTGATTCCCAGTGGATCATGCTGGAAGACACAATCCTCAACACGCACCAGATCACACCAGCCGAATAGCAATGGCAGCTGTGCACAAGTGATGCTACGAACTCCTTCCTCACCCACCCTACCCTCCAGACCTTGCCTCCAGTGGCTTCCACCTCTTTCCCAGGGTGAAAAAACAACCTTCAGGGCCAGATATTTGAGTGTGAAGACGAGCTGACTGTTGCTGTGTTGGGAGACCAAGATGATGAGGGACTGGCAAACCAGGTGGAGGCTACGGTCAATCCAGACCAGAACCTCTTTTACCCCTTGGCCATCAGACTGATGAATTGGGGAGCAGCCCTTGTTGTTTGTGCTTTATTTATTTATTAGTTACTTCGACTGTTATTGTTTATTTATCATTATGATGATTTATTTTATTTTATTTTATTGCACGATGTAACAAAGCACTTTACTGCTCAGCTGATTCTGACAAGTGTGTGGAGCTGGAAGGGGTCCGTATTGAAAAATAAAGCAGTATGAACCCGAAATACTGTGCTATTCCGTTGTAAGGGTCGCTACAATATATTATAGTATATTAGGCATTGCTTTTTTCGGAGTGTATATTTGTGATTGACTTGGTGGGTGATTCCATCATTTGAGAACTGACACCGTCTAGTCGCCTAAATTGCTTTGGAATTGTGCTTTGACTATCACAATATTTGCACTTCACAAAATCATGTCTCCCCATTTGTGGGATACAAAATAACAAGCACGAATCTGGGTCTACGACATTTTAATCTTCGTTTAAAACAAACAGTCTGAGGAGAATAACAGTGTAATTGAATCCCACTTGCTTAGAATTTAAGTCAAGGTGGTCGGATGAAGGTATTCGGAGAGAATCTAGGTCCCGCTCAAGGACCGAGGTAAGAGGTAACATTACGTATTCCATGGTGAAACAACACTTGCAGCAACTATCCAAATGGTTTCAGGTGCTAAGAGGAAATCAGAGTTATGAGTCACGCAGAGAGAGTCGCCTGACGCCTTCCATGATGGCATTGAGAGGGCTGGAACCAGGCGTTGTTGCCTTGTTACAGCACTGAGTGTTTAACATGAAAAACACCAGAAGAACTAAAGCCGCTCACTTCCTGTGCCTCGCCATGAATTTCTTTAATCAAGAGTGGCAGCGAGAGAGACAGAGCGGGAGGAAACCAAATGACATGCGAGGCGCCACGATTCAGGCAACAGCCACAGATCGACACTGCAGGACATTTCTGCATTCATTTAGCAAAACTGTTTTTGAAATTCAAACAAGATAGGCATCCGTCCGCGTAGAAAAGCGCCATGAAGATCTGAAGAGGGAAAAGCCATTGTGCACCACTTCAAGCCGGGACAAACAAACACAAGCACTGACAACGACCTACATGAACACTTCCATCTGAGAGTCAAATCCCATTTTCATACTGAATGAGTGACAACTTGTAGTCAATATTCAAATGAGTTGAGCTTAGATTAGAGCGAAAACCGGCGAGCTGTGAGGAAAGGTGTGAAGGAGGCAGAGAACAGAGGGGGAGAGAGAGAGAGCACATGCACCAGTCATCCTCCTCCTTGCTGCTTTGATACACCACCTCATGTCAATTGCTCGACTTGTCTTGTTGTTTCTTCATGACGCGCCATCATGTTCCTCATAAATAAGACCCCACAATGCAGAAACAGAAAAAAAGTCCACCTACTATCCATCACTTAAAAGCTTCATCTTGATTTACATAGTTTTTTTTTAACAGAATATGAGTCAATATACTGTAATTTGCTTTTTTTTTTTTGAAAATGACTCATTGATTTGTGTATAACCGCAGATCAAAGTGCTTTACTGAAAATAGAACACATAAATATGTGATAACAGAGTGAGATTGCATGGGCTCAAAGACGATGAACTGCAGATCGCTTCACATTTCTCCTCAGTTTGTGTGTTAGGATCCCAACTGCAACGTTTGTTTACCCAATGGTCACGTCAAAGTGATGCCCTTTAAAATACATCAGTCTGGGCTTGGACGCTTACAAATTGGGATATGAAGAGAGGAAGGTCATATTCTGCCAAACAAGCCGACAAACAATACTTTCATGATGTGAAACCACATGACAAGAAACGAACCTAAACTGTGGGATATAAAAACTAAACAGTTCAACCTATGGAACACACTGTAACTAGTATGTTGAGCATAACTAGCAGATAAAACAATGAAATGCCAGTTTCTTTAGCTCAGCACCACACAGCCGTACTGTGTCAAATCGTGAGGCAGGAGATTCGTATTCATAAAGAAAACATTTATTTGTGAGGTGGGAGGGTCACATCTGGCCTGAGTTATAGCTGCATACGGACGACTAATGGATATTATTTATGACCATCTGTAAAGGGCATTTCAAACACACATATCGCAAGTCCTTCAGTGCACTGCAGCGGACAAAGCTCTTACACAACAATGAATGCTCTGGATTTCCAAGTAAAGACGGTAAGTTCCAGTTCCAGGCAACTTGGACTGGATTGTATTCAGAATTTTCACCACCTGAATGAATATACTACCAACTGAAACTGAAAACTACAGCGTAGAAATTATGACAGTACATTTTACAACACCAAAAAGTTGTGTAATATATAAATATGGGTGCCAGTATCATGGCACTTACCAAGACAAGATAATCTGTAAATACAGTATGGTGTCTGATGCAGTGACTGCTTTACACAAGCAGACGGCAGACGCCTGTAACGTCAATCTGAGCAACGTTTGTGAACGTGTTTCTATCACTGCTTTGAGGTAAAAAAGTTTGAAAACAGACCAGAGACTGCAGATTCTGAAGAGTAATGTTCACCAATTCACGGTCAAAGCTCTGTGATGGAGGTCGCACAAGTGTAAAAGGGAAACATGGAATAAGAGGCAGACGCGGTAGAAGTCAGTACAGCACGAATACAGTTCACAGTTCTGCTTTAAACTGCAGGGATAATGCCCATCCATCATTGTTGTTGCTTGAAAGATGAGGAAGAAGTGAATCCCATAGACATCTGTAAGAGTGATGTAATTCACTATGGCCGCCACCAGGTGACCTCATAATATACACATTAGATGAGTGCATTTGCTTCCATCCCAAATTTGGGTCAAACTGAAGCTCGCCTTTTTGTTTTCAAGATACACCCTCTCTAAACAGTGATATCAAAGTTGAATATTCCATTGAAAAAACTCTTCATGACAGATCATAAAAGTGGGCCTCTTTACCTCAAACGCTGCCACCACGATCCCTGATGCTGATATTGTCATTCAACAGTGCAGCTTGTGTGGGGAAGTTTATCGACAAAGTCAGATGCTTTGGATGAGACAGAAGAAAGGAAGAAGCCGAAAACAACCACAGAGGGTTAACACTTAGACGTTACCCTGAACTACCATAACATAATAATTATTTGTTTATTTACAGTTAATACTTGGTAGTTATGTTGTCATTTTGAGTGTTGACTATTCCAGGATAATATTCAGTCAGTCTTAACACTAATACTTTAGAATTGATGCAGTAATTACTGGTTAATATGCTACAAATACCCATATGAATAAGTAGTTTATTCAGGGTAGTAAATGCTCCCTTAACCTGAAGTATGAGCCAGTGAGGACATGAATTTGATAGGGGGTGACATGTTTGACGATCAGGAGCGGCTGACTTGGTGCTGCGATACCAGAACAGTTCAAGTTACATAAAAGAACGGAAGCCTCAGTCCAACATTTAAGTCAAAACAGAACAGAGCAAACCACGAGAGAACTGACCTTGAAGCAGTTGTCCCAGATCAGCGGACAAGACGGCAGGAAACAACAAGCAAGTCTCACCCCAATTACAGAGTTTTAAATGGGCAGAATGGCCAAAGATTTACATGAGTTTCATTTTTGAACAGAAATTATTTCAGGCCAAATCACAGCAGTTTTTGGCAGATCTATGCATAAATATGATTTTTCCCCATTCATTATGCAGAAATATGCTATTATGAAGTACACAAAACGGCATTAAAATGTCATTTACACTCCTGAGTTTTCCCAGCTAAAAACAGGAATGAATGGAGGCTGAAGTCACTGATGTGCTGTGGGAAGCAGCGTCTTCACTTTCAGAGATCAGTGATGGGCGACACGAGGTTTCATTAAAATAGCTGTACTGTAAATGAGGGAAGTGTTTCACAAAGCCTCATTTGCTTAAACAGAAGGGAAAACACTTAAGATTAAAATGCTTAAAAGATCGTTTGAGGAGGAAAGCAGTGTGATGATTCACAGTGTTCTGCGGTGGAAAGCTGCTCAATGTGGCCGCACCTTAGATGCTGGCTTCATTTGCCGTTGACTTTTTCTTCATTTCCTATCAAAACCAACACTGTAACACGGAGCATCACACAATTTTAGTCTCACGTCACGTTTGTTTTTTTTTTCCTTCTACCACACAAGAATGTTCCGTTAAATCTGTCAAAGCTTTTTTTATAATCTCTTCATGATCATGTCTGTTTCCATTAAAAAAAGCATCAACAAACTATTATTCAGCTCAGATTTTAGGTCATTCACACTTATACTTCATGATAAAAAAACAATCAAATTTGGAGCAAACACACACGAGGAAATAAGCAGAGAAATCCCTTAACACATCCATCCTAAATCTGCCACAGCAAAAAAGAAATAAATAAAAAACAGAATACCGTCTCATTAAGCAAGTCTTGAAAGGTCACTGCTCTTCCTGTAAAGGAGTGGCCCTCCCTGACTCCAAAGCAGCTCATCCATATCCAAAAACCATAGATGTCAGGCACATTATCTATAAAAACGCAGCAAAGAGCTCCACCGCTCCATTTAAAACTCTGCTCAGGTGCTCAGTGTCATCCCGGCCTTCAGACTTCCCCTTTATATCGCTGGGGACAAAAGCAGACCGACGGAGCCGAGCTACTTTCTCGGATAATCTACAAGTAGACAAACTGCAGGAAACAACAATGGCAGCCCCACAAACTCAATACCACATGGCTAACAGCCTCCATCTCCGTGTCGTGACCTCAGTAGATTTGTCTAGGTTTTGACGCAGATAATAGTGTTTGTCTGTGACATTGACGGCACCAGCTCGCATTCGGTTTCTCCAAATGAATATCGTGAAACTTTGATCTGCAGTTGAATGCGAGTCGGAAAATAAAAGTTGCCTGATAGAAACAAAAGAGTTTCAGATCTGTGGATCTTGATTTAGGTAAAAAACAGGTGAAGCAAGTGCGTGAACGAACAGACTACAGTATGTCGCCTATATTTTCAAATGAAAACTAGCATCACAAGATGATATCAACTCCTCACAACTGAGATGCGACAGATAAGGGCGCGTCCCTATGTTTAAGCTTCAGGTTATGACCTTTAGATTGTCATAATATCATTCAGCTTCACCGTCAGACCCTTTATCCTAGCAAAAGCACACATCACCGTTGCTTCCTGGACGACATGGTTTAAAGCAACAGGGCTGCAGTGCTTCTGCAGGAACAACATGCTCTTCTCTAGCAAGCCATCTTGCTTCTCTCACAAAAATCGAATGGCTCAAATTTTCCCTGACAACTTCCTTCATATCAATGTCCTCAGCCATTCCTGTTTACATCTTAGTTCCACCTCATTACATCACAAGATGGCGCTAACCTTGGTCCCGGTAACTGATCATCACAATCATTCATAGTGAGAACATTGAAATAAAATTGTATTTTTTTTTTTTTTTTTTTTTTATTGCCAACCAACGCCGATATATTGGATGAATTATGTCACAGACTCTTGATAGCAAAACCCTCCATGCTCCTTGTAAAGCTATTTACGAGGCCCATGAATTCAGGGTTAGGGGTTGGCCAAGACTGACCATTTAAGAACGTCTAAAATAAACAAATAATGGCCTCTCAAGACACACAAAGCACTTTATAAAAACCATGAAACCTCTGGATCAGCTACACTGTACTTGCCAGAGTTGTTGTTTTGATAAGATGAAGTTTTGTTGACGGACAGAACTTAAAGATCACGTCGGACTCAACCTCTGGTTTTGAGAGATGACGTGGTGATGTGGCTTTTAAACTGTAACTGCAAAGCACTTTTCTTTTTTGGAATAAGTTACAGCTAGTAACTAAACTCTTCCTCCCATTTCCGATGGTGCTGAACTTCAGTCGTGACCAAGCCAAAAGAACGTGATACAAGCGGCTGAAATGAGTTTCCGCCGCACGGTTCCTGGTCTATTCCTTAGACACAGATTGAGAAGGTCAGGCTCATGAGAGGCCACAAGGAACACTGCCTCATGACTGCAAGCCAATTGAGGTGAGTCGGGCATCTTGTAGCAATGCCTTCCTGATGCCTCCCTGGTGGGACATTCTGAGCAAGTGCAGGTGGGAAGAGTAGAGAGGCGGACCAAGGACAAGCTGGAGAGATGAAGTCTCTCTGCTGGCTTGGGAAGACCTCAGAGCCGATGGAGGTTGTTGTTGAAAGTGACGCCTCCGATGCTACCACAGACACAACAATGGATGGACTAAATATTGCAAACATGAAGCCACTATATTGTGTAAAGTTTTCCAACTAAACACGTGATCAGATCACAACAACAGCGCAGTCCTGCTGTACGCTCTTCATTTTTGGCATGTCAGTTAATAAATATTTGGATTAAAAAAATAAAACATGACAAGGAAATAGGACAGGATTTGAAGATTTGAATCAATAATTGTTCCATCTCCAAGTGATAAACAGCGGGATATTCAATAGAAATTCAGATAAAAATGTGGCGATTTTCCAGTCTAAATTTACTGTACGTGAAGAGTAGCTGGCAGCGAGAACCCATCCACTCACCATGTGTTGGAAGCCTTATAATATCTGTAATACCCCGGTTGGGTCGAAATCTATTTTGGGGGTTTTTGTTATTGTTCATCGCGAGCTTCCAGCACTCCTTCCTCCAAGGTTTCATTACACTTTCAAGTCATATGTTGCAATAACGCCGACGGTCGGCGATGAACGCAGCATATGCATTTTTAACAGCATTACCATGATATACTGCACGTATGTATTGGACAGGAGGCAAGAGGGCAACAGAGATGAGGCTGTATGGCTGACAGTATAGATTAAAAATGCAGCAATGAAATTGCATTTTTTTTTTTTTTTGAGTGACGACTCGATGAATTGTTGGAAACGAGCCAGACAATCTATGCAAGCACAGTATAGCGTCTTAGCGCTGTGGTGAAGGTCAGAGAAAATGGGCGAACCCACCTTTTCATAGCAGGTACATTAGTGGGAAATAGGTCTCATACAAGGATGAGGAGAAACGGTTCTGTCGTTTCCTTTAACTCTTTGGATTGATTCGATGTATTGACTGTAGTAGTCGTTTTATTTCATTGAAGCGCTTTTAGCATTTGACAGGGTTTCACAACGTTCTTGATTCTTTTTTCTGTTTTGTTTTGTCCCGAAAAGCTTGTGTCAGTGAGTGAAACATCACTGAACCTAAAGCAAGTTGTCAAGTGCGACAACGGCCGTTGTTCAATTCAACTCTTCAGTAATAACTATATCATAAACTCTACATGCTCCGATTCACCTATGTCGTTCTCAACTGAGCGTTCTCAAGCTGCTTTAATGTTACCTTATTTTATGGAATCTAAGGGTGAAATCTAACTCCTCCTTTAATCCAAAATCCTTAGCCCTCAAGGCCATGTGTGACTTAGCAAACGCGTGAATTGCAGATACGTTCTCAGACTGCGGGGGGCAGCATTACGCAATAGTGCCGTTCAGTCCATCAATTCATAAGAACAGGAAGAAGAAGAAGGCTGACAAAGGATAAAAAACAAAGATGCCTAAAACGGGTCATGGTTTGGAGTGATTCCAGATGCACAAGAGCGTATGACTGACACGCCTACAGAACATATGAAAGGACCAAACACAATACTGACCTTGGGCCAATTCATCTCAGCTCCACTCTAGAACACGTAAAGCAGTCATGTTAATGTTTCTGTGTGTATGTCAGTTACACCACAGCCTTTCTGTTTTCTGAAAAAAAAAAAAAACTCTTCATGAATGCATCGACTTGCTGGCGTGTTTCCTACGTTGTGATTTCATGCTTAGTTATTGCAGATGTGCCTGTCGGAAGCGCGATACAAACGTGTTCGATAATTCAGGTTTTGTCTAATACAGCTGTTACTCTGTTATGGCATTCTGATTCTTTTATTCAAATTGAAGCTACCACCCAAAAAACATTTTGATTTGTCTAAAAATAATCTCTAAACATCTATCTATCTCTAACCACCCCCCCCACACACACACATGTTTTGTGGGGACATCTCATGCTTTCCCCAGCCTCTCACCTTCAAAAGCAAATGGTTAACCTTAACCAGGACCCAAACCAAACTTAAATTCTATTATAATGATGCAGTTATTTTGAAGTTATAATCCTTAAAGTTAAGACTTAAGCTTTTGGGGTCCGGTAAAGTGTGCACAAATAGCCCAAAATAGTAACAGGTACCCACAAGGAGGTGTGTTCTCCCCACAAGTATAGCAACACAAGTTCCCTCTCTCTCACACACACACACTGTATAGGGCATTGAGCGTGTGTGTAAAGTGCAAGCTTACAGTTTCTTTAATATTCCCTTTTATTCTCCTCCTTTCATGTCAAGACGCTGTCAGTTTTTGCATCTATAAGTCCTTTTTATGTCCCTTCCTGCTTTTTTCCATTCCCTGTCTTTATCTGTTCCTTCAGATGTTTTGCTTTTGTCATTTCCATGCACCTTAAATACCATAATGAGGAGACCCGTTAACAGGGTTTCAAAATCAAGATGACTTATACGCAAAGCAAGGCTTTAATATTTGATTTAATCTCCTCGAATCTTGGGCTGTATTTTTGTAAATACGATCAAGGTTGCTATAGGATCAAAGGCTATTTGATTGGTGGTGGTTGGAGAGATGAAAGTGGAAGCAGTTTAGATTAACATCTTGCATCATTAAACACATTCAGGATGATTGAAAATGAATCCACGTACATCCACCTTCATATTCATACCTGGGAGTTGTCACGCGAAGGAGGGAAAGGAACAACGTTGAACCTTCTCGCCACTGCTACACTACTTTGGCACCCAGCTGTCAACATGAAAATCTCTGAATATATTTGACAAAATGGCAGATAGTAGAAGTTTTTACAACCATCCATCCATCCATAGTCGCCCGCTTATCCGTTCGGGTTGCGGGGGCAGCAGCTTCAGGAGGTCACGCCAAACGCCCTTCTCCCGAGCGACATCCACCAGCTCCGACTGGGGGATCCCGAGACGCTCCAAGGCCAGCGTAGAGATATAATCTCTCCACCTGGTCCTGGGTCGACCCCTCGGTCTCCTCCCAGCTGGACGTGTCTGGAACACCTCCAAAGGGAGGCGTCCAGAGGGCGTCCTGATGAGATGCCTGAACCACCTCAGCTGACTCCTCTCAATGAGGAGAATCAGTAGCTTGAGTCCAAGCCTCTCCCGAGTGACAGAACTTCTCACCCTCTCTCTAAGAGAGACCCCTGCCACCCTTGGGAGAAAACCCATTTCAGCCGCTTGTATCCAGGACCTTGCTCTTGTAGGTGAGGGTCGGGACGAAGATTGATCGGTATCTAGAGAGCTTTGCCTTCTGGCTCAGCTCTCTCTTATGGACAACAGTGCGGCAAAGGGATCGCAATACCGCCCCTGCTGCGCCAATTCGCCGACCAATCTCCAAATCCCCAATCCCCTCACATGAGAACAACACCCCGAGATACTTAAACTTCTCCACTTGAGGCAAGATCTCAGTCCCAACCCGGAAAGAGCAATCCATCCATGAGAACCATGGTCTTGGACTTAGAGGTGATGATCCTCATCCCAGCCGCTTCACACTCAGACGCAAACCGATCCAGCGTGAGCTGTAGGTCATGCAATGATGAAGCCATCAGAACCAAACTGGCTCTGGTTTGGTTATCACAACCAATGCCTCTGGAGGAAGGAATCAATTTTCAATATTGCGTAACATTAGAAGTGATGTGGCAGAATGTTCGCTTTACTGTAGAATAGCACTTTCACTGGTTATAGTCAGCTCACAAACCTTTGCATTTATTTCCCATTTACACGTCGGTTTCTGAGACTACATTCTGGTCAAATGAACAAATCGAGCAAGAATTACCAGCGTAGTCTGTGACAGACCTGTATTTGTGGTTCATATTAGCCTCAGAGATAGGGTGAGGAGTTCGGTCATCCGGGAGGAGCTCGGGGTGGAGTCACTGCTCCTCCACATCGAGAGGAACCAGCTGAGGTGGCTCGGGCATCTGATTCGGATCCCCCCTGGACGCCTCCCTGGGGAGGTGTTCCGGGCATGTCCTACCGGGAGGAGACGCCGGGGAAGACCCAGGACTCGCTGGAGAGATGATGTCTTCGGTCTGGCCTGGGAACGCCTCGGGATCCCCCGGGAGGAGCTGGAGGAGGTTTGGGCGGACCGGGAAGTTTGGGCTTCCTTGCTCCGAATGCTGCCTCCGCGACCCGACCCCGGATAAGCGGTAGAAGAAGGTGAAGGAAGGTATTAGCCTCAGCAACACAGGCAGTCAGCGCTACAGTGGCCTCAAGTGGACAATGCAAGTCTCAGAATAGAGGGATTCATATGGTCATATCAGTCAGTTTGAGACAGAATGAAAAACATGGAAAAAATTGTGAAAGATGCTTCAAGTTCTCTGATGTCCAATGTTCTCAAATGTGACTTTAGTATCAAGATGGAACCATGTCAGTTTACTAAGATCCTAGACATATATTTTGAATATAATACACCTCTCCACCCCTCCCAACACAAAAACCTTGGGGAAACATGGCATTGTCGAGTGAACCGACAACGCATAACAGGGTGGTTGGCCTCCATCCTCAGTGTTAAGACCTGTTCATACTAGCTCTCTCCATTTTATGTCTGCTACCGCTCTTTATTTTAGTTTATTTTGTTGACAGCACTTTATTCCGAAGCACTTTCCTAGTTGGTGGGATCCCCACTGACCATGGCAATAAAGTTGATTCTGATTCTGATAGAAACCACAGGCTAAAGAAGATCCTGAAGAGGTCTGGTTCTGTTATGAAAGTAACCACGACCGTGTGATGGAGGAGATGGAGAGGAGGACCAGGGACATCACTGAGCCCTCCTAGCCACACAGTATTAATACGCCGAAGGTTCACATTGGAGAGAGAATTCGCTCCAGCAGAAACTAAATGAAACACGTCGGGTCATGCAAGGACCAATGCTCTATGAAGCTGTGGAAGAAATAATCCCATTTGTGTGTGACCACCCCAAGCCGTCGCCATTCACATGGTACCGCAAAAGTGCCGTGTGTTTCTTTCCACTTCATTGATCGTCTGACTCTTGAACCTTCTGCTGATGCTCGATTCATGAGTAGCAAAGGTACTAAAGTACAGTGAGTGGTCAAACTGGAAAAACATGCCAGGAAAAGAACCAGGAAGAAGCGAAAGTTTTTGTCTGTCAGCACCATAGCTTGAAACTTTACACATTTTAATTGAAATATTCTTTGGATTTTTCATCACACTAGACAAAGGACTGAGTTTGTATAATAATTTCAAGAATAGAATATGACTAAATGATAATTTATTCAGTTTATTTGTAGTATTTCTTGAATAGCATCTTGGAAATGTGTCTGTCTGACTGGTCCATAGTTAAAGACGAGTGTTAAGAGACATGAGACACACACAGGGGACAGCAGACAGACGGCTCAATTTAACCCCTAAATAAAGCTGGCAGAGCAGTTTGTCAGACACGACCAGGTTCTACCAGAGACGTGAAACATTGAATTTCTTATCGCTACACTTACATTTAAACATAAACAAATGATGAAGTTGGAGACAAACTCCATGAACAAGTTTCATCATAAAACAGTTTCAAGAGAGACTGTAGAATGAAAATGTATTTATCGTGATAGTTATCTTTGTCGCCGAAATGACATTTATCATGATATATTTTTTTGTCCTTATCACCTATAACAATGCAACATTAGAGTTCACATTCTCTCACACAAGAGACTCACTCCCATTACAAATGGACGCAGTGGAGAAGGAGCAAAAGAACAGGACTTGGAACAGGAGATGCCTATTTCAAGGTGTCGTCAGAAAGTGGGTGGAGGTTCTACAGGCAGCATCCCATCCTCAATGACAGTCACGCACATGGCGAGGACAGACCCCACCTTGTACACAAGGAGGCACGCACAGGACGGAAGGAAGGACTGAGGCAATGGACAAGTGATATGAAATACAGTCTGACAGCTCGTGTGTGAAGCCTCGGCTCATATTGTACAATGTCTTGACCAAACCTCAGGGTCTTCATGCCTTTCTGGGGAAAAAAATAGACATTTAAGGAGCATCTTCAGCAGCTTCCCAGAAGGGCCTCAGGGTGGACACGATCCTGAAGGCGGCGACTGAAAGAGCGTCTTTCATCACCTCGTGAAGGATCAAAGGTGGCTTTAAACCTCTCGACTTCAGGCCCAATTGACAAGGCATTTAGTCAGAAAATATGGTACGTACGAGGTGGACAGGGATCGCCTCCAACCAACCACTGTAGATGGGAAGGAGGGACGCAAAGTCAGTCACCGTTGTGGGTCACATGGGTGAATCGACTCATAACATCCAAGATAAGTGTGAATTGATCTAAAATAATTCAACCGTTGTTTTTAAAACCTAGTATTTCAGCACAGCATAGATTTTCATGCGCCATCACACCAGACAACAACTGACCCAGGACAAAAGTCGAGCCAAGTAAAATTGCCCCAGTCTCGTCCGTCGGCGCGTCTTTCTGTAATTGCATCTAAACCGTCTGTACACGCTGACCTCTGCGATCCGTCCTTCCCTTGTTCGCTGTCATTCTTTTCATCATTTCATCTCCGCCGCCTCCCTCCTTCCTCACCCCGTCCCAGTGTCGAGTCACTTACTTAGGGGTGAGGCAGCGATTACAGAACAATCCCTGCGTCTCTGGCCTATCAGCCGCCCTTTGATAGAGCTGCACTTATTGATTAAAATGTCTGAGCGCTCCGTCTTCTGAGGCCCGGAAGCTTTATTCAACCCTCTCTGCTTGCTCTTCACACGCGTTCTTTCTCACACACTCTCGTTGACTAACCCCCACCCTGAGCCTTCGCCTGTCACAGTTTCCGGTCCCCTCTGCTTTTCCCCTGCACTTGGCTCAAGGCAACACAGCCAACGACAATGAATGGCAACTCATCCCCTGTCCTGAAGAACATGAATGTCAGGTGGCACATGGACTCTTTCAATGTCATTTTCCATCTAGTTGCGACCTCGCTGGCCTGTGACCTTCCAACATCATACAAGGATTTCTCAGAATAAGACAACAGGAAGAGGATGGTGAGGCATGCAAACAGATGGAAGCATCTCAGATGATTCTGTACATAGTAACAGATGAAGAGGACGATGATGCAAACACCAGAAAATAAAAAGTTGTGTTTGTATTTTTCAAGTTATAGCTGTCATATTTAAATAAACATTCAATCTACACTATGGACCTTCAAATGAAGGCTCCAAATCTTCCTCAAAACAGAGCAAAATGGTATGTGGAAGCAACGTTTTGTCCTTTACCAGCACCTTTAAGGTAACTTAATAGTAGTAATTCAATTTTTTTTACATAATGAATAGGTTCAAGATAAAACAATACAGTAATGTATATTAAAAGTAATGTTCCGAAAAGACGTGCAAAATGTGAAAGAAAGTCCTTGTTTAAAGAGAGAAAACTCGTGAAAAGTACTCAAAAACATTGCTTGAATTCTAAGAATAAATGTGCTTTTATAGTTCTCATGTAGTAGAAAAAATACTGGAAAAGATGGGTTATCTTTACTTATTGTTAGTCCTGTGACGTTGAGTCAGATGTATGGTATGTGCAAGCCTCCTTTCATACCTGACTTCCTCCTGCTGAAGTCAGAACTAACAGGTATTTTTTTTTATTATTATGGGGGTACCAATCTTTAGTTGGGTGAGAGGCTGCAGATGAGGCAAAGATGGGAAAGAGACACTGACAGAATTCAAGGAATCAACTTTACAAAGTGTTATTTCCCCTCAGAAAACACAGGAGAAGTAGGTTCTGACTGGAAATCCAAACTGGAAACAGATTTAAAAGCCAGTTGTGCACTCAACATTCAGGGAATAGGTGGCCTTTTTCTGGAAACATGTTGTCCTTTACCAGAGAGTCAAGTGAGATTCAATTGCTTCTGCATCATTTATTTGTTTCACCTGCTGATTTTATTCAGTGAAGGAAAAGGAGATTTTAAAAGCAAAACTACAACCACAGTGAAGCTAAAGATGGAGAGAACCTCCAGCTTTTATTTTTGTCTCACAAGGATATATATATATATATATATATATATATATATATATGGAAGAGTTAAAATGAATGTTTCTTCTCATGGAATATATGGAGAGCAACTCATTTCATTTTGGGCTATTGAACATCGAAGGATCCTTCTGCGGATTCACTTCAACCTCTCACGAAGGACGATCTCAGAAACCTTACGAACTGCAATGGGGAACGTCATCATCGAGCAAAGACCAAATGGAACGTTGTCGTGGGTGTAGATTATTCTGCAGCATGAACAAAACAGACTGGAGGCTGAAGCACCTATTTAAACAAAAATGAATTGATCTCCTGCATAAATTAAGAAACTGTTTAATAAATTCACACGTAAAGAAGGTGAGCGAAGCTGCCTCATATGTTGCGTTCAATGGGTTGAAACCACCTAGTGATTTAGCCGTGCTGTGTAATATCAATGCTCATAGTTAATGGACTGAGGCGGGCGTAAAGTGCTGGCTAAATGCCCACTGCTTCACAAATGTTTAAGAGAGACATTAGAGTAAATGACTGCAGCTCTGATAACTGAAGATACCTGCAAAGCGGAGACATATTTACAGAGGAGGAAAAACAGATCACAGAGACGTGGGCTCCCCAAGCAGAAGCACGTATAAACAAAACCCCGGGGACATATTCCCTCCGGCAGCAGACAATAGAACGGTGTCAAACAAAGAATATGCCTGAGCAGACTCCTGGCTGTCACGTGTGTCACGTATTAAAGAAGGATATGTTGTTAACACGGGACATCTGACACCACTTAACAACATATCTGCTCAAGGCCTGTGTGACCTGGATTATTTATAGATCCTCACTGACGTACATTCAAATGCAAGTCCACACTTAGAGCAGAGTTGATCTTGATGAACACGTGACTCTGAATGTCATTACCTCAGGAATATAGAAAGGCACTCAAGAGAGACGGACTTCTGCAGAATCAATAAGTGTTTTTCTTTTGACTCAGAAATTGAAACATATACATGTTTTATTGCGCGACTTTATACTGACATAAGACACAGTGTAAAGAGCTCAATGAGTCAGCAGGTGTCAAAGATTTCTGGAGTGATAAAAGCAATGTCATACAATTGTTGGGGGCGCCATCACTTTGTTTTTCAGGAACTCCTCCATAGTTACTATCACAGATTTGCAGCTGTCAAGTGAATTCAGTGACACACTGCCGCCACCATATGTGGCTAATGTATTAAAACTGAGCGTCTCACGGCCCAAACGTGAAGAGCAAAAACACTTTTAGAGGCGCTCCAGGAAGTGCTCTCGGCCCAACCAAGGGCCCCAGCCCTCAGGTTAAGAATCACTGGTATAGACACCTTATGTCCAGCTTTAGCCTCCTATATACGCGAGGTGTGGCACAAACTGGCCAACAATCGAGCGCCTGCCGCTAGTACTGGGCAGATGAGGTATCGTGAAAGAGTATTGCAGGGTTGATGAAACAGCGTGCTAATTTTCAGAGGCCACTAGATGGCGCTCTGGGTTTAGACATAACGTGAGGTTTCATTGACTGACTCCAAACATTTTACAGCAGACAGTGTCATCTGGTGGCCTCTGAAATTCAGGACACTGTTTCATGAAAAGGTCTGCCACTCAACAATTCCGTACCAACATGTCAAAGAAAACCTCAAAAAAAAAAAGTCTTCTGGCATCGGACTTGTGTGGACCTCCGATGCAGGTTACAAACACCTATCAGCACCATCCATGCTCCTTCCTCTCTCTCCTTTTCATGAACAACCTGGACATCGTAACCTTGACATGATTCAGGCTTGAGCAACATACTGTACATGTAACATGAGAACACGTGTCAGTCCATGATCACACAACACACGAACCAGACGTCCTGTTGTGGAGACACACACTGGAGTATACGAGCAGCTCCTTCCACCTTGCCAAACTCTTCATACACCGGCGAAATGGTGAGACAGGGCCTTTGGGTACAATGTGTCTCCACTACCTATCAGTTCAACTTGTGGCAGGGGTTTGAGTGGCCACTTAGGAATTCAAATAATGTATCCCCTCTTCTTGGTTTTCAATTTGACACAGGGTTAATCCAAAATGACTACAATGCAGACAGCAAGTTTGACTTATCTGTCCCCATTTCTATGGTGGAAAAATAGTCGGAGTTGAGACTTGGTCAATAGATGTTCTTTCAACACACTCGCTGCTCTGAAGTTGTTATCCATCATCTGCTTCTCTCTTGTTCTCACATTCATCTTTGTACTGCGTGGTATTGATTTGTGAATTGTTGTGACTCTGCTGCCTTCACGATGATATTGAATGACAGCAAAATGCATACCATATATCTTTTACCAATCTCACTGAAGAACAAACAAGCTCGATGAACTCGCCCCATCTGAAATATTATTCTTGCTCTTTGTCTACGCACCATCGACTACAAACAACAACAGGAGTGTTTAGCAGTGTTTATTCTATCAGAAAAACTGTCTGTAACTATAGTCATCGATTCATATTCCAGATAAAAATGCAAATCATCAGATTAAAGCCTCTTTAAAAGCCACAGATGAAACAGTTTGAGGGCATGAGATTACTTCTATAAAAAGCCACTGGAACTACTGTAGCAACTTACTGCAGACAGCCTGCGCCCACGAGTATTACTTCCCGGCAGAAAAAAAAAAAAAAAAAAATCTGTCTTGGATAGAGGAACAAATTAGTTTTCATATCTGTTCAGGCTGCTGTTGGGTCCCGCAATCTTCTCCAGCGGGGAAGGGCTGCTGGTCAGAGTGGAGGAGGAGTGTTGTCTCACAGATAATTTTCTGGCCTGCCTGTTGCCCCGCACATAAAAGCTTTGAATGGATGAGCTCAACTTGACACTCATGGCCCACCGAGCGAAATGCTAATGATATACGATTTAAGATGCGCGCTCACAAAGAGCCATATTGAAGGTTGTGAAAAGAGCGGATTTCATGCTAGACGGATGCTATTGCTTCATATAATGCCACCAAGTCTGTCTGGAAAAAGTCATTTTCGACACAGTCAACAAAAAGTTGAGGGTTGAAAAAGGTTTTTTCGGGTAACTGAAGCAAACTTTCGGAGTATAGCGACCCGCATGTAATCATGTGAGCGGTCCGCTTGGAAAACTGATCACCAGCATGTCATTTTTCCCCACAGGAAAGGAAATCGTATTTTGCGGCTACACAATAAAACACAATTTAATTATTTTAGGAAAAATCGATGGAGCAAACGCTGCTTAAACGGCAATAAACTTCAATAAGCCACTTAAGGAGCTAATGGATTTATGGAGCGTTGGTGATTGTTGGTCATGTTTTCTCCACAGTCATCATGTGTTAGCGTCGAGCTTATAAAGATTCGATTCTATGGTGTCAGAGGTCTTGCGAAAGACAAGTGAGAGTGGTCTTTTGTCCGAACAGTATCTGTGCTGTATCCATTGTATGTAAAGAACACAAGAGGTGATAACTAGCAAACTAACTATATATATATCATTTTGTGTGTATATATATATATATATATATATATATATATATATATATATATATATATATATATATTTATATACACACACAAACAATTTTGGTGGGTTTTTTTTTCCTCCTTTTAAATCTTAACTCTATAAAAGACTAAAGAAATTCAAGTTTCAACTGCATGAAAACCAGGGCAACTCTAAAAACATGGGCTGACTAGGCAAACAGTTTGCTACCTTGGAAGAGAAAGAGTGTACAGCCTCAACTTTGATCATCCTCTGTCCTCGGAGCAAATACCACTTCAGACACTTTTGGAGAGGGAGGATTGCAAAAAAACACGTCCCACTTGCTTTTTTTTTTTTTTCCACGGCTGACAATTTCGTAGAATCAAAGTCAATTTCATCGGGCTTATTCCTCTATTGGATCAAAAGAAAATTTGACGAAATCAATGCGACCAGAGATGTGAATCTGGTGCAATTAAAGTGAGCACTGCAGTCCGTGTTTTCAAGTTTCTACACAGCGGTGAAGGCAACTGGCTTGTTCGACTGCACGGATTGTTTTAAGATCACAACAGAGGCATTTAACTGTAACGCAGCACAACAAGCGTGTTCCTGGAATGCAATGTTTCAAAGATGAAGTTGTTTTAAAATCACTGTCTGAGGACCTTGGACAGGCCCCAGATCTGAGCCAGACAATGAGCCTGTGCACAGCCAAACATATCACTTTCATATCAACCTTTGACAGTTTCAACCTTGCCTCAAAGTCTCCAAGAAGCAAGAGACTTTCCATTTGAGAACGCGACGTGTTGAGGTCTGGATATGTTCTACGTTATAGCAGCCGTCAAAAGAGGGCGAAGGAATACATGGGTCGGCTCCACACACTTGCCAAATCGATCCAATGGCACTGAGCGTGACAATGTAGTGTTTTCGTCACATATCTAA
Organism: Synchiropus splendidus; assembly: GCF_027744825.2. NCBI lineage: Eukaryota > Metazoa > Chordata > Actinopteri > Syngnathiformes > Callionymidae > Synchiropus > Synchiropus splendidus. Next base: position 30,018,507 of record NC_071338.1, read on the forward strand.
CATCACTTGTAAACACGTGCAGGCCAACAGCTACAATGACCCATAGTACGAATGTGAGCGCACGCATAAGCACACACAGCCGAAGGGTCGGATGTGGCCCCGGGGCTGCACAATGCTGTGCCTGATCTTGTGATATGCTTGTGTTGCGACTGCAGGCGTTATCTTACAGAAACACGAGTCAGTGCCGGGGAATAACCCGCATACGATTATATCCTTTTTTAAAGACAAACAGGGATAAATATTGTGAGTCCAGTCATTCACGGACAAAGCTAATACATCCTCACTGAAACTGTGGATAAATTCAGATGTGTTAAGCAAAGCAGCATCGCATACGAAGACCGCCACCTTCAGCATCATGCGATTTCTGCCATGGAACAGTTGCTGTGAGCTGAATCAACACGTTCTCTCTCCAGCAGCGTCACATGTGGATGGTTGAGTCCCAGGGTGAACTTCCGTACGGTATATTGACGCATTCGGCTTTCTATTGACTGAAATGGTTCTCTTCTTGGAGCTTTACTTCACTTGTATGTGTAGTATCAAACGTGAGGTACTGCAACCCGCTACCTACTGCAGTGTTCCCTTGCTATATTTGTAGTGCATAGCATGTTTCTATAGGGCTGTCAACTCAGTATTCTCAGCAAGACACCCTAAATTATTATTGCCTGTATAATGTCCCACTCATTGTAGTGTAGTGTCATCACGCTGGTTTCCATGAAACGGTGTTTCCCCCGGTAATTTTGCCGAAAATGCGGTCGCCATATTTGTTTACCGGCATAATCTTGCGGTTATACACATCTTGCTAGCCGTGACACTCGCACTGAGAGAAGCACGCTGTTATTGATGGGATGTCTGGCGCTGTTGACAAGGGAGCAGATAAGTTCCAAACTTTAAACAATCATACAAAAAAAAAATAATAATAATAATATATATATATATATATATATATATATATATAGAGAGAGAGAGAGAGAGAGAGAGAGAATGAATGAATGTTTAAGTGTGTGAAAGTTTGGAAAACCAGATACACAGCTGATATAACTTAACGTATTGTGGATAAAAAGAATATAAAAGAAGATTTTTGAAGATTTTTTGGCAAGGGAAAGAAACATTATTTCATTTTTTTCTTTTTTTTACTAACTAGGGTGAGCCAAGTACATAAAACAACTGCCCAGGAGACCCCAGCATTAGAACCGTGCTACCCCGCACTAATCTGGGGTTACAATATGATGCTGCTACTTCCTTCCATTATGGTGCTGGAACGATCGGGTGGGGTCCCAGAACAGGAACGAACACTGCATACATAAACCAGTAGGCAGCACCAGGATCTTAAACATATACTCAGTCAACAATGAACAAAAACATCCACTTGACTACTTGATGTTTTAAGAGTGAGAATTCGGCAACTGAAAATGTTTATTGAAACAGGCAGTGTGGCTGTTTCTTCACATCACCTGTTCAAAAAAAATCAATTATTTTCTCCTGTAACCCAGGTGACTACCCCAATACTGTCGCCCAAGAGGCACCCAGCCCTTCACAGCACAGATAACATAGGCATATAGTACAGGCTAAGTTGCAACTTAAAGCCACTGAAAGATCACTTGTTTTGAACTGTAGTTCTAAAGGACAGAAAAAAGAGGAAAAACAGTTAGTACAAGAAGGTAAACGCCACAAACTGCCATGTCATCATGCTGCATTGACCCCAAATGATGCTTTTATTGTACAGAAATTCTTTGCACAGACTTCCAGTGCTCCAGGAGCTATTGGTGTTAGATGGAATCCATGTCGTCCCTTGAGACAATAAGCAGTGTGTGCCTGTAAAATAGGTTGTGCAGATTTCTCCGGTGCAGATTGTTTCAGACAATGCGGAGTCACGTCTGCGCCGCCCTCCTTTTTATTAATCCCGTCATTAGAAGTGAGTAATAATGGCAGGAGTGCTACTACACAGAAGCTTATTTATTATGCACCATCTTTTCTTAGCAGCTTTGGCTCAAATTGTGTTGAGCGAGCCGCGTTTTGAAAGGACCGAACGGTCTAATATAAATCATTAACTCAAAATCCTCAGCTTTCCAGTGAAAACAAACCAACCGACATCACTGTGATGTGTTAAAATATAGATCAACAGCATCCATGACACTGCGCAGACCTGATGGCTGCGTAATTGTTTTGATTCATGCTTCACCAGACATTTCACGATCCTGAGCTGAGAGTGAGATCGCGGCCGTAAACTGTGCTTTCTCATGTCAGCGCTGCTTAGATATACTAGAATGAATGAGCGTAGCATGGCACATGCTACGTTGGCCGTTAGACAAGTCAGCGTGAATTAGTCCATTACTGTTTGCTGATGGAAGAGGAATAGCCGAGAGAGAACATGCTGTGTATTAAGTTTGGCAGCAACAATCTGAGTAATGGTTTCGTGGGCCAGAGGTCTCCTGCCTCCAGTTATGTTGCAGTGTTTTTTGGGGGGAAAAAAGGAGGGAAGATGTTGAATGATGCGGATGGCAAAACAACAATTAGTTTGCTTCATGTTTTTCTTTTTTTATCTTTTTTTATTAAGTAAAAATGTTTTTCATCACGGCTTTAGAAAGGAGAGGAATGAAGGTTAGTCGCAGTAAGACGGAATACACGTGTGTGAATGAGAGGGAGCCAAGTGGACAGGTGAAGTTACGGGATGTAGAGATGAAGAAGGTGGGGGGGTTGAAGTACTTGGGCTCAACTGTCCAAGGTGATGGAGAGTGTGAGAAGGAGGTGAAGAAGCAGGTACAGGCAGGATGGAATCATTGGAGAAAAGTGTCAGGTGTGATGTGTGACAAGAGGGTGTCGGCAAGTATGAAAGTGAAGGTGTATCAAACAGTGGTGAGGCCAGCAATGTTGTATGGTTTGGAAACAGTGGCACTGAGGAGAAGACAGGAGGCAGAGCTGGAGGTAGCAGAGATGAAGATGCTGAGCTTCTCTCTGGGAGTGAGCAGGATGATGATAGGATCAGAGGGACAGCACATGTGCTCAGGTGTTTAGGAGACCAAGTCAGAGAGGCTGGATGGAGATGGTTTGGACATGTACAGAGGAGAGAGAGAGAGCCAGTACATTGGTAGATGAAGATGTTGAGGTTGGAACTGCCAGGCAGAAGGTGGAGAGGAAGGCCACAGAGGAGATTGATGGAGGTGGTGAAGGAGGACATGAGGTTTGTAGGTTTGAGAGAAGAGGAAGCAGAGGACAGGGTGAGATGGAGGAAGATGATCCGCTGTGGCCACCCCTGAAGGGAGAAGGAAATGAAGAAGAAGAAGAAGAAGAAGAAGAAGAAGAAGAAGAAGAAGAAGAAGAAGAAGAAGAAGAAGAGGGTAAGTTTGCTCAGGCCTGATCTAAAACACAGACTCTACATTCCTACCCCCAACTATGACCACAGGCGTTGTGTAGTGCGCCCAAGTACATTCATTATAAGCTTCTGAAATGAGTTTCCCTCGAGAGGCGTCACAGGCACCCGGGCCACAACTCACCACAGGTTTCTGGGGAGAGTGGAGTCCGGCTGTCTTTGCCTTGACTGCTGTCCCCGTGATCTGTTTCTTTCATTGCACGTCTCACCACAACTTATATCTATTTTCCTGGCAGGTGAATGAGAGGCCATCTATCACTCTTATGTCATAACAGGCCGAGTTATGACATAAGATAGCCGTCACTCTGTTGAGCCAATTCACGACTCTCTTTTCCTTGATGGCTCGAGAAAGTAAAATGCCACTGAAATACATGTCATTGAGTCCTATCAATTCTTCATGAAGACGCACTTGAGAGTGGCATTTATGCCCAACCTTAACCTCTAAGTCTTAAAATATAAAAATCAATCATACTTAAACATGGAAATTGTCTAGTTATAACTGTTATATCAATTTAAATATGTAATATTAATATGCTCTCAAGCCGCAGGTGACCACCAACACCAGGCTAAAGCCATTCTCAAAGGTCGGGGGGGGCTCTAAAGGCGAGAGGGGGAGCTCCAGAACCAAACTCTGACAACACCAAACTCTGCCTGACATCCAGTGACCAACTAAACAAATGAAGTCCACCACTAGAGTCACCTCAAAAGAGAAGATGCAAATGAAGAACAGCAAGACGCAAATTTAAAAAGGGAGCGCAGAGATGGTGTCATAAGATGTGACATTTGAAAAGAGCATCCGTGTTAGCAATTGTTCCATTATTCGATGGAAAGTTCGAAGCACATTTGTATTGTCATATAAAATGCAAAACAATCCACCTCTGTGGTTCTCAGCACCGGTTTCAAAATACCTTCCCTCAGTCACACAAAAGTTCACACTCAGCAGACAGACAAAGAATAGTCAATGACAAATGATACCTCTTTATGTTCCGTGCAAACGCTTGCTCGGCACACGTGGTCGTGAGGGCTTGATGAAAGGGTTAGCAGGTGGAAGCAATCACTTTCTGGCAGAATAAACTACAGCTGAGTTCAAGTCTAAAAATAGCCTCGACAATATGAAGCCATCCAGACCGACCTCTTGTGAACTGCTACGCTTAAAACATGATGGGGAAAAAAGAGAACTTCCTGTCTACTCTGGAAACCAAAGAGCTGAACTGAACTGAAAAGAGCTCCCCCTTCTGACCTCTGCAGGCATGACTGACTGACCACAAGCATGGAGCTTCAACTGAAGAAAGATTCTTAAATTCTCATGGACTCTTTATTTTTAATACATTCACTCGCACTCAACAAACCAGCTGTCACACAGTCAGCAGTCCCCAGTACTAAGGTAAAAATAAAAAGGTCATATGACGCGCTCACTATCACAGCGGGAGAAGAGTTTTCAAAAAGGAAATCATTGGCCTCAAATTGAATACCATATTAATAATTGACCGGGTTGTATTCTCCAATCCATCCACGCCCGTCCATTAGCACTCACCTGCCACAGCTTAGCACATCCTCAAACGCTCCGGCAGCACTTTTAACTCAATAAGTATCTATTTGAGCAAGTTCCTGTTTTGGCAGCATTGCCAAAACTGTCACAAGCCATTAGAGCAAAACTGCCAAGGTGCATTTCTTGACACTCTGTGGAGGGGTGCATCGAGGACCCGTCTGAATTATGAAAAATTGTATGTCCAGCCATAAAGAAGTAGAAATAAATTATGTATAGGCAGGTAAATTTAGAGATGAGTTGATAGACGAGGGAAAGTTTCAAAAGAAGCTGCTGTTAGTTCTAAATTAAATTCAATTTTAGAACATTCGGCTGAATTTGAATGCTAAATTATATTATATTATACTATAGCAGAGCACACGTGGCCTATTGTATCATCAGGTCACTTTGTAAGTCGGACGTCTGATCCATAACAATGAGGTGATCAAGCCTTATTGCAGTGATGTTGTTCGTGAATGAACAGCGGCACAGAGGCCGGCGCTGCTCTGCTCTGCACAGCCATTGACCGCTGGTTTGCAAGCAATTATCTTTTTCCAATCGGAACATAATTCTCAGGTAAAAGATCCATCCTCTAATTAGTCCCCGCTTCCAGTCAAAGGCACATTACTGCAGGCTCCAGACAGAGGAAGGGACACAGCAGATCGATCGGTCAGACTCAAAGACAAACGCCGGTGAAAACACAGGCTGTATGTTCAAATGAAAAGGCCGTAATGAAGATCCACAGCTTTTTGTGTTGCTGAGGACAAGAAAACATTGGAAACTACGCGAGGTAATGGACAGCGGTGCATTAGAGGTGGCCGGAAACCACCTGATATGAAATTATGATTGAACTTGAGGGTTTAACCTCTTGAGGTCGTCATGGACTGGCGTTCTTGTCCTCTTCACCACCATCAGGTTATCGAAGGTTGTGTCCGCGTGCTGGGTCAGGTCTGGTTGTTAGCTTACTTTCAAGGCCACAGATTGTCTCAGAAGTCAGATGGGGCACAAGCACCAGTAGAGCAATAAGCTATGCCATATCAACGCACCAGTGTCGACTGAAAAAATATTGTGTACCAGACAACCTGCGAAATGACAAGCTGCTACTCACGAAACGTCCTGCCATCGACTCACTAGTTCCCAGTCCACACTGCACAATTGCAGCCTTTGTTTTTGTCAATAAAACCAAATGACGCAGACCAAACGCCCATTTACGCTCAACCTTACATACAGATCCAGATAGTTTTCAGTCTGTGCTCAGGGCTCATTTCGTCCGGATTTCTGCAAGTTTCCACATAACTTTTGGATGCGGACTGAACGGAGGAGTAACACCGTGACCTGTGGGGGGCAGTGTTGCTGTTACCAACAGATATGAAGCTCAAATGAAACATAAAGAAGAAACATTCTCCGTCCTCCAGTCCCAATATATTACAACTCTGCCTCTGTTTCCTCTTTTGTGCAAGAGGTACATTATCAATACTCCTTCCACAGTCGCCATGTTTGTTTCGGAGTTTGTTGTTGTCAGAAACCTACTGTGGGCAACACACATTTATTGTTCAGATGTAGTCTGACAGCATTAGCTATGACGCTCATCTGTGGCGCAGATATTTGAGGTCAAACTTCAGCAAATAGACTCTTGGGTCACCCCGACTCCTTTGCTGAATTTGGTTCTCATTCGCGAAAATCGGAAAACTTCTTGCACATGCAAAAGTAAGCCGGATGACGCTTTCTTTGCTTATGGAAACTAGAATTTTTGTGTCAGACTTTTCATTTCCTCCCGTCTTTTCCTCCCGTCATTAGCTATGACGCTCATCTGTGGCGCAGATATTTGAGGTCAAACTTCAGCAAATAGACTCTTGGGTCACCCCGACTCCTTTGCTGAATTTGCTACTCATCCCCCAGAATCGGAAAACTTCTTGCACATGCAAAAATAAGCCGGATGACGCTTTCTTTGCTTATGGAAACTAGAATTTTTTGGTGTCATTTCCTCCCGTCCAAAAAGTAACACAGTATTGCGTGGAACCAACTAAAACTCCTGACATAGTCCACAATTTTAATTTGCCCCACTGAAAATAAAAAATGTATCCTACTGATGCCTGTGCATGTGGTGGATATGAAACTTTTTTTGGTTTGTTTGTTTTTATATATCATGACAATGGGTGAAACAGTGGAACAATGGTTATCACTGCTGCTTCTCTGCAAGAGGGTTGAGGGTTCAAATCCAGCGCTGGACCTTTCTGGGTGCAGTTTGCATGTTCTCCCTGTGTTTGCATGGGTTTTCACCAGGTACTCCGCTTTCCTCTCACAGCACAAAGACACTCTAAACCTGCCCTTAAGTGTGTGTTTGTCCTGCGATGGAAACTGTCGACCCATCCAGGGTGTATTCCCGTCTATCAGACTACTGCTGGGATAGTCCAGTACTCCCTGCAACCCTGACCAGGACTAAGACGTGGTATGGATGCATTGTGACAATGGCCACAGTGAAAACATGCATTTCTGATTATAAAGTTGCAACATTCCACGCAGCTCTTGGCGTCGCTGCATAACGCACTCTTTAGAGGGTCAAAAGTATCTGTGAAAGACTCTTTACGTATTTAAATAAAACCCTTCTTCAGGACTCGGAGCTAGAGAGGGAGAAAGAAAGAGAAAAGGACAGCTGAGAAGGATGAAGCTATGAGCGAGATTCAGATAGAAGAAGAGCCCGGCAGAACATCCTATCAGATCTGAATGGAGGAAGTCATTTAGTTAAATTTAGCCATCATTTAGGCGGCTCTCCATGCCCCCTAAACAGCTCCACACCAGCAGGCTACTGGAGGCCACATAATAAAATGTCTTCCGAAATGAGAATTAGGAGGAGAAGAGGAGCAGGCTGCTCTGTAACACCTCTTTCTGTTCTCTGCCTTAGTCAGTGCAGTGACGTCAGCTTTTTCACAGCACTGGTGTCAAATCTGCTCTCCCTCCTGTTTCCAGGCCCAAAACCAAAGATATTCAGAATCTCTCTTTAGAACTTGTTTGACACTCACAAGTTGTTCCAGTCAATCACAAGTCTTATGTATTAGTCTGCAAGCGTGCCACATTACAAACAGGAGACTCCAGATATGACCAAAGTAAGAGTAGCCTGTGAGTATAAATATTGTTGTCAAAGTTTTCAGTTTGACTTGCCAAGGTCCTCCCTCCACCTCTATTAGCTCAAGAGAACGTCGCGGGACAGAACCAGAACCTGAATCAATTTACTCCGGTCAGGAGAGCAAAGGCGATGGCTGATGTCACCACAGAGTCATGAGAGGTCCTAAGGAGCTCCTGCTGCTCTCAGAAGCAGTGTGGATGACCGCAAACACCAAGGAAATGACAGAGGCAGCAGGAGTGAGAAGAGGAGCGCTCTCTCAATAGATGACCAGAACAGTGTCCAGCTAATGTCTCGGTGTGACGGGGCTGCAAATAGGAAACTCGGACTCTCTCCAGCAGCAACGGTTTACAAAAAAAGTGTGTGGTATGTTCGTGTCTGTGTGTGTGTGTGAAGACACAAAGATTACTGCCACACACTCTTGGGGATCAACCACACAAAACAGAAGGACATCCTCAGTCTCAATTACCAAAACCCTCTCTCAAACTCTTAATCCACGGCTGCGCCAAGGTAGCGCCTTGCTTCTATCCAAGTCATGAAAGAATGACTGAAATCCCTTCATGTAACCTGTGGATGCCATTGTAAATGTAAAACTATCAACGGTTTTATGAAGATTTGCTTTTGCTAAGCCTGAAAAATGCGGTTAGGTATAATCCTTGTCTCAACTTTTAGGTTTGAGAGAGTAAAAATAACTTGTGATAAAGTATTCAAAGTTGTGTTGGCTCGACACAACTGTCTCCTTCAACCCACTGGAGAAAAAAATGATTTCAGTAATGTGCGGCAAGTTGTTAGACCTCAGACCGACACCAACAAACAAACTCAAAGCAGCATGGGAGTAAGACCTGGACCTTAATTCTTGGTATGATCAACTCAACCTCTATCTGTGCAGTTTAAGGTTGTACATAGGGCTCATATTTCAAAAGTCTGATATGTATCCAAATATCAGCCCATACTGTGTGAGGTGCAAAGTTGCTGAGGCCTCTCTCATACACGTGTTCTGGTCCTGTCCAAGACTAACACTAAGTGTTGGGCGGAAGTTTTCTATACATTATCTAGAACATTTAATATCCAACTAACACCTAACCCAAACATTGCACTATTTGGAGCGTGAACAAAAAGGACTTAACTTTCCTTGGAATGTTAACGTGCCGTATCCTTTGCCTTTTTTCACGTTTTACTTAAATGGACCTATGCGTCTCGCCCTACTCATGATCACTGGCTGTGGGAGGTCATGACCACTATAGAATTAGAGAAAATGAGCTACTCACTCCAACGGTCACCTGGGAAGTTTGGTCGAATGTGGGGCCCCTTTTTGGATGTTTCTAGCACATCATATTTACAAGGGCTGACTATCTGTGTGCGTAAATGGCAATGCTTGTTTGTCTGTTTGGGGTTGTTGTATTTTATTTTCTCCTTTTGTTTCTCTTTCAAAAATCTATATACTGTACAAATAATGTAATAATATGAATGTGGACCACAACTCTTGGTTATGTCTTTTATACAACTGGAAAATTTCAATAAAAAGATATGAAGTAGGAAAAAAAAAAGTTGTATTGTCTCATACTTTAACACTTTTAAAATTATTCTAACAAAGGTGTTATGAGTCAAGACGCGGAGTGGAGTGATGAGAAACTCACAGGAGGCAAGGAGTGGAACAAGGTACAATATTTGATCCTTAACAACAATAAAGCTGGAACAGAAAGCATCACCGAACCAGGAGAAACAAAGTCAAGTCTGAATGTCCAAAATTAGAGCATCATCAAACCAGGAGAAGTCCACAGGCATGAATAAGAGTCCAAACAGAAAGCGTCACAGAACCGGCAGAGTCAGAAAAAACTTAAATCACAGGAACAAAGGAGTCAATCTGGCACATGTTGCTGGAGTCCAGGTGTTCTTCTACACAGGTGATTGTCTCCAGCCGTGTGCCACCAGACAGGAAGGAAGGAGGGAGAAACAGAAACGGGAGTCCGGGGAACAAAATAAAAGTGGATCAAAATAAAAGTGGATCAAAAAGTATTTCAAAATTATTCAACACAAACTAGCATAACCTTGATTTGTTTGTGCATGCTGTTCACTCTATAATCACTTCTAACCGTCTTTGTTTCTACATTTTCTTTGCTGGTGTTTTTCCATTCATATTTATTGCAACATCCCGCGTTGAGGTTCGATGGTGCGCTTGTGTTACCTCGGGCTTTCTACATTCACGTGTCTGCGTGCATCAGTGAGCCCTCACACAAGCACTCGCTGCTGCATTTACGCACCCAGGTTTCCTACACAGCATTTATTGTTACAGTGATTTATCACACAAAGCAGCACTTGCCGCTGGTCATCACTTTAATAACGTGGTCAGCAGTTGGTTTTCATTTAATGCAAATATATTTTTACTGCCTGTGATGACATATTAAATACGTTATTCATTCTAGCCTGTTTATATTTACGTTCTAAATGTTTGCATTTCAGCCGTTTATTTTAATGTATTTTCATAACGTTGGCTGCTAACAACCCTTATGGGGCGGTGAAAAACTTCAAATATTCCTTTATGTTCATTTAATATTGCCATGTAGACACAAGTGTATTTTAATGACAGCGGCAGTGCTTTAACAGCAGCGTTCACTTTAAATATGGTGCGCAATACGACATATTTAAGAGATGAAATTACAGCAAATATTCAAAAAGTACTGCTGAAAGCCCCAAATGGAGTTACATTTATAAGTCCCTGGCCTCCACAGACACATTTGGTCCTTCGTTAAATATTAATATTAATTAAGGGGAAACAGTGAGCTTTATAGCTGCAAACACACAGCATTCGGCCATTTATGAACCGCGGAATATTTATAAGTCGACTGCATTATCAACTCCCAATACCAACAGCATGCATATTTTCTGGGGACATACATTCATAACTAATGCAATTCAGTATGTACTTAATCATCACATTTTAACCACAACTTTCATCCGCAGTTAAATCTGAAAAAAAGTGTGTTGGCTGGTAAAGTATGAGTGGGCTTTAAACACCACCTTCCTTTGACTATAAAGACAAAATCTGATAAAAAAAAAAAAAAACTGATACTGATAGTGAGCATCGCTACTGAAATGACAAGGGAAAGACAAAGAGTAAAAGTGAGCACAAACATGGTCAAATTTAAACTGTTCCACCTAAAGTCATCCACTGATCAAAACAGAGAAAGGTCATGTGTTGTTTTCATTGAGAGAGAGAGACAAAAAGAGTCCACAACAAAGATGTAGAGACCATCATTGTCTTCTGAGACTGTATATTGCGATCACATTACAAATCAATTTCTGAGCCCATTGAAAATAATAAGTATAATAATAGCCATGCAGAAGGCTGTAAATCCATTGCATTACAGCTAAATATTTTACATGCTGTAATGCATAATGCTGAATCAGAATATAAGAAAGGAAAATGGCACTGAAATGACCAAAAAAACAAAACTTTTTTGAATCCTAAAAACTGTGAGTCAGCATCACACATGCAGTTATGCTTCATAAATGCTATTTGTTGGTCTTCATGGCTTGCACTTCTTACATGTTTCAAATTTAGTATACGTTTCTTTACATGTGCTTATAAAATACAGTATTTCATTATATAAATACCAAAATATTCTCTCTTTATTCAATCCGAACAGAAGATTGCTGCCTGTATTTCCCTTCAGCTGTAGTCGTAACCATGTCATATATGTTCATAAATGCTCCCATCATCGCCTCCTCATCGGGGTCACAGGGCCAAGAACATATGAGAGATTCTTGTGACAAATGGCAGGGAGCATCCAGGACGAGCCACCGGTCCATCACATGGCGCACACAGCCTCAAACCTATGAACAATTTATAGTCGTGATATATTATATTCAGATCAATGCGACTGAAGGTAAGGAATATGACATGCATCCATATTAAGGGGCTGAGTTACTTGAGGTTTGCACATACGTGTGCCACCCCATATGCTCAGGCTACTAAGAGTGTAAAGAACTCATAAAGGCATTTACATTAAATTTAGCATTTTCTTTTTTTATGACGCATGTTTAGAATGTAGGAGCAAACTGTGCATTGAAGACGTGACCCTTTTTGTCATGATTTTCCAAGCGAAAAGGTAGTTTACAGTTGTTTTTAGCAGAGTCTCTTTGCCGTCAGCTGACTCCGCCTTTTAAGGTACAGAGTACACAGGATGTACAATATACTCCGAACACCAAGATAGATTTTTCAAAATATATTATTTGTCAACAGTTGTTTATTCCAAAGTTTGTGGACTCACTTGGGGCCAGCAGGGTGGAGAGCATGTCAGTGTGAGAAATGAAGCACGTGAATTGTTACAGTGACAAATGGTGCAGTGAGGATGGTTGGATGACTGTGATCTGTTTTATAATGTCATGTTCTCAGGGTGACATTTCACCCCAAAACAATCCTGTCCTCTGTGTCATGTCACAAGTGTTGCCAACTTGGTGACTTTGTGGCGAATTTTAGCGACTTTCCGAACACTCTTGCGGACTTTTATTTTGACAAAGTTCTCATCAGTGTCAATCACACTCATTGAAGGGTCTCAGTTCTATCTTCGAGACTGGTGCAACTCTAGGTGGTAAACAGCTTACACTAAACATTAAACTGACAAACATTTTTACACACATTGAGTATTGTTTTATTTCCACCTTTCAATATCTGATGCCTCACACTTCCACCAACCTCCTGTTGCTCGACTCGATGTCCGGCTCATACTACGCAGGCAGTCTGTCAGTTTGACACGTTATGCCACCTTTACCTCACGAGGCTTTAGGTATTTTTGTCCCCATTGCTACTAAAACACTTTTATTTCTAGATATATGCCTCTGTGATTTGCGCTGATTTGTAGCTAGCACATGCGGTGACGCCCCAAAGAAACCTTCAAATAGAGGCTAAACTGGTTGATTTACACTTCGCAAAATGGACCAGGGAGGAATTATGGATATGCAGACGACTAGGGAATCGTCCTTGACTGTGTTGATCGCAGTTTCGGGAACATAGCACCAGACAGAGCCTTGCTATTGCGCTTTGTTTTGATCTCCACCAAGATGTAGGGTCATACTCTATTGAATGAAACGCTCTCAAATGCCAGTGGGATTGATATTATTGAAAGCACTTGCAGTCGCATATATGTGCCAATTACGACGCCTCTACATCACCGCGGATTGTCAACAGCCATTTGGGAAGCGTCATTAAGACTGCGCGCAAATTACCTCGCTCGTATTAGCGCCGTAGCCTCCACTCACCGGACACACAAAGAAACGCACAACTACAAGGCTCACTGTTTAATAAATGCAAGTGGAGCCACATTAATATCAGGGACGTGTATATTTGTGAAGTGTGCTAGAATTTGCATGAAAGATACGACTGTATTACACTTCATCTGATTAAACCGTAAAGCGCAGCAGTTTGATCTCTCAACCTGCTTTTCATGTACGACTCCAACATAATCATTAGCCGTGCGAGGATGGTCGTCATATTTTTAATTTAACACGGGTCTGATAAGCTTCCTGCCTGGGTGTCAGTGCCTCAAGGCTACACAATACTGCTTTAAGCCTCTTTGGCGAACGCAACGTGCAGTGCTGCTGCAGCTGAAGCTAAAGTCTTGAAGAGATAATGGCTTATTGTCTACTTCCTCTCGACCATCAACAGATTAGAAGCATGTAGACATGCAGTCTCTCCCTCTCTCTCTCACTCTCCTCCCATGTGTTTTTTTTTCATCCTCCACTCGGCTTATCATCTCATTTCTATTCAGCATTAAGTGACTCTCTCCCGCCACTTAAACCTCATCCCTGGATCATTTTAAACATCTCCTCTTTTCCCCAGACCTCACATTATTTTCTTTGCACTGCAGGAGCCACCAAGAAATGGCAGCGTCAGCATATCCCCACAATACACACATTTGCACATCAGCCTCTGTTATCTTTAGTGTCATATTTCATGTATTCAGAGCTGTCCGTGACACAACACCAGTGGCTGAGTTGAAGGAAATATTGAAATTGATGTGCTGCTGATTATTGAATTATTTCCAATTTCAGTAAAGAAACAGAGTTTGTTACATTCATGTTCCATTTGACAGGGAAGATTGCAATTTTTACAGAAACGTCTGGTGGCAGACAAATCAATAGAAGACTCTTAACAATGAGGTAATATCCCGTCTTGACTATTAGTCTATTATTAGTACTACAATTATTAATATATGCCATTAAACTGGAACATGACGTGAAAACACACTTGACTCTGTGGAGTTAAGTTACATAACTGAAAGAAGATTAATAATTAAAATCCTGAATCGAGTCATATACAAAGTTTGGATAAGGATTTCTAATTTCAAGTGCGAGGGTTTGGAACTGTTGTAAACATATAACTCTGTTTAACAACCTTTTCAAATCTAAACAATGTGTTTTAAGCGTTAGCATTAGCAAAGCTAATTCCAAAACACAGTCCTGTAAAGAAGCATGAGTTTTCCAAAGTTTTGTTTAACATACTGTATATGAACTGTAAAGCTATAAAGCGCAGCAGAATATTAGCCACATCGACTAAAAAGGAAAATAGATCTTGTTCATGCATAAGCCGCATCAGTCAATAAGCTGCGGGTGCAGTGGTGATGTCTGCACCGTAGAAAGGTCAGTGGTGCACTCGACTTGTAAATGACTGAGGGTCACTTCTAGACTAGTTTTGAAAACGGGGTCCAGCCTGGAGACTGACTCATGAAACAAACGCAGCAATGTTCTGAACTTGAATCATCAACTCCACACATATTTTATTGACATTGAAGTGGTCAAAAAGTGTTGTTTTCGCCCATGTGTCTGAAGCTCCGACGCCACAGCTGGTGTCTCAGCTGCTGCTTCTCGTCTTCAGTTCTCCAGGAGATCGGCTCTGTGGGCGGCGCTGCGGACACACCAGCGAAAACAGTGCATTTTGAGCACATTAATCTCAATAAAACGCCTGTGATTTCATCGGTTTGATGTGACGAGTCTCAATATTTTGTATATTTTGTATAAGCTGCAGAGTTCATACCGTGAGATAAAAGTGGCGGCTTGTAGTCTGGAAATTAGTAGTCCAGGTTTGCTTCAGAGAGAGATGCTTATTCTTGTGATCTTCCTCGGCAGGTACTGTAGACTTGGACAGTAAGAAACCAATGCTGGTTGCGTGCAACGCATTCTGACTCCCACAGTGTTCACGGCACCACTGGAGAGGGGAGCCACATGAGGTGCTATATACACCATGTGAGCTCACTAGTCATTTTGTGAAGAGAGCTTCCGATCATCTCCTGCCTAGAACGTCACACGGGGAGGAAAGCTTTTTCACTTCATTGAAAAACCTATGCGTCAATATGCAACGCAGAAGGCTGACTTTGGCGTCAACATAGGAAGAAAAAGTCACTTGAAGACTCTTGCTATTTGACACCTTGGGTGTGAGAATGGGTTGTCATGTAACGCCAGGTCTGACCTTAGTTGAAGTGAGTATGTAGTAAGTATGTGGCCTTATTCAGGACAAACTCTGAACAACATCTTCAGTGCCTATTCACAACTAGTCGTTGCTTTATTTTATCTTTTTTCAAAGTGACTCGATCTGCCTGACTGTCTCACAGCACCCAGTCTTCCATTGAGTTCACTATGGAAAGAGAAAGTAAAAATGAAAATGAAATGAAAAAATGAAATGGGGAATTACAGCACAGCTTTCCAGCACTAGATGGTAACAAAATTTTGGGTCAACAAAAAAATAAATAACATGAGCATTTTGTGCATTATTCATTTAGGGATATTGGCAGACTGCCTGGTCACGAGTCTTTCCAGAGCCAAACATTAGAAGTCTCCTATCACGTAGGTCAACTCAGTCAATGCAAAGCTAGGTCACTAACAAGCTACACACGGACGTTCACTGCTGCCAAAACTCAAATGTGACCCTTCTCGCACTAATGTTATGGACCTAATATAATCTAGAGGGAAGTTTTATATCATCAGCTAAACAGATTCGACACTTGTGACACTGACAAAAGACAGGCACGGACAAAAGAGCAATGTGCCTCTAATAAAGAACGCGGCACAGACGGAACCCCTGTTTGAGTCTGGTTTTATACAGGAAGTAAGGATGGGCAATATGGACAAAAAAAAGTTTATCACGATAAATGCATTTTCACTACAATCTCTCTTGAAACTGTTTTATGATGAAACGTATAAGTGGAGTTTGTCTCCAACATCATTATTTGTTTATGTTTCAATACAGTGAACTAAGTGTAGAGATGAGAAATTCAATGTTTCACGTCTCCTTTTCACAAATCTCTCTCCTAAAATGCTTGTTTTCCATTGCCTTATTGACGATTTCACTAAAACTTTGACCGCTTTAGAATTTGTTGATGGTCCCTAACTGATGCCGAGTTGTAGCATTAGCGCTGCCAGTGTCATTATCAAAGGTTCCCTGTATTGCAAATAAGTTTAAAACTACGATCGCGAACCAAAGTCCACCACACTCCTCCACAACTGTCACACGCCGGTGTCGGCTGTCAAACGCCGCGGAGCGTGGCGTGCCGTCACAGTCTTGTCATGTTCATGTGTGCAGGTCCAATGCAGCGAGTGAGCCGTGTGTTTATCGAATTTATCGTGAGATGCAGAATTGTCATAGTGGAGATTGCGTGTGGCGGTATATCACAGACGATGCGTTATTGCCCATCCCTAATAGGAAGTGATGTCCTGTTACATTTAGTGAGGTACGAATAAAAAGAAATGTTCTGGGAAACCTCAAATCTATCACCAAAACACAATGCTCCAAACACATACTCACAAACTGCCTCATATTCAAAATCATTTCAGTCTCTGATACCGAGCAAAAACAGAAGTTTTGTCATCAGTTTTGGTCGACAAAACTGACTTATCGCCTCTGCCTTCAGCAGAAGTCGTCCAGAGCGGCGTAACAAGCAAAGGAGTGCTTCAAGAGCAGTAGATTAAAAGTAAAAGAGGCGAAAATAGCCGCGGTTAAGTTGCAGATTTGAGAAACCGGCGCAGGGAAGAGGCAGTGTGAGGCGATGAATATTGGCAAGGATGCAAGACAGCAGCACAGGAAGTGGAGAAAATAGAGCAGGCAAATACAAGCGAGCGAGAAGGGAGGAGAGCAAACACGGCGCATTAGAAGTAGGGAATGAAGAGACGGAGGGGAGGAAGTAGATGGAGGGCAGTGGCGATTGTGACCGGAGAGTTATTTCAGCGGTCATATGGACATCTCCATGAAAATGCCAACAACCTAATCAAGCCACTCAAAAGGGCAGAGAGAGAGAAAACGGGCAAGAGACCCCCAGTTCAAGAAGGGATGTGACTCAGATGGCATGAGTGGAGCAAGAAGGAAGGGAGGAAAAAAAAAAGAATGAAGAGATGAGAAGCATGGACATTGAAGACAGAACAAGAAAATGAGGATGTGGGTTGAATAAATGAAGAGAGGAAGAAATAAATCACAAGCAGAAGCAGGGGATTGATACAGAAAGAGGAAGATTCAAATGCAGAAAGAATAAGGCCAGGAGATCGGAAGAGGAGGGCAGCGATAAGGAGTGGCAGCTAAGTGAGGAAATAAGGATTTTTGTAAGGTAGCAAAGAAATGCTGCTACGTTTCCTCCAGAAATACATTAAGGGAGAACGATGGAACACTGCTAAAACAAGCAAAACACAGAGCAAAGCTTGTTTGGGTGACACACACACACACACACACACTGTGTATCACTGCCATCATTCGTCAGACAGAAGTAAGCGGTTGTCGTTCTGATTTAATGGTCTGTAAAGGACACTGCAGCATCAACTCTCGTGCAGCTGTGTGTTTGTGCCTCGCACCCGGGGAGAGCGCTCCACAATCTATATGAGAAGGGCCATTTAAGCACGACAGAATTCCAGTCGACGAAAACACCGTTTGTTTAAGTATTTTAGCTGACAAAGAGGTTTTGTACGTGTCCTGACATTTAGACAGGCCAGGTTTGTTTTGAGCTTAAACAAAAGCAAACTTCAGGGATGAGGCCGACGTGACTGTTTTTGTTTGTTTTTTTTGCTAATGTCTATGACAGACCTGGGCAAAGTGGGGGGTGGGGCATATGTGGCCCTTTGCCTGTGTTTTTGCGGCCCTCATGTGGTCAGACTACAAACTATAAAACTGATAACTTGTCATTTTCCGTCATTTTTTTATCCTCTTTCCGTTTCAGCCAGTACTAGTTCAACAGCAAGTACAACACATTCATGACTAAATTTCAGTTCCTTCTTTTCATATGTCATTATAGTATTTTCCTCAAAATTTGTTCAAAGAAAATTCAAAATATATTTTGAAATAAATTGCCATTTGATCTTCAATGTTTGATCCATAGCTTTATTGTGATTTCTATTCATTTCATAGGTTTCATGCCACATTAACACTGTGGTATTGTTCATTTTGCCTTGTTACTTAAGATTTTTTTCTGTCACGTTTCGTAGTTATCACCGCCTTTCTTTTGGCATGATGGCCCCTCACAACAGTCACAGTTTATAATGTGGCCCTTTAGGAAATTCTACTGCCCCCCTCTGCTCTAGGAGGACCAGATCACCATGGCTGCAGTTTCAGGTTGTCTGTTTTGTACAGACTCCGGTTGAGTTGAGCGGTCAGTAGTTGTCAATAGTACAACAGAAAACACACATTAAACGTCTACTATCAACAAAAAAGTGACTCACAATGGTTTGAGTACATTGTGCCAAGGACCCTGCCAAGGAGCCCATACTCTTTATCACAAAGGGATTAGGGACCAAGGCCTCATGAATAGATTGTGTTTCACCCTAGTGAAACTCGGGCAGAATTTTATGAAGGCAATATATAACCTGCAATTTGTCAAATTATTCGCCCCATAAATGTGATGCACAGGCATCATCTAGCCAGAGTGAGAATTATTCGGAGGCCTCAGGATCTGGTTTTTGCTATTGCAGATGGAGTCCAGTTTGTTTCAATGTCGCTGCAATGCTCCGCAGCAGAGCGTGAGGCAGCTGGAATGAGCATCAGCTTATTGAAGTCATAAAGGGGAGAATGTCCGATCTGAGTTTAAAATGAGGTCTTGCGCGTGAAGAAAAGGATAACAGGTGAGATAAACAGGCGAATCGGCCCAGTGTCATCAATACTGAGGAAGCTGTTCGCCTGTCATTGTGAGAAGAAGCTGAGGAGAAAGGAAAGCCTTCCGGTCGATATATGTTCCCTCTCACCGACTGTCAGGGGCTTTGGGGTGTGACAGGAAAAACGATATACAACCAGCTGGGATGACTTGCTTCCTAGTATCTCCATCCCTACGGCGAGAGGCTCAGTCCACAACAAGATGCACCAAGTAAAGCATCTGCTAGTTCACAATGAGAGAAGTCAGTTGAGGTAGCTTGGGAATCCCACAATGCCTTCTGGTGCTCCCATCATGAGGACCTTTGGGCTTGTCCCAAAGAGGAGCCCCTGCCAATGCTGAAGACATAAGATCTCACAGCTGGCCACGGAACATCCAAGTGTTCCTCCAAAAGAGCTAGAGGAGATGTCTGAGGAGTCGGACTTCACATAAGTGTCTTCTTCTGTGACAACACTGCCACTTGAGACTAACATTTCATGCTTCAGTTTCCATATGTTCCGCCACTATTTATGGTTCATGCAAGCCAATGCTGAGTCATTGCTTTGCTATATGTGTCTCCTATCAGACCAGTTAAGCCACATTATTCCACTTTAATTATTCCACCTTAAGATTATGACTAAAGGTTTACACCAACAGAGGACGTTCCTTTCATGGATATTCTTTGGACCTCTTTTTTTTTTCCTCAATTGAATCTTGTTAAGTTAAAAATAAGTAAAAAGGTTGGTGTCCCTGAATTTATTTATAGTATCACCTAACTCTATGCCAAAAGGTTGAAACATAAATTAGAAGGTCTCGGGGCTGGTCATTGAGTCCAACTTCGACTATCAATAGCATCACATGTAGCTGCTTAAATTGAGCGTGAACAGAAAGCAATTGTCGTGTTTTGGTTTTTGTGTGCTTTTATTTTGTTATTTCCTGTTTTCCTGTCTGTTGTTTCCATTTTCTTTGTTCTCTCCAACTTCACAGCAGCGCAGCTGGAACTCATCCGCTGATCAAGCACGCTGACTTCTTCACCTTGGTTCCAGTCTGCATTGCCAGATGGTTGCCCCACCTCCCTTGGTAAAGTTCCCCTCGAGACCTAGTTCTATCGCGTTCTTGTTAACTTTCGATTGTGCGATTGGTTTCTTCCTAGTTTATTTTCCATCCTTTTCTATTAGCGTTTGTGCTTTTGTACTCAGGTCCTGTTTTCTTGTTGGCTTTTTCTTCCTTGCGTGTGTGTCCACCACCGAGCGTTTTTCGTTTTTTGTGGTTGTCCTTGAGTGTTTCCCTCGCTCCGCGTTTTGTTGGTGATGTCTTTAGTTCCTCGGTTCCTGTCTGTCACTTCATGATGTCATTGGCTTTAACCTCTTGCGCTGACAATCTCACTTGGTTTGGTGAACCAACAGAGAAGAAATGGGCGGAGCCGAAGCCGATTTCATTGCTATGTTACAGTGATACATCTGTTAGAGGTATGACGATGTTAACGTTACCCTGGATGCTAGCCGACTGTTGTTTGTTAAGAAGAAATAAGAACATAGTGTTGTACATCTATGTTGTATTGTTCGTTGTCGGGCACAGTCGACCATTTAGGTCGCTAACGTATGATATGAGAGAAAGTCGACAAACAGAAGAGTAGTCCTCATGACTAAAATGTCCCTATTGTCCTAACCAACATTGTATTTAAATAAAGCACTTTGGTATCCTGGAAATCTATCCACACTTCATATTCCCACTTGGTTTCAAGCCTGCTCCGGAGCAACGTGAACGCGCAAAACCGACACAGTCTTACACTTGAAGTTCATAGGAATTTCGTAGTTCAACATTTTACAGGCTTCACAACAGATAGAAGATCTCTCCTTTGCCTCCACTCACACTCGGCCATTAAGAAAGTAGCTTGTAAAAAGCCATCAACAAATAAGTGATCGCCTCAGTCACTCACGTTGGCTGCCTGTAACACAACCAATCAGCCAGCAGGCCGGTCAATCAACTTAACAACCAGTCCATCATTTCGCCGGTAAATCAAAGTGAAAACCAGTCGGTCAGCTGGCCTGCAGGTCAGTTTATCACCCGCTACTTCCCCCTTTCCTCTTCCGCGTATTCTTCATAGGAATCTACTGCAGTGGCGCGGCGTACCCCGGGACCTTTACAGCAGCCCTGCTCTGATGTTGGTTTGCACAAGCTAACATCTATTAACAACCCCCTGCAGAACCTCCCCCTCCCCTTCTTCTCAAAACCTTTTCTCAGCCGGCCGTCTACCGTCCCCGTCCTCTTCCTCACTTCCTGAAACGCATTTTTTCTAGTTGCATTGTCTAAATAATTTAGTCCCTAGTCTATTAACAACCATTAAAAATGGATAAAATAGGAAAAATGCCACTGAGAGGTTGCTAGCCTGTGGCTTATGCTGTTTATGGAGCCATAATATAAAAACAACACACTAAAGCTCATAAACAAATTTGCCCGCAAGCAGTTGAACATCAGGGTGAGGGCATGCGGGAGACTTTCATATCCATGTTCCGCAAGTTTGAGCTCAGACTTTCCAACTGATGGCGGACAGATACTCATTCGGTGTCAGACCACGTTCACAAATATATCACAAGGGATTTTGGCCATATAGTGATGCATTTCATTCTCTAACTCATGCACTGACAGGCAGAAAGTGTCGCACTGTATAGGGTTTCCTGCTGCATCTTTAGATGAGAAATACTCCCCACTTTAACTACGTTCTCCCAAAACAAATAGCCACTTCACAACTACAGCAACAGGCAGCATCTAGGAGCACTGACACCCACCGTCTCATACACTCACTTAGCCCCAAAATAAAACTGACAGCACTGCCAGTCTGTGATGTAATAACCACACAAGGCTCTCCATAGCGCCACCACTTTGACTAAGAAACTTTGTGAGGGAAATGCTGACACACGTTAAGTATTGAAAATGAGTAAAATATTTGAGCAGAACAGCGATGGCGGAATAACTACGGATCAGGAGCACTGACTTATTTTGTGGGGATATATAACATCCTAATTTTAGTCCTGCATCTCTAGGATTTTCTTTGGCACGAAAAATTAGGATTAAAAAGTTCAAGAGTTGTGTGAACGCACCACTGAGATCTGTACTGTCAACTCTTGCTACTTACAGAATTAACTTTATCTGGACTGTAACTATAACCGTTTCAAAAAACGGGTTTTATACAAAACTATTTTCAGCTAAAATTATTATCACAGTATGATTCTTACTGCCGTTGCCATCATCAAAATGTCATCTCTTAACAGAGAAATGATTTTGATCTGAGCAATTCTGCTTCAAATCGCCCAGAAGCAAACATCCACACCAACATCTCCGTCTCATTCATCTGGGGCTTCTGAGTTGTAGACAGGAGGCCAGGATCATTTGTGAAGTTCCTTGTTTGCAGGTCTTTCATTTTTGTGTGTGTAAACAGAAAAGGAAAAACAGCAGGCGTTCCACAGCCCTAACGAACGCACACTTTCCCACACAAACAACCGCGTGCTCGCATGCATTAAAGTGTCCAGACAAATCAAACGCCTCAACAACAACAACGACGACAAGCAGGCATTAGCGCATATAAGCAGAAATCACTGCACTTATAGAAACACAACGGAAGAATCTTTTCTCGACGTGCTGCGCCACACGTCATATGGCACACATCTAACCATGCCGCCTGCATGGATGCACACAGAAACGCTGTGTACACACACGATACCGAGACGCCGACTCACTTCACTTTTGCTTGCGTTCGGACATTCGCACACAAAGGGGAACTCAAGCACTAAATAATCCTCTCTCTCTCTCGCGCTCGCTCTCCTTCATCTCCACATACATCTTGATTGAATCAACAGAAGAAAGACCTTAACATCTTCACCTTCTCCATCACCGCAGTGTCGTGTGCATCATGAGAGTTTCGGCTGAATTAACTCATCACTCAGTAGATAAGTGGCGAACATGTATATTGACTAAAAACCTGGATGAGATGATGAGAGGAGAGAGAGGGAGCGGGAGACACCTATAAACAACCAGCAGAATAATTATCACTGCAGCTTGATGTGTTGCTTTTTCTCCGTGTGTGTGTGTGTGTGTGTCTCCCTGTCTTGCTTTCTCCTGAAAAATCACATTAATGGATGAAAGTAGCTTCTGCTGCTGCTGACTCCTTGCTTTGAAATGGAAATGTAACTCATTGGCTCCATATGTAGGGTGTGCACGCACACTAGGTGAGCTGAGACGGTTTCCCCCGCGCTCACACACTCGCGTGCGATGCCCTTAAACCATGGAACTAAGTGAGAGAGAAATCGAAATAACACTAATGTAACATTAACAGACACATTAGCCTGCTTAATGTTAGCCCGCTAGCCAGCCATTACCCCAGAGCTTATAGGAACTGCCATGCTAACAGAGAAGAAAAGAGGAAATTATAAAATGCAAAACTGCAACATTAACAGAGACGTTAGCTTTTATATTCAGCGCATAAAACTAACAAACGCTTCCAGCTGCAGAGGGCTTCCGCCACACCATTCACATCTGTGGAGGGGTGTTACTGAAGGCAGGGAAGCTGCGTACCGTCACATCTATGGTAGAACGACACAGTCTGACGCAAATGTTTCACAATTTAACTTCAACTTTTTGTGTATTTCTGGTCACAACAGTAACATATTTATCCTGTAATAATATGCAACTAATATGGTGTCAAAACAAACTTGGCTCAAGCTGTAGATTCAAGTGTCAAACATGAGTCCTGGGTTTTACTACAATGACAGTTATAAAGGTGAAACCCCCAGTTCTCTACTTTTTAATACCTATTGTATTAAGAAGTAGAGAACATATGGTCGAACTGGTTTGGTGGAGGCAAGGTCGTGGGTCAAAAGGGACCAGGGAAACCTCAACTGCAGCACGATGAAAGCTGAGGTACGAGTGCCTTTGAAGAGAAGCAATTTTAAACTTTGTTTTTTTCTGCTGCAATATGAGTTTAGCTAGTCTTTGAAACTCCTGTGTCAGAATAAAAACAATTTACATTTTTAGCAGAGCACAAAATATTGATATTGCAAACAACATTGAACAACCATTTCTTCTTCAAAACAAATTACATCCGTGATTAGTGATGGGAAGATGAGGTATCATACATACATACATCTTTAGGTAACTTAGTCCTGTTCAGGGTTACTTAATGCCAGACACTCCACACATTTGTCCTGTAATAATATGCAACTAATATGGTGTCAAAACAAACAAGGCTCAAGTCACAGGTTCAAGTGTCGATTATGAGTCCTGGGACTTACTGCAATGACAGTTATAAAAGCGAAAAACCCCTGTTCTCTACTTTTCAATACTTATTGTATTAAGAAGTAGATAACTTATGATCGAACTGGTTCGGTGGAGGCAAGGTCGTGGGTCAAAAGGGACGAGGGAAACCTCAACTGCAGTGGATGAAAGCTGAGGTACGAGTGCCTTTGAAGAGAAGCATTTTTTTTTCTTACTTTTTTTTTTTTTTTTTTTTTAACTTTTCTACTCTTCGAAACTCCTATGTCCACTACAACAACAAAGACAAATTACATTTTTAGCAGAGTACAAAATGTCAACATCCAACAAAAATTTCTTCTTCAAAAAGTTAACTTAGTTTTGTTCAGGGTTGCAGGGAGTTCTGGAGCCTATTCCAGCAAGCATTGGGCGAGAGGCAGGACTACACCCTGGACAGGTCGCCAGTCCATCACAGGACACACACACCACACCCAGTGAACCTCGTGAGCATGTCTTTGGGCTGTGGGAGGAAACCAGAGTACCAGGAGAAAACCCACGAGGGCAGAAGGAGAACATGCAAACTGATGCGGTACCATGAAACAGTACTGCAGGGTTGATGAAACGGTGACCTAATTTGCAGGGGCCACTAGATGGCGCTCTTGGTTCAAGGAATGATGTGAGGTCTCATTGAATTACTTGTTCCAGTCCAAACATTTTACAGCAGACAGTGCCATCTGGTGGCTGCTGAAAATCAGGACATTGTTTCATGAAACCTCATCTACGCATCACTATACTGTATGTGATGATGGAAATCACCATTAGAAAACCAGATTTAAAAAAGCCACCAACTTTCAAAACTGGTGAAACAAGAGTAATAGCCAATAAGGAAGTGGTTCTTGAGTCTCAAAAATGAGAAGGTACCAGCTGTCATACTCACAGTGCCAAGGTTAAATACGGCTATTACTAGTCAGAAGAATAGTTGTACACAAAAAAATAGCATTGTCTGTTCATGCTTGATGGACAAAGTAGGGCAAGTTGAAGCACCTATGGGTCAACGTGCAACGCGAAAGGCTGCCTTCGTCGTCAGTATAGGACACAAAAGTCCACTTTTCCAACGTCGATATATTGCACCATGGGAGTGAAGATGGGTTGGACCATGACATACGGCGGCACAAGAAGGTGCACCAAACATATTAACAAAACTGTCATTTGAACTTGAAACTCGACTTGTCGTCCATTGAAAGCGATTTAGAGTAAGACAGAAGTTTCATTGATCCTGCGATGCATCATGCAACACTTCCATTTTTTAACCAGGTTTTTCACAAACAAATGGTGCAGCTGCTGAGACCATGAGAGTCTAATATTTCCTTCAATGACTCCGCACCACAGGTGTAGAGGAAGTCCATTGTAATTGGTAAAGAAATGCAGCATGACTGTGGCTGTTCTCAGCAAATCTTGGAATTAAATTTGGATATCGGCTTTTCGTGGAGGTTTCGGAGCCACACCGAAATGATCTGTGATTACAGTTGAGAGGTTCATTTCATGGCTATTTTAGATTTGGCTGAGTAATCCTCTGTTATGAAATACCCTTGGTCTCCCACCAGAGCGAGGCGTCTGCAGCACAGGAGCAAACAGCAACAAACAGAAAGAGACATGGCGCTGCTGGTATTTCAAGCTTCTGCAGCTGCGAGCCTTTATGCACAGGCAGTTCTTAGCCCCGCTATCATTATTTAGGAAGTCAAATCGTGCCTGTTGGAGTTAAAAAGATGAATGAAGTGGTCTCCATTAGTCGGATTTTAATATTTCAAAGACAGAATTAACATAATGGCTGGGAGAAGAGGCTGGCAGATAAACTACATGAAGAAATTACTCAGCAATATCAGGGGGCAGTAAAGCACAACAGGACTCGAGAAGAACGGCACTTCTGCGTCCATCAATTCTGTTGCTGCAAAAGTATTTCAAGTGACGCGCGCGGCGTTTATAACCTGTCTTTCATGCAGTCTCTTCTGATTTCAGGTGACAGAAGGACGTGTGGTCCTGCAGCGTGGAGCACTATTTACTGCCAGCATTAAAATTAGGAGCTCGGCCATTAATATCCTCAGAATTCAGCAGCATCTTTGCTTGTACCTCCAGGTCAGTTGCTGGATTCCCTTCTCATTTCTCAGTGATAAATTCAGTCCTGGACAGGGTTATGATGTCATTACTTAATGCCAGACATTACTAGCGGAGCTGCACAAGATGGAAAAGTCATTTGTGATGAATCGCATCTGCTGAGGAATACATTTTCTTTTTCACTGCCAGAGCTCGTCGCGGCCTCCTCTTTGTCTCCGTTCCTTGCATCCATGTTCTGATCTCTCCTTATCACTCTCTCTCTCTTTGTCTTCACACATATTCTGCGCTCCACGGCTCCCCTTTGCAGGCCCCTCTCCCCCCTGCATTAGTCGACTCTATGTAGGCCACGGCTCTTTTAAAAAGTTCTGCTACTTGAACACAAAGGAGATAGAGTCCTCACTTCTTTTAATGTTGCCTTATTTCACCAAGCATAATGTCCCATGTGATCTAGTGCACAGTTTGGAGGTTATGCCATTACAGCAATAGGATATCTTGTGGGTGCACTCACTAAGAAAACACATTTAATTGTGCAAATTCGTTGTAAAAGTGTGCAGTATCTCAGTAATTCAACACAAGAGATCACAGTCTTTGTTTTAAGGTGAAGCAAGAGTTCAATTCTAAGCTCTTACGGCAACATGTAATGTCATGGTGTGACATTACATGTACATCCACCACCTGACACACTCCAAGATTACTCCGCTGACTCGTGATGGGCTGGTGAGGCTTCATGAAACAGTGTCCTCATTTTCAGAGCCCACTAGATGGCACTCTCTGCTCTAAGTTTGATTTTCAACAGTCACTTCAACGTAACCGCACATCATTTTCAAACCACCAGCGCCATCTACTGAGCTCTGAAAATGAGGACACTGTTTCATGAAGCCTCATCAACCCATCACTACTGCTGACACACAGACACACCTTCCACCACTTAGTGTTCAGAGCCTGTTTCCTTCCACAAGCCCCAGACAACCAGAGCAACTCCAGACTGCTCCGAGGAATGTTCAAACAAGTTCTATAACATGGCAATTATGACTTTATTAGATTAGATGTCTTATTTGTCTCTCAGTGGGGAAATTCAAAGAGTCACAGCAGCAACAGCAAAGACATTAAAAACATCAGAGACGACAAAAAAGCAAATCAGACACACATCAAACAATAGTGATGCACATACAGCAACAGCATAAATAAAACCCAAAGATGAACCACATTATGTATTTTAAACAAATGATATATATCACATTATAAACCACACACACACACATATATATGTTGCTGATGTGACGCTTTCAATTTCCCCACTGTGAGAGCGGAAAAAAAAAAAAAAAAAAAAAAAAAAAAAAAAAAAAATATATATATATATATATATATATATATATATATATATAATTTGCAGCACATACCTCCAATAACACACACCACCAGAACGCAACTGACAGTAAATCACGTTCTCTTTTTTCTAAGTCTCTTTCTAAGTTTCAGTTATTCTGTTTACAAAGAAACCAAGCCAAAATACATCACCTCTGTCACATGATGATAGGCATATCATCATCAACCTATGATTAAAATTCATGTGAGGCTTCATAGCAGTAGTGATTTCAGAAGATTAAAGAGCATTGAGAGCAATCTCAAGAGCTCAGTAAATGAGGACATTGTTTCATGGAGCTTCAGTAGCTCTGTACTTATACAGTTGATTTCTACAATCTTCACAGCACTTTCAACCTGGAGGACATTTGAAGGAATTGTCCTCAGGTTCCACACCACAGTTGCCTCACAAAGACCTGCTGTTTGTCTCAGTTCATTTTTCCTGTTCACCGTTTTTCTAACTTTATACCTTCCCTGACTCGCCCCCCCCCTCCTACTCCTACCCCTTGTGTTCTCATTCATCTTAGTAGCCCTCCATTTAAACAACACTATTGTGTCTAATAGCAGCGGTAAGTCATTCCAAAAGACATCTAAAACACTTTTGGATGTCATGATTTGTAGCATATAAATATTCTCCGTACCATGAGCACAGCTAAAGTGTGCAGTGTGCGTCTCGCCGGACAACTTCGGGCCCCATCAAGTACCAGGAAAGTAATTCCAGATCTGCACTTAATGTCTTGATCGGTCAGTAAAGTGCAACATCACCAACATCACCAACCAAAACACACTGGTCTTTTAATAAGCTCCAGATGTTTGAGCTTTTGTTGATGTTCATTAAGGCCTCCCTGGGCAAACAAAGAAACTCTACCTGCACACATTTCAATTTGGTAAACACGGAGAGGAAGACCGGCACAGTCAATGTCACGGACAAACACTGCCGTCTCGGTGAAAAGTGAACTAAATCAGCTCAGATGAAGGTCGATCTTGTCACGGAGATGGAGTCCTAGCATTTTGTGCGGCACATTCCACAGCAGTTATGGCCATTTTCAGCCGTGAAATATTTTATTTGGAGGCTATTATTTGGTCGCGAGTGAGTGTTCATGACCGGAGACACAGAAAAATCATGTTATTTTATTTCAGTATTATTAAAAAATCTTTTATTTAGACGAGGATTGAGAAGTGGATTCTGCTGATAGCTGCTTTTTGTCACTCACTTGAACTTTTCAAACTACTGAGAGTTAAAAAGAAGTATTATGCTATTGAAAGCCACAGAAAATAGAAGGTACAACCTGACCTTACAAGTCTTGGGTTACAACTAACTGGGATGAACTCAAATAAAGAATAACAGCTCTTTCCTCCTGGATGCTTTTGTAACTCAGCCCACGTCTAACTGTATTTCAAACTTATTTCCTTCAATTTTGATGTTTAACCCTGAACGGTGCCCTTGCCGAGCCTCCTCACTTGACCTCCCTGGCTTTCAATAAGACTCGTCTCGCTGCCACTCACCAGCATGCACCAGAGTCAGGCTGAGATAGACTCACAGAGCAGAAACAAAGAATGTGGTCGGGATTGCATTATCGCTCTTGGTTGACGGCTATAAACAACACAGAGAAATCATTCATTTATCTTTGATTGCATAAGTTTTGTTTGTTCCCGGAGAAAGCTAACATATTTTGCAGGGGGATCAAAGGCATCAGCACTTTTTTGTTTGGCCTCAAATACTCATGGGCTCAGTTACGCTTCCAGATATCTTTGGACAAACTGGGCTTATTTTTCTTCCCCCTCGTTATTTTCTGGCATCGCAAGGAGAAACCTTCTTTGTGTGTTTATTCAATACAAAGACGCTAGCACGCTGGCAGACCAACTGCCAGGTATATAAACAATGGTGCATTCAGCACAGCGGGAAAATCACCAGTCTGTGAGGTGGGAGGAAATTGGAGAAAAAAAGTGCTATGAGAAAGCAGCGCTTAAGACATTCTCAAATACTTAAAGGTATTTCAGAAACCCCCCAAAAAGCTGTATAGTCGTGATGAGGTATTGTGAAACACCATTGTCGGGTTGATGAAACTGTTTTTTTCACTAGATGCTGCTCTTGATTTATAAATCGTGTGAGGTTTCATTGAAGTTGTTCTTCAAATCCAAACATTTTACAGCAGACAGTGCCATCTGGTGGCCTTTGAAACTCTGGACACTGTTTCATGAAACCTCATCTACCCATCACTCGTGTATAGGGCTGTGTATCGGCAGGCATTTTATGACACGATACACTGCAAGAAATTGCAATACTGTACGTTCAACCATAATTTGTAATAAGTGCCATCATTTTAACTGAGGAAATCGCATAATGCAGTACAAGCTTATTTGCGTGAAAACGTTTTTATTGTTATGACTTCAGTCCATGTCAACTTTCAACAAAATAACCCCAGTGTACAGAAAGAAAATGCTGCAGCATGTTCAAGTGTCTATATATTAAATACAGTATAATACAGCCAACATAAACTATCAAGACAATATCACACAATCAGGTACTTCAGCGAATATATCGACACAATATCGCACAATCTGGTGTTGTGAGGTTTTAGAATATCGATCTTTTCTTACGCCCCTATTTACAATGGCTGTTATTTATCCATGCGGCTCTTTATATGGCTTGAAACTAGGGTAAGAAAGTGTCTGGAATGCAGCAGAATGTCAGTGTTTGCATGAGCCCACCTTGAGAGGGAGGAGCCACACTAGTCAAACTCAAGTTTGGCATTGAAGCAAATGCCCAAACTCAGCTGTTTTAAAATTCATTGTCATGCTGTTGCTAATTGGTTCAGGTCCAAATGAGCATCTGACAAACACATCATAATCAATTTAAAGCCTGCGAATAGATGGAATTACCCCAAAAATGTTCGCGTGCTTGCTGGATAAAGGATCACTAAATCACCGTGGCCTTCACCGGACTGAAGATCTCAGCCATAAAAACCCACTTCCAGCTCATCCTCCCCACTTTCCCTGTCACTGACCAAGGATGTGGACGCTGTAGAAAATATCCAAAGTGCTGGGTAATATAAATATTTATCATCTTCACTTGGCTCTGAGGTCAAACATGAACTTCCATGCATATATTTTGGACCTCAGTCACAGAGCTTGTTTGAGATCAACGTGCCGGTGTTTAATGACTTTACAATCAGGGACGTTCCCTCGCTGCGTTCCACGCATTAAAGTGTGTTTTGTTTGTCCAAAGAATTTTGTTTACCTTTAGAGGAGTTGGTGTGGACAGATAGCTCCATTTTAATTAGCAGAGCGTCCCATGTGTGCAATATTAGTATGCCAGACAAACACCACCGGCAGCGGGTTCCAATATCTCCGAGTTTGGCATTGACTCAATGTCAGCTGATTGTCACTGAGTGCACATACAGCACGAGTGTGCATGAGTCTCATACGCTGGATGTGTGTGTGTGTGTGTGAGTGTGAGTGTGTCTCTGCGTGCGAAACACCTTTCTCGTACTTCCCCCCCGGAGTACAAAATGAAGTTCTCAGACATGTTAGTCTCCACGGCATGTGAATGTCGCAGTAACTGTGAGCCAAAAAATGCATTTCGCACCGTCCCCTGCAGAGTGTAGTTAACAATATATCAATTATATAAGCACTTGCTGGGCTTAATAGGAATTATCTTCACAGTTGGACATTGGGAGGTTTACTTGGCAGCAACAACCTGTTGATGAATGGGCTGAATGTATTTTTCTCTCTGTGACTCAGCTCTGGGTACAAAGTACTGCCAAGATGATACATTGATGTAAAGAAAGGAATGATGCTCTAAAATCCTTTTTTTTTCCGTATGCCTATCTGTTTCTAGTTTACAGTACAAACCACTGTTTTCCACAGGACACTGTTTGCCAGGATGAAAAAAACACTAGATTAGTATTCACATTTACTAAACAAATTACAGTGGTACCTCGGGTTTAAAACGTCCCAAATCGGAGTTCGAACATAAATTTTGAGATTTTTTTGCTTTGGATTTCAAACAAAAATCCAGAACTCGAACGCCCCCGAAAAACGTGCTCGAACCGACCAGCTGACCCACGACACACTTTGTTATTGTGTATAACGCAGCCTCTGTATGCAGACGTGTCCCCTTAGCTCCATTTACTGACTGTTTTTTCTTCATATTGAGGTGTAAAACCTTTCCTGTCTCCGCACTGGACCGTGGTAGACTGTCACAGGGGAGGTGCTGGAGCGCTCACTCCAGGGTTTGATGTCCTGTTGTGGGCTGGAGCTGGGACAGGGATGAGGTGAGTCTGGGACAGAGCATGACTTGGTTTATGACTTGGTCACAGCCAAACTGCACAGAAGCGCACATTCAGAGCTGGACACGCACCGGGCACCTCTTCCCTTCTGGAGAGACGTCACTCACTCGGCAACCCCTCCCACATGCAGCGGCCACACACATAGAGGAACAGCCACCTGCAGCAGACACTCTACATTCACTCCTACAAAAGACTATTTTAAGGCTTGGAACGCATTATTGCTTTTTCCATTCATTGTCATGGGAAAAATCGATTTAGATTTCGAACAAATCGCTTCTCGAACGGCCATCTGGAAAGGACTGTGGTCGAGAACCAAGGTACCACTGTACTTAGTTGTAAATAGCCAGTAACTAGGGTGTTGTTAAGGGCGAACTACATACTGTAGCTGTCATCACATGCTAGCGTATACATGCTAATGTATATACATGCTTTTTAAAATTCGTGGGTGAGACGTGTATTAATGGTTAACAGGTGAACAGTGTTACCAAAGAAGATATTGACTTCCGAAATGAATTTACCAATGTCAGCAGTCCAACAACGTCCTGGTTAGCGTCAGCCCACGATCACAGGGAGGCAAAGCATACCATTTTCCAGCAGGTCTGTCAGACTCAAATGTGCTAACCACAATTTCTACTGGTTGCGGAGCAATAACACGAGTATTGAAGAGCAACTAATGTACAAATCCAGCTTTCCTGACTCTCGCATATTTCAAATCTTGAAGTCCCTCATCATGAAGATGCTTCATTTGGAAGTTACTGCTTCATAAAGTCACTGTCTCCATCGCAAGTCTGGACCACCTCCTTATTGGATCCAGCCATGACTGAGACACGTCTGCATCAGATCACAGACGTGATGTTTTAGGTGAGTAACACACACTCAAACAGAACCGTGTCTTTGCCATTTCGCCAGTATTGAAGACAAAAGCTTTTGCGTGACATATTTGGGAGACAGATTTCAGTAATGCATAGAACTTTAACCCTGCACTTCCCTCCCTCTCTCATGGTTTTAAGTTTGTTTTGGGTCCAAAACTCTCCAGAACAGTGCATGTCGGCTCCTTTGGACAGATGAGGAAGTGGGGCCTTGACTGTAAGAGATTTTAACTCTCTAGTGTGCAGTTTATATGACATATGACAGCAGCTGTCAGCAGAGGCAGGCTGAAGGTTTCCTCCCGACCAATCACAGCAGAGTGGGTGTGACCTGGGAAAACCAGATTTCAGCTCCTGGGAAACGAAGCCTTTTCATTGGGTGGGGCTGATGCACATTTTGTAATGTGCATAGTAATGTACATAAATCGACATCGTATTCAGGGCGCCTTCCTCGAAACACGAGACACACTTTCTCCTCGAAGTCCACTTTCTCAGGTTTTCCTTTTATTCGATTTCTTTATTTTGTGTGTGTGTGTTTCCAGATTCATTCGTAAGAAAATGTGCTGCCCAACGGCAAAACTTGAACTCTGATGTTCATGAGGCATGATGCCACTGCTTTGAAGTCGAGGTTATCCAGTTGTTGGCGCACTTTAATATGCTGTGGAATTCAATTTCTTTCCAACTAATACAGATTTAAAGCACTCGCGGAACTAGAGGGGCCTGGAGTTTGAGACGTTACACAACTGCAATTGAAAAAACATGCAGGTTTTGGACCAAACCAGAACTCGAAGCATGATACTGGTGGGTTAGTTTGACATCAGTGACCCATCTTTTGAAAAGGTCTACAAGTCTTCTTGAATTGAAAATGACAACCTATTCAGTAATAACAGTCAGTCATGGGAGTCATTACTAATAATCTTCACACAAACTGCAGCACTGCATTCATAAACACAGAGGAGCATCAGTGGGCCAGTAGGACTAAGGATGTAGTTGGTGGCGATACCAGGCAGCAGACATCCAGTGTGGTTCATGGATGAGGTAAATGATCTAGATCAGTGGTTCTTAACTTCTTATGGTTGGGCCACAAGCGCCCCCTAGAGGGCCGCTAAAGGTTTTTTGCCACGTATGGTGGCAGTAGTGGGTCATTGAATTAACTTGACAGCTGCAAATGTGTGATCGTCACCAACTATGAAGAAGGTCTTCATATGAAATTCATATAAAAATCATTAAAAAAAAAAGTGATGGCGCCCCCAACAGTTAAAAACTGTTCCCCTGTTGGAGAACTTTTTTCTGCGATACTTTCATTACACTTAACTTCTTTACAGTTTATTAATGAAAGAGAGGATATTTTATATTTATTTATTTTATTCATAATTGCATTCATGACGTACAGTTTTTTTAATTTTCTCAACACTTTGCATCAAGGTTTTTTTTTTTTTTTTTTAGTAAATTTGATGAGCATGACTTGCATCTGGTTCTGCTGCTGGTTGGACTTTTCGATAACAAATATCTTTGCGCTGATCACATGGTTTCATGTCATTTCAAAAGGTTTTGGTTTGTTTACATGTATGGTTATTGAACTCCTTGAATGGGCCCCGAGATCCAAAAGGTTAAGAACCCCTGATCTGGATCAATATAGGTTAAAGTGGAGGAGAGTTGAAGTCAATAGCTTCTAACAAACCCTGTTAATAAGATAGACGTATCGGAGGAGCAAGGCGGGAGGTGGGTTGTGAGCTCCTCATCGGACTCAGAGAGTATAGAGGTTTAAATACACACTACGACGGCCTTCCAAGTGAAACAGCTTGTTAGCACATCTGCCGGGAATAACAATTTCAACCCTGACCTTATTCGTAATCCGGGCATCCAGTTATGAAAACTGTCAAGGTCGATATTCAAGGCTTTCTCAAGGAACTTTTCCTTGGAAATCAATAATTACTGGTGTGACGGAAAGTGAAGCGCAACCTCACATATAAAATGCTGGCAACCATCTGGGGCCTGTGTTCGACCAAATAAATTATTGCTTCTCCCGTCTGTCCTTCCAGATGTTGGTCTGCTCTAAAATTTTCTTTCACTCAAGGATAAACCCTTAAATTACCTCCTCATCCCCCGCGTCTCCATCGGATGGCAAAAACCTGACGCCCTCCCTTTACATGTTGTGTTTCCCAAATGAATCAATATGTGGAGTGAAAAATGGAAAAGCGGGAAAAGCAATCACACGGGGGGCGTTGTAGATGAAGTGTAGATGATAAGACGCTTCAATCATAAAACACATCAATGCACAATCATCTATATCTCGCAGTCAATTTAGACTTGAACTTGAATCGGTTCATTGCGAGGAGTCAAGCGTGCGGGAAAGACGGATCGAAATAACAGGCACCAGATTTTAAGGTGATGATAAAGGATGGAAAAGCAGAGTCTAGTTTTGTTATTCAATCATTTCTGCGAGTGGAAATGCCTCAGAGAGGTGAGGGGGAGATGTCGGGGGGGCATAACTGAACATGCTTAGATTAGATTGATCACACCGCCAGGGTGCAGCTGAGGAGCTCAGACATGTCTTCAGCTGTTTCCTGATCATAACTGTTTGGAAGTTCTAACCAATGAGAGAAGTTCAGATGACTTGCCTCTGAAACTGTGAGGCGCTGACTCTCATGGTCTTCCTTGTGTAACTCTCTAACACCCAGCGCTATAAATTCGTCTCTCCCTTTTACATAGATTCGACGGAGACAAAGAAGCGTTTTTATTTCTTACAGAACATTTCCAGAACAGGGGAGTCGCAGGGAGTGAAGCAGAGACGGGGAGGAAAAGAGCTGACAGAGGAGCTATTGATAAAACCGAGTAACAGTAACGGTCCTAGCGCACATGGAGAAGGTTCACACTCCCCTCTGAATCACAAACCGCCCTCTGATCTCCCTCGGTCACAATTTTCCCACCACCGCAAATCTGCTGCCACTGACACACAGCATCAATCCGCAGCAAAGCCATCTCCACAGCAACTGCGAGTGTGACTCCACGAAATCATCTCTCACATCCCTCTCTCTGTGCTCTCTGCACATTCGGCCCCGGCGCCTCTTCTCCGTGACTCAGAAGTGA
Organism: Synchiropus splendidus; assembly: GCF_027744825.2. Lineage (NCBI taxonomy): Eukaryota > Metazoa > Chordata > Actinopteri > Syngnathiformes > Callionymidae > Synchiropus > Synchiropus splendidus. Next base: position 30,054,585 of record NC_071338.1, read on the forward strand.
GTTTCCAGCCACTTGTTCTCAACTGTATGGGTTTTATCGTCCCCGGTGAGCGGTCCACACTCGAAGGAGCAAGACTGGAACCGGTTGGAATCATCAAACATTTATTTTGAACCAGATTTGTTGACTTCGACGATGAGAATATCTTCACAAGAAAATAGGCCCCACACTGCAGAAGCCTGGCCTCTTCCCCAGCTGTGATTCTTGGTCCAAATCGGACACTGCACGCACACACACGGACGGTACATTTATAGCTTGTTTGCAAAAACATCAGAACGATTGTCAACGCTCTGTCCTGGTTTCTATCAAGCAGACACCGATGCCGCCATGCAAAAACTGTTTCTGTTTGCCAACTTCAACTAGAGAGTGAGAAGTAAAACCCCAAGCTAAAACACAGATGCTCAGCTGTCCTTAGTAGTCTGATAATACACAACTTCCAATGAGTTCGCAACTTGAATCGTGGAAGTTTATTCCCTTATAATAGCATCATTGTGACTCATATGAGCCTGAAATAGACAAGTTATGCATCAGTCATCACAGGCATATTTCAATGCCAATTCCAAAACAAAAAATAAACAGATGAAAACTTTTTTTAAAAGTACAGAGGCACAGCATCGCATCTTAATCTGAAAAATTTCTGACCAAAGCAGTGAGTATTCGTAGTAAAATGGTGACTAATAACTGGGAAAGCAACATCCTTAAGACTGAGTGTGGGTTCCATTGAAATTATTCATAATGAAGTGACGTAGCAGCACGGACTGGAGTGTTTTAAACCAGGGTTACTTGGGTGACGTCACGTCTCGGAAGCTCAGCTTCGGTAGCAACCTGCCCAACCAGTCGAATGTTCACTGGGGAAATCCACAATTTTCGTCTGGAATATATTTCCTTTAGGAGGCATTAAGTGAGAAATAGACCTCTGGGCAAGCAGGGAAGTTGCTCTAATCTGATCTAGTCGAATAAACAATGAGCCGGGGAAGGTTTGGAATGGTATATGACTAGGAATCCCACAGAGTTTGGCCAACATTTGCCTCCTGAATTCAACATTTTAAGTGTTCAACTTAGTAGTTAAGTTACTTTAGATGTTGGATAAAATGTGTATATGCCTAAGAAAATATTTTTTTAATGTAAAAAGCTGCATAAGGAATCTGTACAAGCAGTCTATACACTTGAGGGCAGTCATGAAAGCCAGACTGAAGGGAAAGTAACTTTGCTGGTATGAGGCGAAAGTTAACACTCGTCATCGTCAATTTGAAGAGGGAAGCGGCTGTTATTCACCGACGCACGGCAGCCATGTTAGATTGCGAATCAACGTCCACAATCCGCGACACGGGGAGACCGACTTCTGAACGCACGCGCGCCCGCGCGCGCAACACACCAAGTTGGTTTCAGAATGAGCCCCCTTCCTCCAGCCCGCGTCGCTCGCGCACACGCACCTGCGACTGTTTAGATCCCCAACACATGCGCACACCGCGGACGCGCGCACGCACACGCTTCCGAACTCACCCTTGGATGAGGCGAGATCCCCGATGAGCATCCCCACCAGCAGGAGGAGCGGCAGGTCGCGTCTTGGCCGGCCGGATGTTCTCACTGTCCGCTTCACCTGCAGCGTCTGCGCGGCTCCCAAATCCGTCATTTTGCGGCGAAATAAATCCACGCTGGCTTCAGTCTAGAGAAGCGGAGGGGGGTCAGTGGGACGGACGCCCCCCTCCTCCCTTTAATTTACCAAAAAAAAAAAAAAAAAAAAAAAGAAAAACTCAAAAGAAAAAGGCAAACAATCAATCACGAATATCCCACAGAGGAACGTCCATGGTAACGTTCGGACCGGACAACCAGGGCTGCGAGGACGCGGTGAGGTCGGGCAACGCGCCACGAGTGTGAGCGGTCATAGCAGAGAGCGGAGGAGAGAGATGGAGAGATTGAATGAAGGAGGCGAAGGTAGACGGAGTCAGCAGGTCCGCACTGAACGGAGAGCGAGCGACGACTGAAGGGGAGAGAGAGGAGGAGGGAGGCAGCGTGGGAGCGCGCGCGAGAGAGAGAGGGCCAAGACAGAGAGGCCAGTCATGGAAGTGAAAGAGAGAGGAGGGATGGAGGGAAGAGATGAGGAAAATGGGGATTTGTTGTGATGGAAGTGGAGGAATGGAACTTTTTATGGGTGAAACAGACACATGGCTGGGCCCCGCTCTGGAAGAACACTGCACATTGGACTGGACGTCCCAGTCATTCTCACCGGGACACGTAAACGCTGCCTCATGTCAAGGTTGGCTTTGATTCATTCAAGCAGCGAGGCATCAGAAGCAGGTACCAGCTGGAGAGGACTGATAAAGGTCATCTGTCTGACCCGACGCTGGACAAGCGATCCTGATCCATTACCTTTCTAGAGCAATTTCTTTTGACCTAACTACAGTCTGATCAGACCTGAAGAATACATATTAATAGATTATTATATCTATTCATGCTGTTTACCAGTTTACCTTTGGCACCTTTTATGGAGACACCTGACCAAAGCCAAGTCTGGAGAAGACCTGTTTTGGACGACCCTTTCATGTGTAGCTGAAGTTGGTTTCATCATGTTATTGTGGGAAAATCTGCGATGTAGAAACCAGATTTATTTTATCAATTTCATATGTATTACTTTGCTGCCCTCTACTTCGCATCTCTGACTGTAAGTGAGTCACTCGAGCTCAGAACCGGATCTCTTAAACGGTCGCCGCAGTTGGCTTGAAACTAAGTCTCAATTGTACACACAACGCTCAGCAGTCCAGAGCAAGGGTGAGCGCAGTAATCATACGAACTGAATGAAGTGTGTCGAGAAATGTCAAGACGGGTGGCTCCTTCATCATCACCTCCCAGGACACTGAATAGGGTGGAAACGTGGCGGCGCATGAGGCAAGAAAGGCAGCAGAATCCCACTATACAATGAAAAATCTGCTATATTATATAATGTGTTGCTAGTGGGAAAAGTCTGTGGAAAGTACACCGTGATACAGCCGGGGATTACTGTGATGTCTCTGTTCCTGTGAGGACTTTCAACTGTGTCTTTGAAGGTAAACTTCAGGAGGTGAATTTAACTCAATTCGAGATTAAATGATTGTCTTTTCAATAAGACATTCAAGGTCGGTCATGACTTGTTTTGAGGCTTTAACTCAATATTTCATCTCCAATGCAAGTTAAACTGCTTTTCCTTCTGAATTCTGGATTTGGTTGATGGCAATTTTCAGACGTCCAGATGGTGATCATTGTGATGGACTGACAAGACTCAAGGGGAGCCAGTGTTGTTGGTTAAAGCAAAATAGATTTTAGTCTCGAAAAACAACCCTGAGAGTTTCGAGGTAGATTTTGTCCATGAAAGATGAATGTGGTTTCATGGACGGATCACATTGCAAGGTGTTAGAGAGTCAGGGGTGGGGGGAGAAGGAGAGCGACCTCAGGAGGAAACAATGTTTTTTTAGGAGTGAGGAAAGGACGGGTGACTGAGGGAAGGCAGTGGAGAAGGGATTATAAGGAAGCGAAAGACAGGGAACCAAAAAGGTGTGAAGCAGTATTAACACTGTAAAATGCCAGAGAAACTGAGATAACTGCGGAATGTAACATCAGACGGAAAACACCAGAAAAGCAGGGGGATTAGGATGAAAGAAAGGAAGTGTGGCTTCAGGCTGTAGTGAAGGAGAGAAAGAAAGAAAAGATGAAAGGTTGAGATCAGTCTGAGGGCAAATGGACTGACGGGTGGACAGTTAAAATGGAGGTTTTTCCAAGCAAACGTGAGGCTGCGAGGAGGAATGGAGATAAAACAAAAGAGGAAATGAGACACCAGTATAAAACAAATGTCTTATTGATTCCACCCTTTGCTCCTTGGTGGTCCCAAGAAGGAACTAAATCACAGCGATGGATCACTAGAAGAATCTAAAGAGGCTGCTGTTTTGTCACATGAGCTTCACTTCTTTTTCTTTGGGTGAGTGCAACTTTAAATATCCGCCTCAGAATAAAAGCTTGCATTATCCATGCAATTTGGCCTCACTGTTGCCAAAGTGTATCTGGTCAGAGCCTAACTTATCCATCTCAGTCAGAATTTGGTCCCATCATTCACAGTGTACATTATTAATGGAAGAGGAGCGACTCAGAGGAGAAGGAACCGCTGCGCCTCCACATTAAAAGAAGCCGGATAAGGTGACTCAGGAATCTTTTTAAGATACGTCTTGCGCTTCCCAGGTGAGTTACTCCCGGCACGTTCAGAGTTTGCCAACAAATTCTCACTCCTAACGCCTCATATATTGATGAGTACTAAGCAGACGTGACGCAGGAGTCAGCCTTCTGTGTTGCCACGTTAGACTTTCAATTGAATTTAATGCTTCCTCACTTGTCGCATTACCTGGCGCACTAGGCAGCACGTCACATTTAAAAAAATGGATTCAGTTGAAAGGCATGAGTCAACAGCGTCAACATTGGACCCAAAAAAGGCCTTTGCGCACCATGATTTTTCATGCAAATACTTCAACCAGTTCTGTCTGTGATCCCGTGATCATGCGAATCATAGGGCCCTATATTGCTCTGACTTGCATGCTGGAATCTTCTGTATCTTATCGCATCACTCCTGATGTGCATAGACAAGTGTGTCAGTATTCCCCTCCGAATTCTTTGGAATTTCGTGCTGTTTGTTCATGTGCCTGGACCATACGTAGTGACTGGGAGGAACTCTAGTGAGTAATATATCTTGGCCTTTGTCAGTCTGGTTTCTGGAGAGAGGGAGGTTTGGCCATCCATGTTCTGACTTGGCCTGTGCTACATGACTTCAAATGGTGAATGGCCCACTGCTGAAAAGCCATCCCACCAGGGGCTGCCTAAGTTGGTAGAGTGGTCGCCCTGTGACTGGAAGCTGCAGACATTTTATTGAAGTTATTATAAAAATATGTTTCTAACTCGTATCCCTTTATATTGCTGTAAATGTTCTGTTCCCAGGCCTGTCTTTAAATATCCTTCCTTTAATTCTCCCTGATAAAAAGAAAAGAAAAAGTAGCGTGTAACACACTGAACTGTATATCAAGCCCTGCTTTTCAACTGTGTGGACTCAGGTAGGTTCAGTCACTTGAAGCAACAAGACGTTGAAGCTCAAAGGTCACATCATAGCAGACAAAGATCACACTCTCTTATTCCATGTGTTAATTTTTTATCTGTTGCATATGTGCCCCGGACACAGCCAGGAGCCAGGTATTGATCCCCGATCCCCTGTGGCAAGTGGAGAGGATCACGCTAACAAGATTACAACTGCTACAAACACGTCGGGGCGACTTAGCCCGCTGAGCCGACCGGCAGCCGCCGCATTTAGAGGCAAATGCATATTACACTTGTCACTCCAAATGGGCCCATTAATATGTGCAAGGGCGGGTGTCACCTCGCACGTTCACAGCATGTGGATTGAGCCAGGTGAGGGAGAGAGGGGCTCAGGTCAGTCTGCCAAAATATGTTTCAAAATAGGTTGATATAAACAGATGTGGCTGTAGTATGCTCAGAAAAAGGCTACATATTTGACCTGGCGTTTATATCCACTTGAATATTAAATTAGCTTTTAAACTATAGTCCACCACTGAAAAATGAAATGGAACGACCTCCTCGCAGCGATGCTCAACTGTGAAGAATGTCCCCGAGCTATTCACATCTGAACTGTGAGGGAGGATTATATCATGCACCGCTTGAGCCTTGATTTAGTATTCAAGCCAAATTTTCTCGAAAACTACATTTTGATCCGTAGTTTTTTAGATGACTTTTCCTGGTTTGTTGTGTTTTTGTCTGGACACAGTCTAGGCTCTATATAGTTTGCTTTCAGTTGTACTAATGTGTGGCATACTTCTCCAACTGAATTGAACTGAATTTGAAGGAAACAAATACAGATATTTAAGTGCTGGTAAAGTGCTTGGCCATCTATTAGTTAACATTGCAGCTCTGTCTAACAATGATTTAAAAGAAAGCGTTGCAGCACATTGTGCTCTTAGAGTCAGGGTTAAACAGTGTAAAACAGTTGTAAACATCATAACCATAATTGTTAAATAGGTACGTACACCTTTCACGTCCACCTTCACTCAACTCAAACAGTGTTGAGTCAAACCATGATGGTGTGTGCTTTGAATGTCGCACGGCATGAGTGTGACTCATTCTCAAAGCTGTTATCTCTCCTCTGGGGAGGTTTATCATTTGTAAAAACATTCAGGGGATCCTTTTATACTGGAGGAAAGACAGACAGTAGGGATGCAGGGGGGTGCGGCGAGGCTCTGAGAACTCAAACTCAAAGAGTGATAGTTCAGAACCACGGACAGTTCCACTCAGGCGCTCAGTGGGATATTGCTGCCATCTACTGGTCCAGAGAAAAATGCAGCCTCTGAGCTGCCCAAGTTTATTAACCAGAGTACTGGGTGGAACTTTTAGCATTTTAAACAAACCTGTGGCTGCGGCCATTTTTTTTCTTTTCATATCATGACTGTTGGAGTGTGTCGTATTTCTGTGCGCAATAAAGTAGTGCCATCTTTCTGAGCCTGCTTCATGTCAGGCACGCCGCATGACACGTGCAACATGAAAAGAATGTCGTGTGAATCCAACAGCAAGATCTATTTGCAGAGATTGCAGCAATTATGCCACTGTTCTGGGGCTGTTGTGAAGGTGCGATCTTTGACTCACACCGTTCACCAAGTCACGCTGAAAATCAAGCATATGTTTAGCCTGATTTATATACACTGTAAAAATATTCAGTGAGACAGAAATCGGATTATTTCAAACACCAAAATCCTGCACACAGCTGGAGGTGATCGGAGCAGTCGTGTCCCGACACGCATCGCCAGAGTGTCACGTCTCCTGCACTCAGTCTCTGGATCTCAACTGTTTCTGGGTTCCTGCTGTTGCCAGTGTTTTCTGTTGGCAAGTTCTTTGAGCATGTCTTTATTTTGTGTGTTGTACTGTCCAGCCAATGTGAGTTCACCGTCAGTCGGTGCCCGGGCTCCTGATCTTGTCTCAGTTGGGTCTCGTATGCAGCTGGTGGAGGAAAATCAAAGCCTCAAACTTTTACTTGTTTTGTAAATCATTGTCACACAAGGAGTCACCCACAGTCGCCACGCATTACAGTACATTATTATATCCCATGTTGCATATAAATATATATATGCATATAAAATACAAATTTGAGAATATTAAACTCACGATTCCGCTCTTTCCTGATCAAGTATGGTAAACACTATCTTTACTCTTGTAATATGTAAGAGAATCCTCTGGTCTGCGGGTGTATGAAAGTGAATTTGTCCCGTCAATAAAGTCCGAAAATGGGTGGGGCCAACACTCATAAATGCTAAACATGTTCAACATTTAGAACCAAAAATCTTCATGTGTGTGGGGAGAGCCGATTGCTCCCAACTTGAACTTGTGCTGTAGTACGGAAAGTTGCCGGCGTTTCCACAAAGAAACAGGGAAGCAAACAGGGGATTTTTTTTTAATCATGAGGAGTAAATATCACTGAAATCTATTTGAATTTTGGTTCTGGATGTGTTCCTGCCGTTTTAGTGTTTATGTTTGTTTGTTTCGTACAGAAGCTCTGAACTGCCACGGTATGTCATTTTTATTTATTTATTATCTTGTCCATATAAGATAAGTATCACGTTCGTACAAGAAAAAAAAAACACGTTTGTATGTCAAACGAAGTGGAAACATCTCAACAAGCGGAAAACTCAACCCAGTTTTTTTTTTTTTCTTTTTTATGTGGAAGAATCACGAAACTATGGAAGCTCTGAACTGCCATGGTAAGTTATTTTTATTTATGTACAAGTAACATCCGACTTACAACCTGCTCCACCCGTACTTACTACTTTTATTCAATGTCTGGCACAGCAGCACGTAGCAGCCCGGCGACAATTATACGACGTTTATGACCGCACAGTATCCCAGCATCTCACTCTCACACAGCGATCTACCACTACAGTAGAATTGCCATTTTGAATGGCATTCGACTTAAGTCCAATCTGACTTACGACTGGTTGGTCGGAACCGATCCCGGTCGTAAGTCAGATGTTATTTGTATAATTATTACATTTGTACGAGAGAAAAAAACACGTTCTTTCAAGATAATTATTATGTTCGTACAAGAAAAAAACATGTTTGTACGAGATAAGTATGACATTCGTACGAGAAAAAAACATGGACTGAGCATTTACTGGGCTGGTGGAGTGGTGGCTTGCTTCTGGAAAGTAGAAGCTCACAATGATTGTTTTTAGCAGAGAATATTTACTCAGAAATGCCTATTAAAAAAACATTTTCATCTCTAATAAATCTTGCATCTTGAGCATAAAGTTTTCAATTGTGAGGTTTTTTGGTCTGCTTGTTTTTCCCTCACACATAGTCCTGTGTCATGATCAAAAATATTTATCGACAGCCGCTTGCTTTAAATATTGAAAGTGAGTTTTGCTACTGTAAAATACATCTTATATTTGTGCGCTTTAATTAATCATTTGAGGATGTGAGGTGTCACCGCCCCATCACTGTGAGGCCGCTGGTGTGGAACCAATTGCTGTGTTTAGTTGTCAGCTCGCGGCAGCCGACAGATTTGGTTTCGGAACTTTGCAGGTCACTGGTCTGGGTCTAAGCTTCCACAGCAGCTACTTCCACTATTCTTCCTAATAATGACAGCATTAGCATCGGTATCGTCACCTCACCCGCCTCATCACGACATCTTGATACGCAGAGTATAATCTTGTATCTTGTATGCAGAGACCTGCCTGTGCCGAGCCGCCACACCCCAGGCTCACTTCCACCGGCTTCACAACCAAGGCTGAGGAGGAGACATTTCTAGCACATTTTTCTTGTCTATCGTCTGAGTTAGAATCTCCACAAGTTAAGAACACCGGCACATTTTAATGAGCTCGGGTCTCAAGGTGAGATGTTATATTTATTCAGTTTGACAGAAAAAAAGTTGGAGACGTCTTGCTCAAATGAGATGGGAATGCTGAACTACTTTGCTGGGCCGGACCAAGAGTGAGAGGCCCTCTTGTACAAACACAAGAACCTGTCTGGAAGTGAGCTTTGCTTTCTGTGAGTGTGCATCCGCCGCTCTGATATTAACCTGTGGAAATCAAACAGGATGAAAATGAAAGGTTCCCGCTCCAGACAGAAAACGGAAGGAAAAGAGCGGGATGATGAGTGCAGTTCGGAGCAGGCTGATGGTCGACAAGCAGCATGGACATTAGCTGTTAAAATGAATGTGGACGAAAATGGATTTCACTAGCGTGGCCAATTAAAAACATTTTACACAATGTAAACAAAAACTATCAGAGAAAAACTTCACGCAAATGTCATTAAACATCTAGATGCATAATATATAATGTAGGTTATAGAGCACATACATATGAACCGTTTGTAATAGCAAGTGTGCTGACATTGTCCTACATAATAGAGAGACAAACCCAGTTGGTTTACAGCAATACATAGACTGCACTTACAAAAACGCCTGATGAAGAGGAGCAGAGAAGAAGAGGGAACTTCCTCATACTTCTCTCTTATGCTTGTACGATCGAATGCAGAAGAGAGAAGATCAGGAGCACTGTAAGGACACAAGCGGTTACCCAAAGTGTTTTTGAAAAAAAATACCAAAAAGTAACATTCAATGACTCTTCGGGAAAAATAAGGAAAGTCAGGACCAGGGGTCGAAATGTTTCAGCCCTTCCACACTGCCTGGCATAATGCATTGGCATAGGGAAAGTGAACTTTTGCATCCTATACTGACGCCAAAAGCAGGCTTCAGTGTAGCATGTTGATGCATTAGGTGTTACGGGTCAAGACGTGGAGCGAGACCCAAGTGCTGTGGTGAAAGACACAGGAGGCAGGAGCGAGTCAGAAAAACAATATTTTAATCTTTAACAACAACAAAACCACAACATAAGGCGTCACCGAACCAGGAGAATCAAAGCAAAGTCAGAATGTCCAGCGTCACCAAACTGGCAGAAGTCCATAAACATGAATAAGAGTCCAAACAGAAAGCATCACCGAACCGGGAGAATCAAACAAACTTAAATCTGGTAACAGAGAGACAAAAGCACAATGAACAGTGATAATCAATGACAAAAGAAACCAGGAAACACACGGAAACAGGAGGAAACTAAACACTAACTCAGGCACCAGGGTTTCAGACAAAGTAATCAAAATAAGCTAGCAAGCGCACAGAAAGAGACAACGAACGAGGAGAGCCAGTTTACCACAGGAACAATAGGAGACCATCTGGCACACGTTGCTGGAGTCCAGGTGCTCTTATACTCAGGTGATCAGGGGTTGATTGGCTCCAGCCGTGTGCCACAGGAACAGGAAGAAAACAAAACAGGACTCAAGGGATAAAATAAAAGCAGAATCATGACTTTACGTCTTCAAACAAAGCACAGCTCCACCTTTTGCGGCAGTGCAGCATCTTAAAATAAAAAGAAAGAGGTTGGGGTTGGGTAAGCCATGGGATGGCGCTCCATTTAACAATGTGTCAATTTCTATCTAAAGCCCCTCAAATTGCATGTTGCTCCTCGCTCCTCCATCCACTACAGTGCCTGCAACATGATATAGGAGGGAAAACGTTTCGGAATTCATGCGTAAGCATCAAAATGCAACGTTGAAGGCAGCCTGTGTCGTTAGCATAGGATGCAGAAGCCCACTTTCCCGACGTCAGTTTATACGATGCCACTGCATTGAGGATGGGTTGAATAATGACAACTGTTTTCCCATCTCTCATCTGTCATGTGAATGTCAATGGAATGTATGGCAACAACTAAATGTCATTTTAATGCAGTTTAATGACAAAGTATTCATTCATATCTGCCCACAGGATGTTTTCACGTCTTCGAACTAAGTTTCTAACTCAGTGCTACGTTTCCAAACGGATTTCTGATGATGAAAGTGCACTATAGTTTGTGCAAGTAATAATCAATTAAGACAATTTTAAGAACTTAGTTTCTTTGTTGATACAGAGACTTGATCACTACTCCATCACTGCCAAACCTCCTTTCGAAGCCCATCAAGCTGTAGACATCATCCTGAAGCTTGTAGTATTTTAGAATTACTTTGAAAGGTGTTGGCCAAGAGAATCTATTTTGACGAAAGGCTGCATCCAAAAATCCTTTCGAAATGACACTAGACTCTTGAGAATTGGAATGAAATGATGAGAATTTTCAAAACGTCCAACCTGTTTGACCAGTTTGGTGTCTTTCATTTCTGCAGCTTGTACTTGTTTGACTAGTGCCTCACTGAGATATTATTTTTGACTCAGCTGCTCCAGTCCATTTTGAATACTAGAAGGCTAAAACAAATGATTTTTAAATCGGATACTTCATAAAATCATCTCCTTGAGTATGTCATTGAGTGTCCGTGAGGACACAAATGCAAACTTTTCTCACTTGTGTTTATTTACATTTCCTGTTACTTTGTTTCTTTTGGTTGCAAAACCTATTAACTCCCATGGCGTAATATAGTGAAGTTGGGAAAGTGAACCTTTGCACTCCAAGGGCAGCCTTCAGCTTCACATGTTGAATCAGAATCAGAATCAGAATCAAATGTATTGCCATGGTCAGTGGTGCATTTCAGTCATGGTGACTTTCTGACTTGTAGATATAAAAAGACTTCATTGTAAATAGCAACTGACATGTAATGTATTTCAGTGAAAAGAGCCTGTGAACACCCAAACATCAGTCCTGTCTTTGAAGCTCTTTCCACCATGTCTGCATCATCCTCTTCACCTCCTTCCATCGCTACCTCAAGTCTTAGCATCCTCAGTGTTCCTCCATCTTCCTTCTCATTTGCACAAAAGTTCCTTGTATTAGAAGATGTTGAGGTTGGAACTGCCAGGCAGAAGGTGGAGAGGAAGGCCAAAGAGGAGATTGACGGAGGTGGTGAAGGAGGACACGAGGTTTGTAGGTTTGAGAGAAGAGAAAGCAGAGGACAGGGGGAGATGGAGGAAGACGGTCCAGCACTTGGAGAATGGAGAATGAGAAGAAGAAAAACTGGAGAAGGTGGAGAGGAAGGCCAAAGAGGAGATTGATGGAGGTGGTGAAGGAGGACACGAGGTTTGTAGGTTTGAGAGAAGAGGAAGCAGAGGACAGGGTGAGATGGAGGAGGATGATCCACTGTGGCGAACCCTGAAGGGAGAAGCTGAAAGAAAAAGAAGAAGAAGATGCATCATCCTCTTCACCTCCTTCCATCTCTGCCTGTTATTGCTACCTCAAGCCAGAGCATCCTTCTTTGTATTTAAGTTCTTTGTATTTGATGTGAACTTTGTGGAGCAATGCACTGGTTGACGTAACCCAGATAAAGAACTGTCTTAACCTTAACCAGCGATGTTCCAGGTTCTAACCGTGTTGGCGGCTTATTGCGAGTCACTACAGATAAAAGAAGCAAGTGCATCAATGGGAAAGCCTGACTCACAGCGCTCGCTGTAGAGCCGTTCAATGACTTCCATGTGACAGCTTTCCATGGCGGCGGCAGCCTGTATCAGCAAGATAACATGCCCTAGCACAAAAATCCGTTACAAAGTCTTGAGCTCCAGTGAAGATCTCTCCAGCATTTCATGTTTGACATTAGTATCGTGGGGTTGAATTTGGTTGCTTTGGAAACCTCCTGTGGATTTACTCCGACGGTTCATAGCACATAAAGAGTTTTGTCACGTACAGATTTGTGAAGTGTTGAAAGCCTTTCAGTTAAGGGTTTCTGACATTATTCTCTTGAGCAGAGAGCGCTGTCCCTCACTGTTGTTTTGACTGCACATCGCGCGGCTACCACACACCTGCACTGCCATCGTGCTTATCTCCATCGAAGCCTCACTTCACACCTTCCAATAAATTTTTGATTCTGTTCCTGCTCTCTTCTGTGGGTACATTTGCTGAATGCCGGATGCAAGCACGCATCCGGCTTCCATGATCTGCCTTCATGTGAGACAGTTATCAAAGCAATCGTCTTGTTTCTTAACCAACCATGTGAAGCACCAAAGCAAGTGAGTCACGCACTATTTTATCAGCAGTTCTCTTCTGTGAGGAGTTGTGTGGAGCAAGGTATTGGAGACTCAAGAAAAAGAAACAAAACTAAAGGTATCTAATCACAAAGGGTGAGTCAGCGTCCAAAGGTGAAGTTCAGAGTGAGACGTGATTCAAATCCAGAAAACACATAGGAAAGCATCATTGGGATCAAACACTAACTGAGGCTTAGAGGCCAGGCCAAGGTTACAAAAACAAGGAAGACGGTACACAAATAATGAGCACTGCTACGATGAGCTCAAAAGAACACGGCAGTATGTTCAGCTTGTTTTTAGTCGCTTTTTTTCCCAATTAATGTCCCAAATAATTTGGTTTCAATGCAAAACTATGGACACAATACATCCAATATAACATCGATATTTATTTATTTGATAAGGAATTCAACTGTATGTCTAAAAGTACTTTAAATTTCAGCATTTAAAAAAGAAATTCTAAAATAGAAACTGTTTGGTCTGGAGTGGTCAACTCTTGAAAGTCCCTTCTATTCTGAGTAATATTGTGCATTTTTATTTTGCATTGACTCAGTTGACTATTGCAATATATCACAATGTTGTGATTCTGTTGTGTCTATTGTCAGTATGTGTGTGTATGTGTGCATGTCAGTGATGTGTATCATCAGGTTCTCAAGTGCTCTGTGAAGTCTGAGGCCATTGTTTTCAACAGGAAAGCAAAGATGTCTCTCGCTACTCGTGTCAAGGACTCTATTATTGTTAGCGGACAAGTGTAACTCTGGTGCTGAATTGAAAATGTTTGATTCGAGCCCTATGGTAATTTTAAAAAATGCTAACCCCATCTGTTTTTTACATGACACTAAGGATGGGCAATAACTTATCCTACGCAATATACCTCCAAACAGAATCTCCACGATGACAATTCTGCACTGCAACACACGGCTCACGGCGTGCTGCACTCTCCAGCATCACGGCGTTTGACACGCGACACCGGCGTGTGACGGTAGTGGAGAGTGTGGTGGACTTTGGTTCACGATCGTAGTTTTAAACTTATTTTTAATACAGCGAACCTTTGATAATGACATTGGTCAACTCTGAGTCTCAGGATCGGTGTTTATTGTATTAGATGGAGTGGTCCTCATAGGTTCTCTGACGCGGTCGTTGCCTTGGTTCACATCAACACATGCACGTCCCTTGCATTGCTGGATCACTGTGGTGTAGATAAATGTATATTGGCCGAACCTCCACTTCGGTTTTGGCGCCGGCGTCCTCTTCCGCGTCCCCATTAGGGTTCACTGATCGCGGACACACTCTCACAGGCAGCCCTAATCCAACACCCCAGCATCAGTTAGGGACCATCAACAAATTCTGAAGCGGTCAAAGTACTAGTGAAATCTTCAATAAGGCAATGAATGCTTTCGGAGAGAGTATTGTGAAAAGGTTTTCCATCACACAAGACAACGGAGTGACAGTTTGTATAATGATTTCGAGAACAGAATATTATTATTTATATTACTATTCACTTTATTTCTAATATTTCTTCAATAACATGAAGGAAGTGTGTCCACAATGGTCCATCATTAAAGTCAACTGTTAAGAGACAATTTAACCCCTAAATAAACCAGTGGCTTCTACCAGAGACATGAAACATTGAATTTCTCATCTCCACACTTAGTGAACTATTATATTTAAACATGAATAAATAAATGATGTTGAAGACTAACTCCAATAATAAGTTTTATCATAAAACAGTTTCAGAGACGGTAGAGTCCAACACATAGAATAGAATTATTGTTATCGCCGAACATTTCTCGCAAAACTTTTATTCGTCCATATTGCCCATTCTTACGTGACACACCAGGATAAACCACAGAATGCGGGACATTCTTCAAGTGAAAGCTGAATGTGTCTACTTGCACATCTTTGGTGTCAGTATTGGACGCAAAAGTGCACTTCCCAACCTCAGTACATCCGGCCATGGGAGAGAGGATGGGTTGCAACATGAAAGAAAGGTGGATGGGTAGCTGTCATTCCCAGAAGAGGGTAGGCTGGAGTCCTAAACTTGAGGTAGAGCTAACTCATCTCTCACCTGTGCGAAACCCTCAGGAGGTTTTCTTGAACTGTCTGACTCGCTATACTGTACATCAAGTGGCCAACACAAGACTCCTTTGACTTTGTCTTCATTGTGCCGTCTTGAACTGTAAAAGACTCAAATGTATAACGGAGAAATGAACACATGATCTCGATTCTACCTTTCTCAGAAGCTGGACACCAACTGCACACCAGCAGGATAATCATGCATCCAACAAATACACCCATGTAAAGAGAATAATTCAGTGAAATAGGCGGTGAGATGAAAGTCTATTGAACACTGACCTGCTTTATTTCTAATGCAACACACTCTCACTCCTCTATATTGACGGTTGTCAAGCGGACTATTTTGTCTGATGTTGACATAGGCATCAGCATTCCGTGTTGCATGTTGACGCGCTGGAGATGAGGCCCGCCCCCCTCCCCTGTGTTCACTTTCATTTGAGAGCACATCGGTGAATTCACATGAGGCCTTTTATATAAACAATTGAAGAACTCTTGGAGGAAATGGAAAACACGTGTATCAGCCGATGCAAGAGGCCCAAGGATGCCACTGAGTTACCAAAGAAAGAGGTGAGGTGCCGCGTGAGTGGGGGTGGTGAAAGCAAACAGACTGGGAGGGGGTGGTGATGATGTTGTTGAGAGTGCGTTGAGAGGCTGAGGAGAGGAAGAGAAGTACTGTATGCAGGCAGCGAGGTGTAGAAGCAGGTGGAGGGGTGATGGTGATGATGATGCCACAGCCTGATGAGATGTGCTAAATGAGAAATGATTCACAAGATCAGGAGGGGAAACGTTTTCCATGATGATCCGGGCTTAAACGCAGAGGAGGAGAGGAGAGAAGCTACTCCACAAAATAGGAGCGGCGGGAAGAAGATGGGGAGAGTGAGTGAGCGCAGACTAGATGAGGTGTATGAGCGCACACAACGTGATATTGACTGAAGGCTTTCCTTGTTAATTGCATATTTGCTGCGATTGCTCTGTGATCTGCTCTGCTGAATGAGAATAACGTCCCTCTTGTTCATTTCTCCTGACGTGGACCGAGGAGAGGAGGAGGTGATGGACCAGAGGAGAAACTTCCACCGTGGTTTTAGTAGCGATATTCAGTTGCTGGATGTGACATTCTGAAACTAATGTATTGTAAAAAAGCGAAGATTAAAAAAAGAATGCAGTCAAAATAGTGAGGAATTTTCAGAAACTGTTTTAAACCAGCGTTTGTTTTGACTTTGAAGCTCACTTAAAACAAGAATGCCAAGTTCTAGCTTCATAAAGCATCGATTATGACAACTTTTCAAAAACCACTTTGAGTACACAGATGAAAAATGTAGTTATTAAACCTCTTGGTTCCTTCTGGTCCCAGATAGAACTCAGAAACAAAACAAAAGTGCAGGTTTCAACGAGTCAAATCGGCGCAGTTCACATAAATGCTTCACCAGCAGCCATTACATTTTTGTATTTTCAAATCCAAATCTGGGCACTTTGACACTTTGAGCTTCACCCTTTTTAAAACTTGAGGAACACGCCAACATGTGTAACAAGTTAAAAGGTGAGAGTCAAGTGTTCGGCTACAAGGACGTCTGCTGAAACCTGTTTGAGTTGGCAAACTGACTGAGCTGTGTCTTCTGATAACACAGACCGGAGCCGACAGTTTAGATGTGGCGAAAAAATCTTCCTTTTTAATAAAAAAAAATGGAATAATTTGATTGCAAAACATGATACTGGAACATTAAAAATTGAATTACTAATTCACTAAAATGCATAAAGTAAATAAGTAATAAAAAATGTAAATAAAAACATCATAAAAATAAAAAAATGAGATAGAGAATCAACTTGACAAAATTTCATTCTCCCGCTCCAACTTCAGTTCTTCTCCAGCTATTATTGCAGGAAGCAGTTTCTCCAGCAGTCCTAATGCTATTCATGTCTTTCTGACACCATGCATGGAGATGATAAACTCAAAGTTATTGCACCATATTTGAAAGCTTGTGTTTCGGTTAGAGGTTGCTTCTGTATCGCTTCCTCCAGAGAAATGCAGAAATAATAAGAACACTGAAGGAGAAACTATTCGTACTTGAATTTTGAGGGCACAACTTCCCCCTTTTTTTTAAAGGTTATAAATGTAATTCACAAAGCAATCGCCTTTTTCACCCTGTTTTCTTTAAACTTTCTTTTGTTTTCCCCACTTGACTCCTGTATGAACCTGCTCAACATGCAGCAAACGGATGTTTCGCTAATATCACCTGTGAGTTAAATGAAATATTCAATCAGTACTATCAATGTCTCAAACTCCAGCCATCAATTCCACTCATACAAGCACCAATCGTCTATTCCAATTAAGCCTTGGCACTAAATATGTGCATTCAATTAACAAAACACTTCGTCCACCTTCATTGTTGTTTTATTCATCTATGAAAGTTCAGAACAACAACTTTTCAAGCAAAGAAACATTTGTTCTTTTGGACGGTTTCCCCAACATTCCATTCTCCCACCAGGAAAAATCCACTTGAATCTTCTACATATGTTGTTTCTCAGTGAGTAACATAAAACCAGATTCAACTTTTCCTGTTTTTGACCCAAAAAAAAAGCTAAATTAGATGTATTACTGACTTAAAAGTTAGAGGTTTACACACATTTCAGTAATAATACACAAAAATGTCGGTCTTCACGATGACCACTCCAAAATATAGACTTTGGAGACCCCATTTTTCATCCAAGATGTAACTTCCTGCTGATGTTCCGAGATCCGTAGGTCCCTACTTTAGTATTTTCACGCAACATTCTCATCTCAGGATCGACTGTGTGAAGTGCATCAGCACCACACTACCAGACTGCGCAGTTGTGGGCTGTCCTCAGTCCCGTATGCTTGTCCCTTTATTCTCCGAACGTAACCTCAGCCAAACTACAGCCAAATTAGTATTAGAATGGATTCTTACTCGCGGAGTGACCCCACAAAAAAAGATCCCCTAGATCATTGATTCTTAGCCATGGAGCCGAGGCCCATTGTTGGGCTGTGAGCTCCTCCTAGAAGGTCTCTAAAAGTTTTTTTGTTTTACCCCTTTGGGCCGTGGGGGCCACAAGACGCGCAGTTTTAATACATTAGCCACATATGGTGGTAGCAGTGAGTCACTGAATTGACTTTACAGCTGCAAATCCATAATAGTAAACAACTATGCAAAAGTTCTTGAAACAAAATGAAGAAACAACAACAGTAAAAACTGTTCATGAAAGCACCTGTTGAAGCAGTTTTGAAAATGAATTACAACACATTATAACAAAACTTTCTTTTTTTTTTACTTATATCCTCTTTGGAGTTTAAATTGTATTATATTTATCCAATTCAGAATTTTATTCAGTTGCACCTGGTTCTGCTGCTGGATGGACTTTTTGATCCCAAATAAATATTTTTTGCGATGATCACATGGTTTCATTTCATTTCACAAGGTTTCGGTTTGTTTTCTTGTAAGTTCATAAAATATGGTTATTCATCACAAACAAAAACAAGAGGAATGCATCAATTCTATTGAATTGATCAAAAAGGTTAAGAACCTAAGAAGTTCAGGGCCGCGGGGACAGCTGGAGCCTGTCCCAGCAGTCATTGTGCGAGAGGCAGGAACACACCCTGGACAGATCGCCAGTGTATCGCAGGGCAGTTTTAGAGTGTCCAACTCACCTAGTGAGCATGTCTTTGGGCTGTGAGAGGAAACCAGAGTACCCCAAGAAACCAAACTCCGCCCCTGCTAACCATGGCGCCACTGTTTTTTTGTTTGTTTTTTTTATTTTTTAACGGAAAAAAATCCTTTTTTTCTGAGCTTCCAAAATGCCAGTGAACAGCAATGCCGTTCATGTACATTTGCATTTCACGTTATTCACTTATATGACTTCCCAAAAACAAGAGACGATTTGACAGAAAATATTCTAAATGAAGTTTTAACTCTTTACATCCATATTAATATATATTTAATATATTATCAAATCTCCAGGAAAGCATCGTTGAAAAGCAATTCACATTAGAAAAGCTGGACCAGATGGAGCACCTCCATATTTCCTAAAAATCTGCACAGGACTGCTGCCACCAATCTGACACCTCTTCCTGTTTCTGGAGCCGTCATCACTCCTGCCTCCTACAAAATCATCTGCTCTCACATTAAGTTACTGGAGCCAGTCAGATGCCAGTGGGGATGTAAGTGACTGGTTTTCACAATCACAAGGTCATTGGGGGGTCACGACCCCCTGGTGTTTTCACACAAGATGATCAGATAACAATTCAACTGCATTAAATAATCCGATGTTGAGGAGTGTCAGACAGCACTTCCGTATGTCCTTTGCAATTCTGTGTTGTGTTAGTTGTTTAGTTGTTAATTTATTGTCTTATAGTACTTGAATTTTTATTTTATTTTATTTTATTTTACATACTCTTAACTGTGTGCCGACAGTACTGCAATTTTATTTATACTGGATGTCTTGCATTTAGTATACATGACAATAAGTCAAGTTGACCTTGACTTTGACCTTGAACCAACCAATGGGATGAGCACAAAAACAGGCCCCACATAGGAGTCACATTACCTCAGGAGCAGTCAGAACCACCAGCAGTTGGCACAGATGGTAGAGAGAGGAGTGGAATTCGGTCAGTGCCCCATACTACACAGAAGAGTTTGACATCTGGAGCATGACATTCATGAAATAGTTCGCTTCACAGGATCTTTCACGGTTTCTGTTGAGTGACTCTAGTCTCGGGAAGACTTGGAAGTTCTGCGGTAAATTTGAAGAGTCAGTCAGGTATTGTTATCACTAATGTAACGTACAACTTGGTCTGTAGATTTCTTCCGTCGTGCACCCGTTTTGCTCGGTGCACCGTGACCTATGGGCCAGAACAGTTTGTACCCGGTTGGTGTTTGAACATCAATAACTCACTCATTCCACTTTTGTTAAGAGGAGGAATTGTGCGCAAAAATACTTCCAACAAAGATGATTTGGATAGAAGAGACACAATGATGGCTGCCAGAACTGACTCAGGTCCAACTGTATCCTGACTCCTTTTGATTCAGTGGAACACGGTCTACAAATTAAATTAGAAAAAAAAAAAGATCCTGATCAATACACAGATTTAACAAAGGGCAGCCTCAGCCAAAGGGATCCAAATCTTCTCCCTCCTTTCAGGTCTGATTTGAAGGAAATGAAGTTCCTCCGGTGTTAACAACGTCTGGCCTGAAGTGCATGGAACTCAATCAAATGGTGTGTGTGACCCGGCAGTAACGGCCAGTGGAAAATATTTGACCCTTATTACAGAGCGCTGCAGTCGGGAATGTTTCAGTCAGTCACGCAGAAGCCGCTGTGGTCAATGTGAGACGACAAAACCATCCCAAGTTCAGGCGGGCGTTACGTCCATACGCTCCTTGACATGACAGGCATTAGCGCACACAGACACACACACACACACACACACACACACGCGCGGACAGACACTGGTGCCAGATCAATTCCAATTCTCCAGTTCGGGAGCAAATCAGCAGACAGCCAGCCTTTCATCTCCTCTGCATCTCCTCCGCACTTCCACCTCTCTGTATCGATCTGGGTCACTCTTTTTGTCTCGCCCCGCTCACCTTTCTTCCGAGACAAAATTCCACTTTGTTGAACGCGCTCCCTTTAACTCCTCCTTTTTTTTTTATTCCATATGAACATGGTCTCTGTTTCCCAGGTGACGACGCCTTGCAACATTCTGCCCATCTGTGCTACGTATCACATTAAATGCAGTTAATTTCCAATCCATGGAAAGCTATTGACCCTCGGCAGAGGTTTCACACACAGTCGATTCCTATTGAACAGAGAGATTATCTGTATGCTTGTCAGTCTCTTTGATCATTCCTCTACCTGTCCAGCGGCCGCTCTGACTCACCGCCTCTAATCTTCCTCCTAATGATTAATGCAGAGTTTATTTACCTTCGAATTGCAAGAGGCTTGTGGGTTGCTCTTCTGGATTAATCTAGTGATTGGCTGTCATTTCAGTGAAGTTAATGCCCGACTCTAGCAACGAAGCAGCTGCTGATGTGGAATGTACACAATGACTCCCTAGCAGGCTCAAGTTTGAGTCAGACCTCGTCTTCTTATCCTTTTCGGAACTTCAAAAGGCTGGAGCTTCAGACCTCAACGCTGAGCAGGGACTGAAGAAAGTTGAGCTGTCAGTCCAGCAACACTTTTAAAACTAGGTATAGCCACAAAATGGATGTGCAATTGCTTTAAAATAACTTTTTTCTTCTTTTCCTTTGGGCTTCTCCCTTCAGTAGTGGCCACAGTGGATCATCTTCCTCCATCTCACCCTGTCCTCTGCTTCCTCTTCTCTCAAACCTACAAACCTCATGTCCTCCTTCACCACCTCCATCAATCTCCTCTGTGGCCTTCCTCTCCACCTTCTGCCTGGCAGTTCCAACCTCAACATCTTCATCTACCAATGTTCTGGCTCTCTCTCTCTCCTCTGTACATGTCCAAACCATCTCCATCTAGCCTCTCTGACTTGGTCTCCTAAACACCTGACATGTACTGTCCATATAGATTTAGCAAATGAAACCGATATGATTTCCAAGCTCGTATTTTTGTAGATAGAAAAGTGGTTAACAGAGGTCTGGTTGAGACTGGATATTGTAATTCAAGAGGGTATGATGGAATGTAGCAAAATGCCAACAGAATAAAGATCCATTTATGCTACCTTCACATGCGAGTGTCATGGCTTGTCAGGGAGATTGAACCTAGTAGCTGAATTGATCCAGGTTTACAGATGACTCCGTAGAGTGAGGAGTGAGATTAGTATTAACAATTTATTTACAATGTATAATATAAACACAAAAGATGAACAGGAACGATGAACCAAGGGCGTTGACACTGAGGACCACGAACAGGGGCATGGAAAAACCTGAGACAGAGAACAGGCGGATAAGATTGAGGGGAACACACTCGGAGGTTGCTCACGAGGCCCAAATAACAAAAAGTGCTCTGTGGTGGATGTACGCACACACACACACACATACATGAGGAATAACTATAACACAGAGAAACAGAAAAGGAAAGGAAAGAAGAGGAAACACGGAACCAGACAGGAAACAACAAAATAAAAGCATGAGAAACAAACGGCACATCACACAAAATTGTACTGATCATGTCACTGATCACATACTTCCAGGAGTTCTTTGCGTTGCTATTGCTGTTCACCAATATATCCACCAGGGGGAGCAGCCCAGAGTCAAAAGTGTATGACTCAAAACATAGCGACTGTAGGAGAAGTGCACTTCACGCACAAAAGAGGAAAACAGGGGCAGCGTTGTAGGATGTCATGTCTTCTTCGTGTCTCAGAGCTACGTATCGGATACTAACAGCAGCACTGCCCCAATGGTTTTCGGTGGTGGCTCCTCGGGCTTTGTGGAAACATGGATGAATACGGACGAAATGAACGCAGAGCACAAACAGAAGGCTCCGTCGTATCCGAATACGTACAGAATGTTGAGCATAGATGGACCACGCAAAGTAAAGAATGTGCCAGAAAATATCCCGCTGAGCCTTTGTTTCATTCTGAATAATTAAACACAATTAAAGTGGACTTTATTTGAGGTTGAATTAGAAATGTAAGTCAATGGGAGGTTGAGAGAGAACTTTTTTCTAGCATCTTTTTTTCCCCTTCAAATAATCAAAAGACACATTTCACATTTTTCCTGTCTGAAAGCCCAGAATCGATCAGTGAGAACAAAACAGATATGTTCAGCATGTCGAAAATGCACGGTGAATAATACTGCGACAAGTGGTTTGAGGAAAAAGACTTGAATCCTAAGTAAAAAACATCTCCAAATACCAGTCGAAAATAAAAGGCTCAGCATTATTCAGAATGACAGTAACTGACTCCCACTGTCTTGCTGTGGCTGAAGGCACAAAGTCATTGTTCGTCGGCTCATTTCAATATTTGGACGGATTTTCTTTGGTGTTCAATTTTATTCGGGAAGCTACAGTGCGTGGGTGTCTGTGTGTTTTGGTAATCTAATTCACAGACCCTCTTGGGAGAATGCTGCCTCATGTTTATCCTCAAGTGCCGTTGGCTGTCAGCACAAACAACTTCTGAATCTGTTCATGCAGTCAAAAGTGCAACAGCTCTCCACCAGGAGTGGTTGATGATTGCTTATAGGGAGCTGAAAAGGAGAAATGTGTCGAAAGCCCAAGTTTCTTACAAACCTGCACTGTACCAAGGACAGAGTCAAACCGTGTTTTATCCTGAAAATATACACACCAGCTGATCACAGACAGCAGCAGCAACTAGGATGCACAGTAGGAGCCCACAGGCCCGTATGAATGGGTGACACCCTCACATCTCACGGGGAAGCGGAAGAATGGGTGATAAGAAAACTGCCATTCGGTGGAGTGAGTTCAGGCGTCACAGCTGGATTCAGAAGCCTCCACCATGGTGGACCATGCCAACTCTGTTACTAGTTCACAATACCGGCTGAAACTGAATAAAATGCTCAAATGCTGAAAATATAATGCAGTTGTGTTTTGGTTTTGTTTTTTATGTTGCATAAACAGCTTGAATACATGTTTCGACATATTTTTAAAGATTTTTTTTTTCTTTAAAGTTCAGTTCATCACCACAAGCGCATTGAAGTAGATGAACCCAGAACAAATGAAACTCTTGTCTTTTTGGTAGAAGTTAGCTTAGCCACAGTGAACAAGCTAATAATGTAAACAGGAGGTTCTCAATAGTTTGGTTGCGCACACGTTGCAAAATGCATTTTTTCCATTTTCACACTCCAACACTATAAAACAACCGAAAACTTCAACACCACATGCAGACTTTGGATTACACTTTCCGCCTATGACGACGGTTGCACTTGATGTGTGACACCATGGACAACAAAAAAAAAAATCAGATAAAGAGGAAACATGCAACACATGGTTCGGAAAGTCAAAATAATTCCGATTAGTGCTGAACCTACAGTGAGCCAGTAAAGACAGTAACAGAGTGGTACCTCGGTTCTCGACCACAATCCGTTCCAGACGACCGTTCGAGAAGCGATTTGGTTGACATCTGAATTGATTTTTTCCCATTACAATGAATGGAAAAAGAAATGATGCGTTCCAAGCCTTAAAATAGTCTTTTGTAGGAGTGAATGTAGAGTGTCTACTGCAGGTGGCTGTTCCTCTATGTGTGTGGCCGCTGCATGTGGGAGGGGTTGCCGAGTGAGTGACGTCTCTCCAGAAGTGAAGAGGTGCCCGGTGCGTGTCCAGCTCTGAATGTGCGCTTCTGTGCAGTTTGGCTGTGACAAAGTCATAAACCAAGTCACGCTCTGTCCCAGACTCGCCTCATCCCTGTCCCAGCTCCAGCCCACAACAGGACATCAAACCCTGGAGTGAGCGCTCCAGCACCTCCCCTGTGACACTCTACCACGGTCCAGTGCGGAGACAGGAAAGGTTTTACACCTCAATATGAAGAAAAAACAGTCAGTAAATGTAGCTAACGGGACACGTCTGCATACAGAGGCTGCGTTATACACAATAACAAAGCGCGTCGTGGGTCAGCTGGTTGGTCTGCGCACGTTATGTTTTTTCCGGCTTTTTTTGGGGACGTTCGAGTTCTGGATTTTTGTTCGAATTCCGAAGCAAAAAAATCTTGAAATTTTTGTACGACCTCCGATTAGTTCGAATTCCGGACGTTCGAAAACTGAGGTACCACTGTATATGTATGTTCAAGAGTTTAAGTTTAAGTACATCCATCCACTATTGATGGTCTGATGAGGCTTCATGAAACAGCGTCCTTATTTTCAGTGCTCAGCAGATCGCATTGTTTAAAATGATGTGAGGTTTCGTTGAAATGGTTATTAAAAGCCAAATATTTTAGAGCAGAGACTGCCATCTCGTGGAAAATGAGGACACTGTTTCATGAAGCCTCATCAACCCATCACAACCATCCACACAAGAAAGGCATTTCTGAGCGTCTTCTCAATGAATAACGTAAGCAGGACAACATTCTTGCACTTCAGATATGCAGGTAGTTGCAACTAACGTGAAAGAAACAAATATGTTCAAGTAATTCTAAAGTGCTCAATTATTATTTTGTGCAGAGAATAATGTCGACTATAATGAATATGAGAACGAAATAACTGACTCTGACTCAAGAACCAATTCACTTTCGGGTCAAAGGAGGACCTATTGTCTGAAACGCATCGATTCCTAGATCCTTAAACAAAGAAAGAAATGCAGTTCAAGCGTTCCATCAGCGCCAAACAGCCACTTAGTGAAATGTCCTGCCCAATAAATTAGCATTAATGTTCGGACAATTCATTGTGTGGTAGCAGACAGGATATAGTTGGCTCCCGTTCAGTGTGTGAGATAATCCACGACATCATCAGCAACACGTGACCACTAGCATGTCAGGAGGGACTTACTGATAAAGTAGCTGCTCCGTCCCTGTGTGTTGTCAAGATCAACGCTCTCTGTCATATCAGTTCTCCTCACTTGACTTTGTGTCCTCATTACGAACGATCAATAACCACAAGGCAGATAATTTATCCACACAACCAGCAGCGCAAGAAACATGGTGAGATCAGTCTTGTCAGCACTTTCTGGCAACCGGATGTATGAGATCGTTGGCTGCCAACTCCTGTTCCTGCAGTCTTGGGAGTTTTTCCACTAATAGCAGACATTTAAATTCACTTTGTCATCATTGATCTGAGGTGTCTGGTGCCTTTGTTGAATGGCTGTTGGCTCCAAACCGATACATTATGGAAGCAAAGTGGATAATCCTGATGAAGATGCATGTGTTGAGATGATATAATAACAGGACAGAGCATTTTTCTGATTGACTCGTATTGTTCACGTCTGGCTATTTAATGTCATGACAGTTCTTTGTGTCACTTCATCACTTTTTCTTTGGGCTTCTCCCTTCTGGGGTCACCACTGCGGATCATCTTCCTCCATCTCCCCCTGTCCTCTGCTTCCTCTTCTCTCAAACCTACAAACCTCATGTCCTCCTTCACCACCTCCATCAATCTCCTCTGTGGCCTTCCTCTCCACCTTCTGCCTGGAAGTTCCAACATCTCAACATCTCCATCTACCAATGTTCTGGCTCTCTCTCTCTCCTCTGTACATGTCCAAACCATCTCCATCCAGCCTCTCTGACTTGGTCTCCTAAACACCTGAGCACATGTGCTGTCCCTCTGATCCTATCATCATCCTGCTCACTCCCAGAGAGAAGCTCAGCATCTTCATCTCTGCTACCTCCAGCCGTCTAGCGTATCTTCCACTTGCTCCCTGCTCTCACCACAGATCACAATGTCATCTGCAAACATCATCGTCCAAGGGGCTTCTTGTCTGTCAACCTGTCCATCACCATGGCAAACAAGAAGGGGCTCAGAGCTCAGCCTTGGTGCAGTCCCACCTCCACCTTGAACTCCTCTGTTACAACTGCAGCACACCTCACCACTGTCTCACACCTGGCATAAATGTCCTGCACCACTCAAACACACTTCTCTGCCACTCCACACTTCACATATAAGTCCTCATAGGCCCTCTGTTTGGCCATTGGCAGCACAACCTTTGTCTGTTGCGGGCCTCCCTGTACTGCTGCCTACTCTCTTCTGTTCTCTCAATGTACCACTTTTACTCAGCTAAGCTCTTCCTTTGTACGCACTCCTGCACTTATTTGTTCCACCACCAAGTCTCCTTATCCACCTTTCTTCCAGATGACACACCAAGAACTCTTCTACCTGTCTCCCTGATCACCTCAGCTGTAGTTGTCCAGTCATTTGGAAGTCCTTCTTGGCCACCCAAAGCCTGCTTCAATCCCTCCCTGAAGGCAACACAAGACTCTTCCTCTTTCCGCTTCCACCACTTTGCCTTCTCAGCATTTGCCTTCTCCACCTTCCTCACCATCATGGTCATCCTGCACACCACCATCCTATGTTGTCTCACTCTACTCACTACTATCTCCTTCAAGTGACATTGTCTATACAAGATGTAGTCCACCTGTGTGCTCCAACCTCCGCTCTTGTAAGTCACCCTATGCTCCTCTCGCTTCACCACCCATGACGTCTTGGCAATAACATTTCATTTTACTGTAAAAAATCAGCTCCATTGCTGATATAAAGATGCCACTATGGAAAGAAATGAATATCAGAAGTGTTTGGTTCACGGTAATTTCTGATATTTCAATTCAAATGACAGAAATTACGACGATGAAATGACAAAAGGGTGAACGTGAAAGCAACACTGGCGGCATCAGAAATAATCTTATTAGAAAGGGATCACCAGTTGAGCCTATTTCCAAAGAAAGAATAGCATTTCCTCCACAGGCTGCCGACGATGTTTGATATGTTTATAATAGAGATGATCATCATTCCTGCATTCTGTCTGCTCCCCGCCGCTCAGGCACCACGTACTGTATGAACGGAAGAACCCCGGCTGGAATAAAGTATCTGAGCAGATTAAAAAGTATAATCTTTCATGGGTCGATACACCATCAGGGCGATCAATACGAGACGGGGCTAACTAAACTGCTTAACCTCTTTAGTAGTCCACAAACCATGATCCTTTCAATCTGATCCTTTTCTATTTAGGACAAAGCAATTTACACTTTCATCTGCAACAGTGCGTCGGAGTGAAATCACAAGTGAAATGATGCACCAGGTCATAAGACACAGAAGTAAATCAGCAGGAAGTTAAGAAGCTTGTTTTTGCGTTATTGGATGGAGTAGGAGTCTTGAAAGCGTTTGTGTGAATTTGATGGCATTTTCAGCACCAGTTATTGGACAGCTCCCATATGAATAGAAGGGGGTTTCAAAAAAACTAATGACAACAACATTGGCTCAACACTCTCACACCAACAAGTCAAAACCAAATGATCAGATCCTGTAAAACATGTAAACCCTTCCCAGAAGTAAAAACAGCCTAACACAACTCATGAAACTGAGTAAACTTCAACCTTTGGCTCGACTATAACAGCAGAGAAAATACATGCCTAAGAAGCCTCTTTTATCCACGGTGAACAACAGTGAGTGCATATCGCGTCTTACATCCTCTCATCACGGTTCAGAGTTTTTAGCCTTTGTTGGAAGACATTAAGGCTTCCGCTCGTAAGTATCTGATGATGATAATAATACTTAATAGCATCTTTCACAGTGCAGTCTCCAGAGAGCTTTTACTGGCAATACACATGCGAAATAAGAAGCAGACAAAGAATACAATCCCCATACACACAGCACCTGAGACAGCTACACAGCTGTCAGGAAACAAAAAATACTGTGCTCAACAATACGCTGTGTGGGAAGGACATCGGGGCTCCATGTGGTGGACTTCATATACGAGATAAATGGAAGATAGATGTTGATGTCTACAGCTTCACCTGGGTGAAGTGATGCAGTAAAGGAATGGCAAATACAGTGCACAGGAACAGTGTCTTGCATTTGAACTCCTAGATAACTACAGAACTTTCATAGTATGAGTAGATACACAAGCCAGATGGGAGGCGCAGTAGTCAGGATGTGGGCCAGAATCTGTGCTGCTTTTTTTGGAGGGTCCCACAGGGATATATCTTGATATTCCATAAAATAAATCGGAGTTATTTCAGCAATGGAGGCAGGAGGGGAGAAGTAGATGACAAGTATCAAACTGAAGTTCTTTGCAGTGCTGTTTGGGGTCACACCAAGTTGTGCAGTGAGGTGGGAGAATTTCAACAATAAACTGACTATTTAAATAAGAACATTAGCTCCATGTGATTCCTGTTTGGCCATGCTAAAGCAGAAACACAATCGCAGTGTGGTGAGATGTTTGCAAAAGAATTTGGGCCAAAGGATGACAAGCTGTAATCAATGGAGTTTTTTGCAGAAGCACACACATGCATCCCGCTGTTCCCAGCCAATAAAACAAAACAAGCATACAATGTGTTGCCATCAAAAGTGTGAATACAAAGCCAGTATAGGCATTTGTTTCCTGAGTGTGTAGACGCAAAGCCGAGAAAGATCAGAGGGGGTACATCAAACATTTTCTTGATGTATTCATGACCTCACAAGTTTGCTTTGCTGTCACTTTACAGCCCGCCAACTTCATAGCAAATATTTTTTAAACTTTTCTGCATGAGGAAGTATGTTTCTTAAAATTCACTTTACGTTTTTTTTTTTCTTCCATCCATCTCCATGCTCATCATGCAGCAATGCAGCAAAATAAAATCTTAAATCTTTACCAAGCTGCGCTCACTTTAATAAAAAATAAATAAATATATTAAAAAACTGAGCTGCTCACTCAAAAACCACTTTACATTGAAAGAGCCACAAAGATACTACGCGTCGGCAACCTTGTATGGGTTTCAAGTGAAAGAACTGAAGCATTTAGAGCGTCAAAGAGAATATAGCCGGCGTACGTAGGTATGTATATATGTATGAAGAATTGCCGTGGCGACTCTTCATGCGAAGGTTCATGCTGATATACGTGGAAATACTTTGTAGATAAGGAAGATCCTAAATGTTCAACATGTTCAAAATCTTGTGTTTTTCCGGTGTTTCATCATGTGACCATCACCACATGGACACATCACTGATATAACAACACCAGATTTTCTTTTCTTCTTCATGCACATGGACTCAGACATATGAAGAATAGCTTCAAATTTAGATTTAGTGCTTACGTGTTTTTTTTTCACTTGTACAGCAGGAAACCTAATACCAGACGTACTCTGTAGAAACTGGTTTCCAGATGGCTGTTGTCAG
This sequence comes from Synchiropus splendidus, assembly GCF_027744825.2. NCBI lineage: Eukaryota > Metazoa > Chordata > Actinopteri > Syngnathiformes > Callionymidae > Synchiropus > Synchiropus splendidus. The sequence goes on from NC_071338.1 coordinate 30,084,378, forward strand.
TTCCTGTTAAACCCAACCAATCCCTACTTCAGTGGTGTAATATACTGGCACTGGGAAAGTGGACTTCTGCGTCCTATACTGACAAAAAAGGCAGCCTTCAGCGTTGCATGCATAGGCACTAAAAGAACATTTTGGTTTTTTTTCATTGAATATAGGGGGAGGCGTGGTGGGGCGTATGGAGCATCGTGTGCAAGGAGAGCGCAAGAAAAAAAAACAAAAACCATTTGACTTCCTGATAGCGTTCCAGGTGTGGGGATGCACGAGGGACGGGGTGATGTACGGAAGCTCTCTCCACTGTCAGTTGCTATTTATAGCCCATTGCTACTTATAGAATTAATGGAGCACCATCCCATGGCCTACCTCACCCCAACTGTCTGTTTTTTACAAGCCACGCTGCCATTGTGTCAAGACTTTGTCATCAGGACAGTGTGTGATGTGAAATTCCACTTGACCTGCATCAATATGTTACGCCATCAGAGTGAGGATGGGTTGGTTAAAGTAGGTAGTTAATGATGAATCCAGATCAATAAGGTGATGGGCCTGATATCCTAAAGCAGAGGGGCCGTATGGCGCAGGTCGACCAAGAAAAATCCTTCATGTTTCAGTTTCCTGGTTGCTGTGACTACAAGGATTCCGTGGCACCTGTGTGGACTGGTGACATCTGCAGTTTCAACAGATCCAGGTGGCTCCTGGAACTCTGGTTAGTGCTGTGGTGAGGCAGATATGAAATGTGCTTGAGAAATCCCACCATCTGCCTGAGGGAGAGTTAAAAAATAGAGAGGAGACAGACAGTTTGAGACCATTGGGAAGGAAAGCGCTTGCTAAGTTAAATCTATGAGACTCTGCTTGTCACTTCAGAGTTATACAGTATGATCTTAAAAGCTACCAGAATGAATGCAACCACTTACAGTAACTCGGTCTCAGATGAACGTAGCACTTCAGTTGGATAAAGTAAGTGTATCCTATTTTACGTAGTATTTCGTAACACATTCACCTCATTAAACACATCTTAGGAACACAAAAACATTCATGTAAAGATAGATAATGTATAGAAATGTATCGCATACCTGGGCTGTTCTCGTCTTTGAGGTAAGTATATCTTACATTAAGGAGAGAAGAATCACCGGGTTGATCAAGTAAGCTTACTGACATAACTGTGAAAAGTTATTGCCACTTTAATTGTTGGTTTTCCAACACACATTTACGAGAAACACATTTCAATAAACCTGAACTTATTTTACTTTTTGAATGGAAGCATTCAGCTCCCCACTTTGTCTTTTCTATATTCTCAAGTATTTTCTCATACATTTATAATTTAATTCCCTCGCACTCCAAACTTGCTGAACTTTCGTCTTTGTGTTCTGCTGTTTGTGCTCTGGGAAAATGGGCCGGGAAAACTTCACAAAACTGCAAAAACTTCCAGCCCAGAAGGTGCTCACTGCACATCTCTGCTCAGTATTACTGAAGCTAAGGTCTGATATCACTGTTTACCACTGTAGTTGTTTCGATGGTGTGGTTCTGCATGACTTATGTGTTGAACAGTAATACTTACATACGTGTCAATTATAAGTGCAACACGAAAACAATCTTTGATAACATTTTCTGTACCACCCTGTACTTTGATATGATAGTAGAAATAATTATCTGCATGTCCAATATTTGCATCAAGAGCGTCTACAGTGCCGCTAAAATGAAGCTATATATATATATATATATATATATATATATATATATATATATATATATATATACTTTCATTGATGAGTTAAATAAGAATTATTTTTGAGAGACTATTTTGGTTGGTTGCATTTCGGTGTACAAAATCATTTCAGCGTTACCAATGTGAAATATTAAATCATGAGTAAAACCATGAAAAATCCAACATTTGATCAAAAGGTAATCATGGGTGAAATGAAGTACTTGCAAGTTCCCCTTGAGAGGGAAAATGCATGGATGGAGCCACAGTGATCACAAATTGATTTGCCGACTTCTATTTAGAGCGCCTGAATCTCACACCATCCTCTCCAAGATTTTTATTTTTTTTTATTTTTGTCATTTTGTTTTGCAGAAAGTAAAGCATCTCTAAAGGTGAGACTCCATCAGTTTATGAAGCAATGTGTCACGTCCGTCCAATAAACAATTTCTGGGCAAGCATCATGTTTGATTCTATGTTCGCATGAAAACTCATTTTTGGCAATGAACCTTTGCGACAAACTGTGCGCACTTCAAACAGCCGACCAACTGCATTGTAACGTCAACTCACTGGTGACTTTGTATGAACAGACGGACTCCATGGGAACAGTGTGACTTACTGAACATAACATAATTCAACCTTGGATATATTCTTGCCTTCACTAAGACAGAGTGTTCCTAAAAAGTTTTTTTTTGAGTAAACAAAATGTATGCTCCTTGCTTGTGTTGCATTGTGGTATTTTTTGTTACAACAGCAGGGGAGTACAGTGGACTTAGTGTAGAGTCGAGTGAGGTGATATGTACCGTTCCATGTTGTCCAGTACCTTTGCCTTAAATCAACCTCATTTGCTGCCAACCCTTTGGCATCTGCTCCTTGCTTTGTTTGTGCCTTCCCTCTGTTCATAAATAAGCATTGCACTTGGTAAGAGATGCTGTATACACCAAGGAACGGATCACATAGTAGTGATGGACAGATGAAACTGCAAGATTGATGAAACAGTGTCCTCTTTTTCTGAGGCCACTAGATGGCGCTCTAGGTTTATAACTGCGTGAGGTTTCATTGAATTAGTGGTTGAAGTCCAAACATTTTACAGCAGACAGCGCCATCTGGTGGTCTTTGAAAATCAGGACACTGTTTCATGAAACCTCACCAACCTTTCAGTACTGTGTCCTGAAATATCTTCCGCCCATCACTGGCAAATATTGCATGCAGTAGCACCTTTGCTCCTCTACCCACAACAAGAAAGTTACTTCAGTAAGTTGTGGACCCAGAATAGAAACTGTGCACAGCAAAACTGGTGAAGTGTGTCATATTATACAGCGATCAATCTCGCAGCTTTACTCTCCAGTGGGCGATATCTGCGACAGAGAAATAAATGAGTGGACAATTCCCACAGCGACGCCACACGGAAAGCTTAAACTGCTCACAACTCTCCAGATTCAGACGTGCTTGCCTGCCGTCAGTGAGGGAGGTGTTCAGACACTAAATAAAAATCCGTGTTTTGTGGTCATGTCACATAACCGTGATGCATGGAGGTCACATACCACTCTCCATAACTTCATTGTTCTCTGGCAACTACAAATTGGGATGAGAAGGTGTCTGAGTTCATAAAAATTAATAGAGCAGAGCTCTGTTATTTACACGACCTCCAATATTGTTTGAGGCTCAGAGGAATGGCGAATGAGCCATATTCATATTGGAATATGTGTGTGTGGAATCTGCTACAACAGGGGACGTGCTTCCATCCGTTTCTTTCATTTGAGCTTTCGACTAATTCTTTTCAGCAAGGTTGTATTTTTGCCGGTAGAAATTGAACCAGCGCCCTGCAAAGATGACTTGCCACCACTGAAGAGAGGATGATGAAAACCTGAAAATCACTATCTGCCGTAAATGTCAGTTTTAATGGAGAAAATAATATTCTTTTTCTCTATACATATATACATATATATACATATATATATATATACATATACATATATATACATATATATATATATATTCACGCACGCACGCACACACACACACACACACACACACACACACACACACACACATATATATAAGTCGGTCGTCTGCGAGAAACAGACGGTACTTTTAAGGGTCAAATATTTCAAGACTCCCCGAGTGTCTTGTCGTCTGAAATGTGAGCAGAAATAAATTGTACCACACTATTTGTACTGTTTTAGATTTAAATAGGAAGTAAATATGAACATGCTTCTAACGTTGGAACAATTTGGAAACACATTTAGTCCATAAAAGTATTTTTGTTTTGTTTTTGTTGGGTTTTTTTTAGGGCTTCCAGCGAATGTAGATTATAATAATTTCATAGAAGGATACACATCTAAACTGTTACAGCATGGGACGTGCTTCCATCCGTTTCTTTCATTCAAAGTGAAGAGAGGATGAAGAAAAACGGAAAATCATAATTTTCTGTAAATGTCAGTTTTAATTGAGAGCTCCTCCTCACGTGACTGTTGATATATATATATATATATATATATATATATATATATATATATATATATATATATATATATATATATACAAGAAACAGACGGTACTTTTAAGCGTCAAATATTTCAAGTGTTCAAGTTGTCTTGTGAGCAGAAATAAATAGGAAGTCAATATGAACATGCTTTTAATGTTGGAGTAATTTGGAAACAGCTGATTTAGTCCATAAAAGTTTTTTTTTCCAGGGCTTCCAGCGAATGTAGATAATAATAACTTCATTGAACGGTACACAACTACTATTTTCAGTAAATGTCAGTTTTAATTCAGAGCTCCCTTCTCATGTAAATATATATATATATATATATATATATATATATATATATATATATATATATATATATATATATATATATATATATACATATATATATATATATACATATATATATATATATATATACATATATATATATATATATATATATATATATATATATATATATATATATATATATATATATATATATATATATATATACATATATATATATATATATACATATATATATATATATATCTGTCGGCCTGCGAGAAACAGACAGTATTTTTAAGAGTCAAATATGATGTTGGAGTAGTTTGGAAACAGCTGATTTAGTCCATAAAAGTTTTTTTTTCCAGGGCGTCCAGCGAATGTAGATAGAACGGTTCATAGAACGGTACACAACTAAAGGCAAATGAACATCCAGGTATTACCTCAGTTCAGTCGGCCTTTAAAAACACAGTCAAATTATAAGCAATCCAGTGGGCTCGTGTTTTAAACTGATGGACGATATAAATGTCAGTCATGCATCATAATGATTTTATCCCCAAAAAGTTCATTATTCCAGCATAATCTGTGGTCGTAATGAGCCGTCCTCGCAGTGTTGACAGAGACTTGATTGGATGCAGGCGAGCGACGACTCAGACGAAGCTCAAACAATGAAGCCAAATGTTCTAAATTAAATGCACACAGCCGTATATTTTGCGCTCCATCCCGTCTTTGCCTTTCTCTCGGGTGGTTTGGAATGTAAAAAAGAAGGAATAAAGCCATTCTCCCTTCCACCTTTTCAGCCCATACTATGATATGAAGCTTCCAGCGAGTCCTATTTGATATCTTGAAAGCATCACCTGCATTTTAAGTTCAAGGGGTTCAGTCCACTTTCATCATTCTTGGGCTCCAGTCTTGACCAGACAAAGTAAATAAAGGCTCATACGAAGCATGTCTCACTTCAATGACAGTCAATATTTGTGCCGTAGAGCAGGGGCTGTTAGCCTTTTTGATCTCGGGGCCCACCGAACAAAACAAACGGGGTCTGGGCCCATTCAAGATATAGATCTGACTCATTTCTCAGATAACTGATTTCATCACCATAGATGGAAACAAACGAAAACCTTGTGAAATGACATGAAACCATGTGATCATTGCAAAAATATTTGTCATGGAAAAGTCCAACCAGGAGCAGAACCAGGTGCAAGTCATGTTCATCAAAAGAAAAAAAGGCAAAACAAACACCCTTGATGCAAACTGTTGAGGAAAAACTGTACATCATGAATAATATTCGGAATAAAATACTATTTAACTACGTCTAAACATCATACTTTTTCATAACTAAACACTACAGGAGATAAGTAAAGTGTCAATGAAAGTATTGCCAAAAAATATATATAATTTATTGTAAAAACTGCTCCAATAGGTGAACAGTTTTTATTGTTGGGGCTGCCATTACTTTCTTTGTCATTTTTTCTTTTCAACAACTTCTTCATAGTTGGTAACTCTCACACATTTGCAGCTGTCACTACAGCCACCATGTGTGGCAAGTGTATTAAAACCCATGGTTAAGAATCACGGCCACAGAGGATCCAACCTGAGGACTGGAGTGAAACACAAAGATGTATCGTCATTCTGGACTTGAAGCCACCTGTTTTTTGCCATGGTCTGAACCCTGCGATTTACACGACATACCGGCTGATATATGGATTTTTACAGGCTAAAGAGCATCATGCTGCCAAAACATTGAGCCTTGTCACATCAAACCGATGAAATCACAGACATGACGGGCTCAAAATGCGTTGTTTTCGCCCGTGTGTCAACAGCTCCTCCCACAGAGCCGATATCCTGGGGGACCGGAGATGAGAAGCAGCAGCAGGGACCAGCTGTGGTGTCAGAACTTTCGACACGCGGGTGGAAACAGGCCATTTTAGTGCTTTAATGTCAATAAAAGATGCGTAGAGTTGATGATTCAGAATCAAAATTACTTTATTTATCCAGAGGCAAATGGCTTTTCGTTAGAAAAACTCAAGATAAAAGCAAAAAGTTCAGAACATTGTTGAGTTTGTTTCATGAGTCAATCTCACTGGAATCCGTTTTCGATACTTGTTTAGAACTGATCATCTTAAGCACCACTGACTGCTTCTACGGAGCAGTCAGCACCACTGCACCCGCAGCTTGTGGACGAACAAGATCTATTTTCCTTCTTCTATTTAATGGTTTTGGCTAACATTCCACTGCTCTCTATAGTGCAGAATTTACTGTTACTTGGTCACTAGATTGTAAGAGAGTGGATAAGATTTGACATTATCACGAAAGAAAGTTGAAAGGTCCGTCAACATAGAAAAGTGGCGTCCACATGCAGATATGAAGGAAGCTAGATATTTTGTCACGTGATGCATTGTTGCTACAGAAGGGTTTGACGACACCGGAGGAGATAAACAATGAAGGCGCAGAGAGGAGTGTGATGCTAAATTGACTTTGAGAAGGTTAAACTTGCAGTTTAATCCCAGAAGGGACTGAATATGAAGAAGAGAAGACCAGATAGAGAGGAGACATATTTCATTAAGACGGAGGGGGGTGGAGGATTTTTTTCTTTCCACTGTCTCCTTCTTTACCTGCTTGTTAGATGAGCTAATTGGGTAAGCAGCGAATTAGCTTTTGATGCACTGAGTCACCTTGACCAGAGCGCTGACCTCCTGGCTGAATTCTAAGCGGACACACACGTGAATACTGAGTGAAACAGAGAGGGGCAGATAAACACACACAGAAAAACGAAGGAATGCACACCGACACAAAACAGACACACGGCGGCCGCTGGGATTTGGGTTTAAGTAGGAAGGCCGACAGTTTTATTGGATTTGTTCTGGGGTCAGGACCAACAAAATTAATCAAGTTCGGTTGCACAAGAACAAAAACTCCGACTGCAGCCACACGTTTTTCCCCCACCCCACCCCACCCCCTCAAACACACACGCTGGCACACATGTCCCCGGGTAAATCAAATCACCACATATGTAAGTGGAATCACATTACGCATTATTGTAATTGAGCTCTTCACACATTGAATTACACTCTCAAAGACAGTCATCCTCAACTCAATTATTTTCTCAAATCCCACAGAAACACGGTGTGAATTGGTGATGGATAGGAAATGTCTGGCACTTGAATTAAATTTGTCGCAAGGGATATTTTCTATGTAAAATAAGGCTGTGGCTGCGCCGGAGAGGTTTTGGAAGATTCTTCATACATTGACACAGGCAGGACTCGACCTCACGCGACCTACGGTTGTGTAAGAAGCTGGAAGCAGATAGTACTTGTTTGTGCTATATGGTCATCCGGTTGTGCCCCGTACAAGGCGGAGGTTAAACAGTGTCTGCATCCTCACAAGAAGATGTGATGACATCCATGTCTGGTCAACAAAACTGCAATGACTACTTTCAAAAACGTATTTTTAATCCCAAACCTTTTATTGCTACATGCCGCAGTACTTCTACAACTTCCGTGACTCAGTCGATGGCTCATGTCTTTTTGAGCGCGCTCAGTGACCACTAAAATTTTACAGCTAGAGCACACAACGTTTTTAAATAGCAGGTGAAGAAGTACGAGTATTTGTTGCCGATTGTATTGCTCAACACAGCAAGAACTGCAGTACTAAAGTGTGAAGTGGCAGGAGAGGGAACACATCAATCCTGAAGAGGTAACAATACTTTGGTGTACCATACCGCAGGTCGTGCCTCAGACAGTCAGGGTGCAACTGGGTTCAGAGTCCTTCCATAGTTCACGCTTAAGAAGGTGTGGTTTGTTTGGTTCTTGCTTTTTTACCAAACTTTGGAATCAAAATGTACAATTGTCTCACAATAATTTGTTCTACTTTAATGATATATTTATGAAGGGCAAAAAAAAACAATAAATTTAAAGACTAAACTCTTAAAATCCTCCAAAACAGGGAGTATTTTCAGTCAGTGTGCTTTGGACTCCTGATAGTTTGAATATTATGGCGCAGTTTTGATATGGTAGCGGCTTACATGTCTATTTTTAAACATTAATAAACATTATTTTCTGGATGACTGTTCTCTGAGAGCACTGTTGGGCACTCTCTGAGACGGAGGCTCCATGAAATCTTTGAATATATATATGCAGTTTAAAGCGACCAGGGAAGTCGACTGTGGAGAAGAAAACATTTTATCCTGAGAAAGTTGATGCAACATGAAGGTGAAAAATGAGTCTGTCTCCACTTGTCTAATACTAAGCTAAGAATGTCTACATGCCTGGAGGTATTAGATGTCCGATGTATTCATTAAAATAAAGGTGGCTTCAAACACTGTCTAGCAATATAAACAATTCCCAGGTATTCATTTTTGATCTTAAAGTAATAAAGATGGCTACTCCATCCACCTGTTATCCTCCACATGCACTATTCAGAAGTGGCAGTAACCAGAGGGATGGACTTCAACATAAAGTCTCTTTGTCTCCTGCAAGGAAATTGAACACATTTGGTATTTAAATGCTTCTTCCACACATCTAGTGTTTGCTATTTCGCTTCAAAAATGCTTTCCTCTCCACAGCTGAGCAGCCAGAACAAAAAAAGAAAATTAGCGTCAGTGGTTCTTAATGGTTGTTGTGAAACTACCACAAATGGACTATCCACTATATTCTTAAAAGCTTCATCTGGACAAAATGAACGAATGCAGAAAGAGAAATGACGATTTGTCACAGTAGGCATGAAGCTTGCAACACACTAAGAGCACACATTGTTGCAAGAAGGCCACAAGTACAATCTCAGTTTGGAAAGCAGTTGAATTCAGACAATTTAAAAAGGACACAGAAGTAGAATTATTCCTCACGCAACTCACAGGTGAACCGTAGGTCTTTCTATTGAGATGGCAGACGTGATGTGTGTGCCCGAAGTGCTCGCCTCGCTCGACTGCACTCTTTCACCTGTGCCACTGTTTCTCAGAAATATGCCAACAGACCTTGAGTGAACCCTCCCTCAAGCTATGCAGCATCCCACGGCCATTTTTATTTTCCTTCGGTCATCTTCAATATTCATCACGTCTGCATAACAGCATCCATCTTTCTATGGGCTATTATGCCAAAGAGAGGCTGGGAAAGGTGTAAGTCATGAAGGCATGACATATAAACCAGGCCTGGGCGATTTTTGTCAACAAAAATAATATTTGATAAAGGTATAGGGGGGGCACTAATGGTGTCAACGCCAGTTCCCAACCAAAAAGTTCATTTTTTCATCACTATGATAAACTTTTTTTTTTTTTTTTGTCACATTGCCCAGGTCTAATATAAACTATGAGGCTCAGAATAAAGTGTCCTGGTTGGTTTGCATTTCTAAAAAAAAAAAAAAAAAGCTGTTCTAACATGTATACCACTTTATTTTTGTATTTGTGGATAATAATTCTTTGAGCCACGAAAGGATGCCTGTGGTGCTGGGTGTCATTATGGATTTATCTGTGGATGAAGTTTCAGGGGCTTATGATGTGGCATCACCAGTGTATTTGCACTGTCTGGCTCTGATCTGAACAACAAACAATTCCCTTGTTTTCATTTTTTCCCACTGTGCACCGCTGTCAACTCCAGAATTGATCATTCTTCAGTCTTTTTTTTTAGATTTCAGTCACCCCACACTTCAGTAGGACACATCTTTGCACTAACCCGAACCTACCACTGTACGGTGCCTGTCCCAGGTGCCAGCTGTGTCCGGCCCGATTGCCTCATACCTCACTGGGCCTCTTCTGAAAGGATCACGATGACAGATTGGATCATTTACAAAGCAGACGCCACATAGCTCGAGACGCCAAGCGGTCAGAAATTAATTATGTGATACAAAAGGGACCTTGAGTAACTAATGCAGTGAGAGAGCGTAAAGCCGAGCTAAAAGTGGCATAATTCAGCTGATATATGTGCTTTATGGCGGTGTCTCTCATGCGAGAAAAACAATAAAAGATCTCCTTCTACAATAGTTTCATTTTCCTTTGGCGTCAGTGGATGTTAGGATTGTGACAGTCTGCATGTTAACATGAGTCTTGATATATGAGAGAGATCTGGATCAGAGCACGGTGGAATAAAGCAGGGGTTCTGGACCTCCTTGGTCTCGGGGCCCACCTCTTCCAGAACAAATGGGTCCGGGGCCCATTCAAGGAATACAACTGATTCATTACTGTGAGTGCTGATTTCAATAGTACTGAGTTCAATAACCAAACGTGTAAACAAACCAAACCCTTGCGAAAGATATTTGTCATGGAAAAGTCCAACCAGCAGCAGAACCAGGTGCAAGTCACGTTCATCACATTTACTAAAGAAGAAGAAGAAAATACTCTTGATGCAAAACTGTTCAGAAAATTGGAAAAGCTGTACGTCGTGAATAAAATTCTAAATAAAATAAATATAAGAAAACAATGTCTAAACATCATAAAATATTTTTTTTTTAAAACAAACAAACTTTTTACTGTTGGGGCGCCATCACTTTCTTCATCGTTTTTTCTTTTCAACAACTTCTCCATCACAAATTTGCAGCTGTCAATTCAATTCAATCTCACACTACAGCCACCATATGTGGCACATGTATTAAAACTGAGCATCTCAGGGCCCAAAGGTGTAAAACAGAAAAACTTCTGGTGGTCCTCTAGGGGGCGCTCGTGGCCCAACCATGGGCCTGGGCCTTATTTTTAAGAATCACTGGTTCAGAGGAATTAACTCGATTAACAAGGGCTGAACAATATGGACAAAGTGTGATATGTAGATATTCATGCCTGGTCCTGATCTTGGAATCAATACAATATGGGGAAAACAGAGTGTATTTTTTTTAGAAAAATAAAAACATGATAAAATAAAAGGATATGGAAAATCAGATGGTTGCCATTAGCTGGCTTGCGTCAATCAAAGGTTTCCACCAGGATTTTTTGCAACTGTGGTGGATCCAGAAAGTAGCCAATAAAAACACGAGAGAGAAACAATGAATCTGAGGGGTAAAGTTCTGACGTTTACTCAATTGGTGACAATAAAAACGTTAGCTATTTTATCATGAGAAGTATATCTGTCTCCAATCGGCAGCAGTCCGTCTCTTCATATGTATGGCAAGAATGCGAGACTTGACTTCCACAAGCAACAGACTTCAGTCATGTTAAGATGTTTCTTTCAGGATTTTTCCTTGAAAAACACGTTGAATACCGTCACATGCAAGTCCACCTCCATGAACACAGTGTGTTATCATTATGTTTCGATGTTGTTTCAATACGTTCAAGTGAGAGATCATCTTGAAGAGGATCATTTTTCTGATGGCGTGGTTGCTCTCATTTAAGCCGCAGCGCCATCTACTCAGCATTTACAATGAGAACGCTGTTCCATGAAGCCTCATCAGCCCATAACTAAATTAAAGCAATCCACTTTTTTGGCTGTCAATATGGACTGAGTCATTATTCGGAGCAAAACAACTGTGATTTGGATTCAGAGTTGGTTTGTGGTATATGGCATTGCATTCTCCATAAATAATGAATCATGACTTTTAGCAAACACTAAGACAAAACATGACTGTGGTGCAATCCACTGATTCAACTTCCAGTGGTGTATATTTGTCGAGGGAGATTCATAAATCAAATGAAAAAATACTCCTGTTAAAATGAAAAATAAGAGCCACAAATCAAAACCAAACATGTGTTGACATGGCAATAACTTAACTTTGATTTACGACCTCAAACTGCCCAGACTAAATTGGGTTGCATTTTTAGTCTTAAAATGTTGACCAGACTCGGAGAACGAGTCTCGTCTGTGTAAAGAAGGAACAACGATGGCTGTGAGAAATATCAAAAGAAAGAACTGCCAGAGATCAGAACTAGCTAGAACAGCCGATCACAAAGGTGGCTCAAAAGACAGGACACAGGCAACCGACATAACATGAACATATGGTACAATGCCCCTTTTGCTTATCACTGCTTAATGAGACACGGATGCACGAGCGTGCACACACACACACACACAATGAAGAAAAGCAGACAAAACAAAACATGGTTGTGTTAAACCAGATGCATGTAAACTGTGCTTCAACTTTCAGCTTGGATGAACCAGGATGAATTTGCTGTTATGTTCCTTCAGTCCACGGTTATCCTCCCCTGACCCTCTCTGCCCCCCTCCCCCCACACACACACTTTCTCCAACAACCTTTGACCTTACAGTTCCCTCTCACTTGCTTCCAATTAGTCTATTTCTTATGACCTGTCCTTAATTCCATTCCCTCATTTCCCTTTATTAAATCCTCCAAATAAATTCCCTCCATTCTGTTTGCCAGCAGGAATTGTCTATCAGTCCTTTCTCCTACCATCTATCAGCCTTTCCTGTCTATCTCATGCCATTTATCTGCCTTAGCACACACACACACACACACACACACACTCACACTCTTATTTGCTGCATCTTCATCAGTCAATTCTGTGCAGCAGGGAAAAAACATTTCACGCCATTCTTTATGTTATATTCAGTAGCTGCAGTGTAAAGAAAGAAGTCACCATCATGTACTTGTCTGAAAAGAATCTTCACTTGTATCACAGTCGCTCATTTGTTTTGGCATTTGTATAAGTCAGTTTTAATTGGATTTCCAGCGTCAGCTCTGTTCCATTGATGTCCAACTCTTCCGCTTGAAGTTTTTCTTTGTCATCTTTATCACCATCACCACACATGAGAATTAAAGATGATAAATGTTGCATTAAAGTGCTGAAACACATTCAATTATACTGAAAATTGTTGACATTTTTTCATCAAAGACGCTTGGAACTCAAGCTCTTATGTTCAGTTTGGAAACAGACTCCCTGTTTAGCATGTTTTAAGATATTCCCTGGCAACAACAACCATTGACAGAATATGTAACAGTCGATTTAAAAATAAAGCAGAGTTTTAGTATGCGACAGAGAACGGTTGAGGAATGAGACGGGGAGCATTTCCACAGGAAATTGGTTACCAGGCCACTGTGCAGATTACACTCCTACCTGCATAATCCCTGTGGGTTTCTTGATCAATGCTTCAATACGCAAATCTCTTTTGAGCAAATCCAAAATGAGATATAGCAGAAAAATAATTTGTTTGTTTTATTCTTCAAAATAGGCGTTTTTTTAAGCTTTCAGTACACAGCCAACGCCAAAAAGGCAGAGCCCCAAATCTCTCCAATAGATGCTCGCCATTTAGGGACTTAAAAACTTACACATATTCGATTCTTTACCAGCAAGTGGTTTCGATTCTAAAAGCACACACACACACCCGCGCACATGGAACTTAAATTCATTTATAATGACCCAGTTATTTTGAATTTTAATCCTAAAACTGAGGCTTAACCGGCCCCAAATAGCAAAAGGTCCCCACAAGGAGGTGTGCCTCCAAGAATTGGTCCCCACAAATATAGCTATACAAGTTGGTACAGACAGAAAAACCGCTGCCTGAACTGCGAGGGACATGAGAGCCAGAGCAGCAGCCGACTCATCTCCACGGTGTCATGTAGACGGATTCCTCCTCAGGCAGTGGAGAATGAAGCAGCACATTTGTAATTGCCGGATGACCCCCTGTACAACTTGACCTTGGGGCCTGTATAATTTATTTAATGTGATGTGAGAAAGCCAGAGTAGAGTGACCTCCTGAACCAGGTGATGAATAAATTAACGCTCTCACATCTAGTTGAATCCATTCACTGAATAAAGGCCAAAAAACAGTTTTCTCTAAAGAGGGTCCCACACGGAAAAAAACTACACCCACAGAATAGTCAAACAGGGAACAACAATTCAAAGTCTAATGCGGGTGCCAAACTCTCGGCGTCTGTCTTGGACCGTCACAGGTCTCATGGTCAGCCAGCGCTTATCCCTGCAGTTAGAGTTATAGCTGGTTTACAGAGATGTGTGTTGAACAAGATCCATCTCTCACCGGGCCGCACCATATGCCACAATCTGCCATGTGATTTCTGACACCTCTGTCAGCACCAACATAAAAAATTCAACAATTTGAGCCACTGCCGGTTTGGACCACATGGATCGGTTTTTATTGCCCACATGCATTATTGAGAAACAGAGACACCCGCCACCAAATCACACGAGAACCACTTCTCATCCTCAGTAAAAGGCTGGTCATTTCGCAACTGTCCTGTATTTTCTCACTCAGTACGTGAGAAAATACAGGACAGAATGGCTCCTCAACAGTAGAACAGACTGATTCTGTGCTCGCCATCATGTTGCCAACGTGCGCACGTAGATTTGCCGACAACTGGAGATGATGGCAAAGTTCATGTTAATGGAATGATAGTTGCAAACAATCGTATTGTAATGCCGGTTTGTTAAAATCGTAACTAACCACGCTAACATTTCTGTTGTTTCAACATGTATTTGACTGATTTTATGGCGCCAATACTTTCAGAAGTTAAAACTCAGTAAGACAGACAGCACTCTCTCCACAAGTGTCGTGGAAACAAATAATTTACATGGGATTCCACAGATTATCAGAAAACATTGTAGTGGTTTTTACCTGGCTTGAACCGTGTTAAACGTTGGCAAATAGTTCTTAACTTACATTTCTTTTGCATGATCATATTCTGGTGTGGTTTGACAAATCTTAAACATTCTTTGCCTCAGCTTCAAAGTCACTATTATTCTTTCTCTTTTTTCATATCGGAGCACATTTATTTGGGTTTGCATGTAGTTTCTAACCAACTTTTAGACATCGAAAGCAAACTTTGATGGCCAATAAAGTTTTAAAGTGAGACATCACGTTAGCCGTCGGTGCAGACAGTCCTTGGCGTTGAGGGACCGACAAGGATCACTCCATCGTTCTGTTGTGAAGATGTGTGTGGTCAAGTTTGAGGCGCATCAGGTTTGAAAACTACTCAAAGTTGAGCTTTTGACTGGCGTCTTTGCTGTGACTGTGTGGGGAGAGCACCATGTGCACGTGAGGGACTGATGGACGGGTCAACACATAGATCTATAGTGTATGGGAAGAATGTGACCAAATCCATGTGATCTCCTCACTTTGGTAGATGGCCAACATGTCCCTCTATCTTTAGATAAATGAGGTGAAACTGGATCATTTCCCACCTGACAGACTCCAGCACACCAGTTGAATATAGCAACAAAGACTGTTTATGATATTGATGTGTAAATATTTGGACATTCATGAGTATGAGGGGCATAAAGCAACTGTGTTTCACTTTCTGTTACAATTGAATTAATCCGAAGAAGTACAGAAAACTTGTTCAGGAAGAAAGTCTGAAGTGTTCCTTCACTCAAGTACTCGTACAGCCAAGTACTCCCACTGCTCTTACATTATACAAAGACTCGAGTTTCATTAAGCGCAAGTGGGTCACTCTTTGTTCACATAAGCACAAAAGATAATGACTCGTTTTCAGTCCGAAATTATGAGGAAAAATGAATCCATTGTTTGATAAAAGATAAGTGCAATTATGAATCTACCCATCGAGTAGAACTGTAAGATCTGTACTATAACACTATAATAACCAGCACGTATACGACCGACCTTCACTATGAATTCTATTTTTATATTTCATAGCAAGTGTTGAACATTTTAACTCACCAGTCACATTGTTTTTTGTTGTTTGTCCTCTGAGGTTCCTTTTCATATCAGAGGTGACTTTGAGTCTGGTGATATTTCATCAGAGACTTTTATGATTTGAGGTGGGAAAAAAAAAAAAGAAAAGATCACGTTGCAGATCATCGGCTGACTTTGGCAGCGTTCATGATAAATTTAAGTTCAGCCAAAGACAAAGCTGCTGGTATATTCTGCGCATGGAGGTATTTGTCGAAGCGGAAAAGGACGGAGAGAGAAAAAAATCGAAGGAAACAATAGAATGTAGAGTAACTGTGACGCAGAGTTGCCGTCCTCAAACGTTGTGGATCCAGAACTTCTCGGAACTAATCCTGCATATAGACCACACAAGCAAAGTCAAATTGTTGGACATACACAACAACTTGAAGGACATTTGTCATGACTTTGCTGACAGGAATATGTTTTACTGACAATGCAGCACTACACCTGCTGTTTTGCACTCAATATCCACATGAACACAGCCATATGTTCTGTAAGGTAGATGACATATTCGACTTCCTTCCCAGTTGCTGTGTAGCATAGAGAACCGTTTTATCAGATCCCAAGCTGTTTAAGGTAGCGCAGACACATTATCTCTCCATCTGGTTTTGGGTCTTCCCCTTGCTCCCCTCCCAGCTGGTAACAACAACCTGGAGCTCAACGCCCAGAAGACAGTGGAGATGGTTATATACTTCAGGAGAGTCACAGTTTCTCTGTCCCCTCTCATGTTGGCTGGTTTACCTATTCCTATTGTAGACTCCTTCTGCTTCCTAGGAACCACCATCACTGAGGACCTCAAATGGGAGCCAACCATCAGGTCCCTCATCAGGAAGGCCCAGCAGAGAATGTTCTTCCTGAGGCAGCTACGAAAACTACGACTGCCGATGAAGTTGCTGGTGGAGTTCTACATGGCCATCATCCAGTCCATCCTCACCTCCTCTATCACCGTCTGGTACAACAGCGCCACCTCCAGGGACAAGAGCCAACTGCAGCGCATCGTACGTTCTGCTGAGAAGGTGATCGGTCGCATCCCGCCACCTGTTCAGGACCTGTATGTCTCCAGGACCCAGAGACGTGCAGGTGGGATCAGAGCCGACCCTTCTCACCCTGGACATGGACTGCAGGATCCACCTGGCCTGCCTACTTTTCAGTACTTGTACCCTCACGTCCAACACAAAGAGAGTATACGCACAAACGAACACAGACGTACCGACGTTGATCAGAGGTGGAGATTAACCAAATATCTTGTGACTGTACTTATCTTGTGCTGCAAACTCCATTTAATAAGATAACAATTCTATTTACTTCTATTTGCTACATTTGTCCACAGTGTTAAAAATCGATCCATAAGAAAAAAGATGACAATAAAAATAAGAAATTGCAATTCTCCTTTGCGACAATTCAGAATCAATTTAAAAGGTCCCAAAATTGATTTAAAAATAAAAACAAAAATCCATTTAATAAGATAACAATTCTATCTACTTCTATTTTGCTACATTTGTCCACAGTGTTAAAAATCGATCCATAAGAAAAAAGATGAAAATAAAAATAAAAAATTGCAATTCTCCTTTGCGACAATTCAGAATCAATTTAAAAGGTCCCAAAATTGATTTCAAAATAAAAACAAAAATCCATTTAATAAGATAACAATTCTATCTACTTCTGTTTTGCTACATTTATCCACAGTGTTAAAAATCGATCCATAAGAAAAAAGATGACAATAAAAATAAAAAATTGCAATTCTCCTCTGCGACAATTCAGAATCAATTTAAAAGGTCCCAAAATTGATTTCAAAATAAAAACAAAAATCTCAGAATATACTCAAAGATGGCAGAATAGCCACCTTAACCAGCTCCGTCTCCGCTGAAGTCCAGCGTTTGGCATCATTTTGGGCTACCATGTGCCCACAAACACCGAGCTGGACACGTTGCATAAACTGTGCAAGCATTGAAAAACTAAGAACCGAGCGCCTCAGCAACACAGCAAATGCACGGGCTCCTATCGAAAGGCATCGCCTGGAGAGTGTGTGTGAGAGAGTGCTTCACAGACAGCGGAGCCTGTAAGTTATTCACTGAGACAGCTCTGCCACAGCTTCACCAGGAGACTAAAAGAACGTTCACCGGCAAAGGCACTTTCCTCAGAGTTTAAAAGGCGGCATGTTTAACTCATGTTTTTTAAAGTCCAGAGGCACTTTGCTGTTATGTTAACAGTTGCAGCAATTCCATCTTAAGCATGGATAAATGTTTAAAACGTAATGTCTTGAACCGTCATCCTGTCTGCAAAGTGGATGGGAGTAGATCACGAGCAGAAATCAGATCTAATTGAATTGAAAAATCAATTTTAATTCGAATCGTGGCCTCAAAAATCTGAATCAATCATGCGCTAGGGACAGATTCACACGCCTTTCAGTTATTGAAAGAGTCCATGTAGTTGCAGTTGTCAATACAGGGCTGAAGTGTTGTCATTTCATTTTCATTCCGTCCAGTTGAAATTGAAGTGTCAGATTTCAATTTCAACTGGACTTGACTATACATAGGGACTATGTATTGTCCCTATATATTGAACTGGCATTACAAGTGATTTTCCAAACGTTCATTTATGTCAATATCAACACATAAAAATGTAAAAAAAAATTCATTTGTTTTGCCTCAGTAGCATTTTACAGTCAACAGACTGACAGACAACGACAAAGATACAAATATGTTTCAACATGTTTCAAGCACATATACAGCGACATAAAACTCATTTACTAAGACACAAACTCATCTTGACTCTTCCCTTTTGTCTTTTTCTTCCGCGTGACCTGAGCAATGTCCGTCTAAACCAGGTTCTCCCCAGTGCATTGCCTCAGCGTCGCAGTGTATCCTCAGCACAGTTGTGTTCCAGCTTCTTCAATGTGCTGAACCAGCCTTGCATTCTCACTACAAAACAAGTGTAGCAGAATCCAAAGGGCAAAGATTCTGCAATTCTGTCTGCGACTGGTTTCCAAAACAGCCTCTTCTAAAGGTGAAAACTAATAGCTATTCTATTCCAAGATCATCAAGAGTGGCATGCCAAGAAAAACAGGAACATTTAGGACATTTAGCTGAGTTCTCTTTCACCTTCATGGGTCATCAGCAGCAGATCACACTCCTCCATCTCTCCCTGTCACACCCTCCCCTTCTTCTCCAGCCCCTCCACCACGGCGGAGCAGCTGGAGAAGAGTAGCAGAAGTCATTGTGTGATGGAAGATTATCAGCAGGATTAAAGGGAGGGCCCAAGTGAGACCAGCTGTGATGCAATATTTGGACACAGATTCTTGTCATGTTGGTTATATTTAATACACTCCAGCTCTGCTTGGTTCAGTGAAGTCACAAATCAAAAAGCCGCTAGGCAAAGATGTATTTGAACAGTCAAGTTTTACACAACATTTAACTTGCGGTGTGAAGATCCAGCACACTCACCCACAGATTCCGCCCTAAATTTGCATCCCGTCCAAAGATTTATTGCATGGAAACAGTAGAAATACATTGAGCCCCTTTGAAAAACGCATTTATTAATCTGCTTTTTGCAGCTGGAAGACGCGTGGCTCTACATATTTACATCCACACACCACGCTCATCTATGGAAGGAGCCTTTAACTTTCCCACACAGAGGCAGAGTTGGCCGCATTTCACTTGCTTCACGCATTTTCTTTTTAATCATTCATCAGTCGTTTCAAAACCGAGTCCATTCGGGTCAAAATGGAGGAACGTTTTTCTCATGTTTTCTGTAAAAAAAAATGTTTTAAAAATCAGCAGTTATCAAAGGTGCACTTTAGAGTATTGAGCTCACAGGACTCGCTCTTCCTCTATGCACAGAAAAACTGCACATGCCTCTCAAATAATAATGTGTCTGCGAACACCTCTCTTATGGCGAGATCATCTGTCCACCTGTACGACTGCTGTAGAACTATTACAGTTATGGCTGGTCAGAATAAAAAGCCAATGTAAAAGGTTTCATCACAAAACAACGGCACATACACTCATCTGCTCATCTGCCTTGACTCATATATGAACTTAAGTGCCTCTCATTCTTAACCCATAGGGTTCAATATGATGTCGGTCCACCTTTTGCAGCTATTCCATTCTTCCAAAAGTACATTGGTGAGGTCACACACGAGGTGGGGAGGGCCTGGCTCTTAGTCTCCGTGAGCTCTGCACCCAGACAGCAACATGTTTTTGAAACGTTTGCTCATGTTTTTTGTTTGAAAGAAAAGCCAAAAGTCAACCGTGATTACTGATCACACACGTGAATGATAGTACTTACAATGCGGGACGGAACTTCAAGTTTCTTCCTAAATAAAATATGAATTTTAACAAATCATGCAGGTTAATCACAGATATTTTCAGTGTACATTGTGATGTCATAACTATGACATGCATGATGAAGGAGAGAATGACATGATGGATATAAGATTCAAGTTTAAAAAAAGAAGAAAAAACCTGAGGACAGAGGCAAAAATGACCTTAAAATATAATAATACATGATTCATTGATTATAAAACATTTTTTGACTTCCACTGTAAGACATAACATTTTACTACTCCACACATGATTTCATCAGCTACCAATAGCTATAAATCTGTTGAAGCAACATCAGTAAAGAAGAAGATACAGTAGAACAAAGGGACGCAACTGACAGCAGCCAACTACATGTGCATACTTTTGACTTTGTAGGAGCAGGTGTTGCCCTCCCAGCACAGTTCCAGTACAGTTCCAGCCAACTCCCAGGAGAGTTCCAGCACAGTTCCACTGCCGCTGAAGTAACCCCCCTCTTCTTGAGGGAGTGTCTTTGAATAATGTAAACTCCACCAACTCATTGCGCTACAGGGTGTGAACTGAAGATGGCGCTTTCTCTTCATACACAAAGCCCAGAGTGACTAGTGAAAGCTGCTCTCACAACAACTTCAGTTGTGTTTTGAGACAACTCCAGAGTGTGAGTAGAGCTCCACACATCATCCCTCCACTCAGTAAGGAGTCTCATGTCACAGGAATAGGTGACTTGAGGAGCCCGTCTGTGGCAAGCTTGGGCTCATGAGACGACATCTTCATGCTATTTCCATTCTTATATTTTGTAAGTTGTATCTGTAGCTTTTAATTTTAAAACAAAAGCTCATATTATTTATTTTTTTGAATTTTATTTTAATAGAGCCACTCATTCAAGTCCGATGACTCTGGTGGAGTTTTGACCCAACCGAGCCTCGAAATGAATGTTCCGCCCTTTCTTTCCAACAACGGAAAATACAACAAATAAAACGTCACATGACTCTAGCAGGCTTGTGGCATTTGCTGCAGCTGGGTGCAGAACTCACATTATTCATAAATGTGGACACCTTTTGGCAATAACCACTTTAATTTGCAATCTTGCTTCCTGAAAAGGTCACGAGCAGAACCAGCCACAGGAGACAAGTTAGAGTCGCCAATTACCTCGGCGGTGGGAGGAAACGTGAGTGCCAGCAGTTAAAAGCACAGGGAGCACAACCCTAATCCAACATAAACAAAAGGCTTGACATTTTCTAATATAATGTATACTGTAATTATTAATCTCCCATTTGAGAGACACTTTCTTTCTATTGTTTTTTGGGGTTTTTTTCTCAGATAAAAGGAAGTCTAGACTGCCATCATTAGAGGTACGTCGTGGTATAAAGAACCATAATAAGATGACATCCTTTGTTGGCAAAAGCGAAGTAGCTGGATAAAAGTTGAAGAGGCTGCGAGGAAGAAAACTAACTGTATAGGAGTAAGTGCTATTTTAGAGATGATACACTGAGAGGTGAGTGTCACACTGCTCGGGCGCGCACCGAGAACAGATGAAATATGTATTCAGGAGAGATGTTTGAACTTAAAGCGAGGCGCTATCAAAGCTGCGGCAGATTAAAGAGGAGGAAAACAGCGTATAAATAACAAAACAGCCCCACTTCATTATCAGCCAGTTTAGACATCCGTGGCAAATGATTTGGCTCTTCAACTGCAAACCCGTCTGCCTCGCTGCAGCTTCTGCAAAAGTTCCTTCAGCAGGGAATCAACCCAGCGTCCATATGGCCGCTCATTATAATTTATCATTGAAGTGTGTCTAAATGTGGCTGCCTAGTTACTGACCTGTCCGTGGTGTTGAGGGGCATCAGCTGTGGAGAGCAGCATCACTGACCTCACTGACCTCATATTGTGATGTGAACATTTCACAGGCCGTCGGACCTCGGCTGTTTCCTTGTTGTCTCTCTCATGCCTTTAGAAAATAAGAGGCTATCGATCGTGATCTGAAAATTGTGGCGCTGCCCTCAAGTCGACGTAGTGGCAAGCTTCCTAGTGTTTCAGTCCACCTGAAGGAGGGGAGGCAACCAACGTGTCCACCATATGGTGGGTTTATTAAGCAGAGGGTTTTAATGAGCATCCCATCCCTCAGTCCAAACCAGGCTTCAACCCCACACAGGCAGAGAGACCAGCTCAATAGCAGAACACACAGGTCCCTGAGAAATAATTCAAGCCTACAATCCAAGGCCTGCAGTGACACCTAGAGGCAGTGACAAATTGCTGATCGAAAAATATCAGAATCTGCTTTAATGTCAGTGAGGATCCCACCAACTAGAAAAGTGCTTCGGTAGATGTGCAATAACGGACAAAAAAATAAAATCAATGAATAAAAATAAACAATAATCATAGAAGCAATTCATAAATAAACAAACACCGAGGCCTGTTCACGACTGAGGGGGAAGAAACTGTTCCTGTTACAGGAGGTTCTGGTCTGGATTGACTGTAGAACAAACAGTCCATGACCACAATGTGACTAAAATAGGAATGATTCATCTATTTTATTAGAGAGTTAGAGAGCAACGACATCCTAAGACATTTAGCTAAGGCTTCTGTCCGTCATGGACAATCCTAGTCATCCTCTGCACAACACCATCTCCAGACAGAGGAGCAGTTTCAGTGACAGACTCCTGCTGTCAGAGTGTCCTGCTCCACAGACAGACTGAGGAGATCGTTCCTCCCTCACGCCATTCGGCTCTTCAACATCTGTCGGGGAGGGCGATAACATGGACAAATCTCTGGACTCACGACACACTCACACCATAGACACACATGCACTTTAGTTCGCGACACACACACACATTCACATGCTGCACTTTTTGTTTATTTTACTTTTTTCTTATCTTATTTGTACTATTGTTTTTTTACTTGCTCTTGTGTTTCCACCTGTTATGCTGCTGGAAATGGGAATTTCTCTTCGGAGATTAATAAAGTATCTATCTATATATCTATCTATCTAATAAGGACTTGAAGATATAAAAACTTGAATATAGCCACCATCGAGATTTATTGTGCTATGGTCAAACTGATGCAAAATAAACTGTATTTATGCAAAGAACTTAAAATGTGTTAAAATATATATTGAGGAATATTGTTTTAATACACCTGTAACAGAGGAGTTCAGTGTAACAGAGGAGCTCAAGGTGGAGGTGGGACTGCACCAAGGCTCAGCTCTGAGCCCCTTCTTGTTTGCCATAGTGATGGACAGGTTGACAAATGAGGTTAGAGAAGAAGCCCCTTGGACAATGATGTTTGCAGATGACGTTGTGATCTATGGTGAGAGCAGGGAGCAAGTGGAAGATAAGCTAGAGAGGTGGAGGTTTGCCTTAGAAAGGAGATGAATGAAGGTTAGGAATACATGTGTGTGAATGAGAGGGAGCCAAGTGGACAGGTGAAGATACAGGATGCAGAGATAAAGAAGGTGGGGGGGTTTGAAGTACTGAGGCTCAACTGTCCAGGGCCATGGAGAGTGTGAGAAAGAGGTGAAGAAGCAGGTGCAGGCAGGATGGAATCATTGGAGACAAGTGTCAGCTGTGACAAAAGGGTGTCGGCAAGGATGAAAGGGAAAGTGTCCAAAAGGGTGGTGAGGCCAGCAATGTTGTATGGTTTGGAAACAGTGACACTGAGGAGAAGACAGGAGGCAGAGCTGGAGGTAGCAGAGATGAAGATGCTGAGCTTCTCTCTGGGAGTGAGCAGGATGATGATAGGATCAGAGGGACAGCACATGTGCTCAGGTGTTTAGGAGACCAAGTCAGAGAGGCGAGATGGAGATGGTTTGGACATGTACAGAGGAGAGAGAGAGAGCCAGTACATTGGTAGATGAAGATGTTGAGGTTGGAACTGCCAGGCAGAAGGTGGAGAGGAAGGTCAAAGAGGAGATTGATGGAGGTGGTGAAGGAGGACATGAGGTTTGTAGGTTTGAGAGAAGAGGAAGCAGAGGACAGGGTGAGATGGAGGAGGATGATCTGCTGTGGCGAACCCTGAAGGGAGAAGCCAGTAGGAAATGAAGAAAGAATACACCTGCTATTCAGTCATTCGTGGGGGGTTTTGATCATTTTTATTTATTTTTGAGTAATGTGTAGTACATTTTATATTCAAAATACCCAAACTGGAAGAAGGGAGAACGCTGGTCACCTTGCCATTTCATGTTGATTGATTCTAGACAGCGACAATTTCATCCTCAAGCATCTTCTGGGCTGCGTCACGAAAGAGGCCTGAAGAAGAGCAGGCAAGCATCAGGCTCCACACAGGCTGGAACCAGCAACCTTGTCACTGTGAGCAGCGCCAAACAAACAAACTGTCCCACTTTACTTTACCTGATGTCAAAACATCGACCCATCATCAAGAGGCGAGCCCAACCCATTTGTGTCGGCGAATAGAAGACGCCGCAAGCTTAACACTTTTTCCTTTTTCCCCCGACAGCAGAGCGTAAAATTGAGAGAAAAGATGTGGTGGAAAGAAAAGACAGGTAAGAATTCATCCATAGCACGCTGCCTCCTGAAGGTCACCACATTTAATTATGGGACAGATGAGAAGCAACGATGATATGACAAGAGTAGAATTTCAATATAAATCTCCTCCATGCTGACGGCAGCCCACTGAGTCCCGCTGGTGGAGTTTGATCTTAATTAGCCCAACATGAGCAAATACAGAGGCGGGAGGGAAACTTTCTCGCTGACATTTTTATTTCACCCAGAAAGAAAAAAAAACTCCATCTTTGTCTTAGCGGCGCGAAGGATAAACTGAACAAACGGTGGCTGACTAATTGGGTTTTGGTGATAACTGTGTTGTCAATGATGGAGACCTTTGGTTTTGCTGGTAAACTTTGGGGGACTCTTACACTTAGACTTCCGTTAGTTGTCACTGCACAAAGAAAACACAGCGGCGAGGCAACGAAATGTTGCTTGGCTACTATTATTACAAGTGCAAAGTAAGTGCAAGTAAGTAAAGTGAGAGACAGAAAACAGAATAACTGGATGACCTATATGTGAACTGTACCAACAAACAAAAACAGAAACATTGTAGCAGATGGGGTTATTACACCACAGGAGGTAGTTACATCCATTTAGTAGTAGTAGTCGCGGTCTGATGGACAGTCTGGGGACATAGCTGTTCCTGAATCTGGTTGTTCCGCTGCGGATACTGCAGAACCTTCTGCCAAACGGGCAGTCCATGGTGTGGGTGGGTGGGGTCTGAGAGATCACGGTGGACTCTGGATAAGCTATCCTCCGGGTCCTGGATGCTGGTGAGCGTGGTCCGATGATCTTCTCTGCTGTCCTCTCCACTCTTTGCAGAGACCTCCAGTCTGGGGCCCTGCAGTTCCCCGACCAGACGGGGGTGCTGCTGGTCAGCAAGCCCTCAATGGTCCCTCTGTCGAAGGTGGTCAGGATGGGAGGGGGGAGAATGGCTTTTCTCATCTGCCACAGGAAGTGCATGCGCTGCTGTGCGTTCTTCACCAGGGTGGAGGTGTGGAGAGAGCAGCTGAGGTGGTCGGTGATGTGCACCCCCAGGTACTTTTTTGTGCACCCCCAGGTACTTTTTTGTGCTCACGACCTCCATGGCTGTGTCGTTGATGTGGAGGGGTGTGTGGCTGGGTCTCGATCTCCTGAAGTCCATGATGATCTCTTTAGTTTTGCTGGCATTCAGGACCAGGTTGCAGCAGTCCTCCAGATATCGTACTTCTTCCCTGTGTGCCAGTTCGTTGTCGTCCTGAATGAGGCCCACAGCTGTTGTGTCGTCTGCATATTTCAGGATGCGGTTGCTGCTGTGCCTGGGTCGACAGTCATGGGTCATCAGGGTGAACAGCAGGGGGCTCAGAAGCACAACCTCGGGGGGAGCCGGTGTTCAGGGAGATGACACTCGACGTGTTTTCTGAGAATACAGCAGATTTGTAGACTTCAGATCTCACTCATCTGTCACAAAGGTAGTTCAGTAAATCAACATCTTGTTGCTCAAAATAACTTAACAACTCACCATCCTTCCTCTGACACCATTTGAAGCTTATTTTGGTTCAGGTGTGACAACTAACCAGCAGATACACTTAACTGCCTTACCCCAAATGCAATGAAGAGAAACTAATACTAATAGTCATGACAGGAGCAGCATAAACAAAGTAGAATGCCAAACATTATTTCCTGATGTTATAAACCACATTCTTTTCCGGCTTCATCATTCCAACTGTCTCAACACATCAATAGAACTAACTGTTTTAATACAGATTCATTTTTATCAGCCCATCCAGACTAATGGTTATGAGACAGACATCAGACTTTGTTATTAAATGGTGGATCCAGCGATGTACAACATTGAGAAATGGATTACCATGTTTGAAATAATTCACATTTCTTCAATGTAAGTTCGAATTTCAATACTTATTTATGCGTGACAGTGTCTGGAGGCTAAACGTTCTCACTGTCCCGTGACGTACGAACATGTCTAAAATCGTCCACCTCCGAAGTGATGTCCACACGTTGAAAGCCCACTCAATGGCAGTGTCTGCTCTACCAGGTTTGGCCTTGAACAGCGATTTTTGTGAAACCTATCATCATTTTTAAACCAAGAGCGCCACCTACTGACCACCGGAAATGAAGACGCTGCTTCTCGTCGCTTCATCAGTCCGTCCCTCTGGTGCATTAAAAACCCATAATTCACAAGACGTGCCTGTCAAACACAAGATTTTACCTTTGAACATTTATAGATGTTGTTCAGTCTGGAGAGTGAATCGAAGAAACTGAAGACTGGGGCTCTTAAGTGAAGATAAAAGCATGATGAGAGGCGACCCACAAATTGCGTCAATCCATCACGATAGAAGTCGGAGTCTTTCTTTCTCTCGCTGAGACAATTTTATAGTTGACTTTGTTGCTCTAAGTTCTGATGTAAATATATATCCTGATCTATTCTGATCAGGATCAGTGAATCAGAATCAGTTTATTGGGCAAATAGTAATAAGATGTGAAATGGGCTTAAACAACTTACAATATTGCATGTAGGGATTTGTTTCAGTGGCACTCAAATACACTAGAAGATGATATAATAATGTGACACATCTAAGTCAATTACGCTCAAGTTTGAACCTCGATTTTTACTGCAGGTGGAAGTAGAGAAAAACAGAAAAAGCCAATAATTTTCTGATTAAAAATCCATGAGGAGAAGAAGAACAACGGCAGCTGCAGGTGTTGTGAGGACAGAGAGAATGTCCTCCAAGTGATAATTATGTGCGAAGCAAGACAAGTGCCGATGTAGAGCAGGTTACCGCTGTAGAAAGCTGCAATCAATGTTTCACGCTCAGAAACAGCAGGCAGTTTTATTTCCCCCATGTCAGTTCTGCTGCACAGCTGAGGGAGTTCCAGTGTTGATGTATATATTTACCCCCTGCCGAGTCTCTCCAGAGTCTGACAACAGTTCAGTCGTAACTCTCATGTTTAAAGTCAGATTTTGTAGAGTGTTTCATGTCAGAACCGACCTCTGAACCACATCCTGGATGACATATAAAGGCAAACCACAAGTGTGTGAAGAAGCGGCATCGCAGGTCCAGCTGTCTGACTTCACAACAGAAATGACACCAAATAAATCTATGGAGATCAATCAGCACTATTTATAATGTATGACTTTATGACTTCTCAAGCTTGATTTTTTTCACTTCTATCTTCGACTGTGTTCTTTTTGCTGTGGAAACTTACCTTAACTTACCTTAAATATCACAAGTTGCTAAGTAACAACTAGACCTGGGTTTTGATTCAGAGCTACCAAATTAATTCAACAAAAAATCGGGATATTTCAGTCAATTTATACCATTTTGCCTTGTAAATTGCAGAATAACAATCTAATTTGGCACATTCTTAAAAATAAGTGTTAATTCTGATTCCAACTAGTCGTACTGAATGATGGAATGATGGTCCAAATAAGTAAATAACTGGTAAATTAAAGAACATTGTAAAAATGAAAGAAAAAAAAACGTATAAATGGCTATAGACTGCTATTATTCATCAAAATTCTGGCACAATGTCACAATATTGTGAACTGGAGGGCATATGTATGTATATATATATATACCCTCGAGTTCACTATATATATATATATATATATATATATAATATATATAAAACATACATTATATATATATATATATATATATATATATATATATATATATATATTTTTTTTTTTTTTTTTTTTTTATGCTACCTAACATAAGTAGCAATAGCTAGCTTCGGCAGCTAGCAATAGGTAACATAGGTAGCCACCTATGTCAGGTAGCATATTGCTAACTCACGATATATCGGCACTTGATCGGCACCTGTTACAGCAAAGAAAAACGTATAGATGTATCATAAAATACTCACAAAATATACATTGTTCTGAGTCCGGTATCACCAAAACGTACATATTACGTCTGTGATTTTTTTGTAATTCGGCGTTTTCTCATTGTGTAATCCTCGTCCCGGTGTTTTCATCATTTGACGTTTTTGTATGATAGTTCCCTTAAATTGAAGGGCAAGTCAATGAACCTCATTTGAATCATTGCAATATAAGACAATATGTCCATCGCTGTGAATGTGTCAGCAGGAATGTTTGTTTATACTGCCTCGTGGGGACCAATTCCTGACAAAACATTATCCTTTTGCCGGCCCCCACAAGTCCTAACCTCGACTTGAGAATGAAGACTTCAAAATCACTGGGTTGTTAGAATTAGGTGTGAGTTTGGTGGTTCAGGTGAGCCATCGGTTTAGGTTCGGTTTAGGGTGAGAGGCTGGGGAAAGGGTTATGGCTATGAGAAACCTCACGATGTCCCCACAGGGATAGCAATACAAACATGTGTGTGTAGTATTTTGTTTCTTTGTTTCAGTCCTAAGAAATTGCCGTCATACTTCCAGACGTAACGTTTCTGATTTGTGAGGAGCCAAATCTCGGCTCCAAGCGGACAAAAGTCGGTCCAGCTCCCGAGGACTGATTCAATCATTGAGTAATTGACTTTTTCTGTCTCCAAGGCGCTGCGCATCCTTAAGACCTGTCGGACTGAAAAATTAGACAAGAGCGAAGAGGGCCATGGAGGAAACCCTTGCTGCCCCGCCGGAGCAGGAGGGGGCCGAGGCAATACTGGGCTTCTCTCCCTGGAGTCTGTGAAGGGGAGGAACTGCTCAGCAGTGATGGACGAGACTGGGCTGGTCAGGTACGTCGCCCTCTCAACACAGAAAACCAATCATTGGCAGATCACCAGGGTCACCAAATCTTCATGCCAAGTCTGGGTCTCCCCATTTGTGATCTACTCTTCATTAAAATTCCAGTTTCCGGCAGCAGCACAGCATCCATCTCCTGCACTGCACAGTGGATTCTGTGTCCATTTCTGGGTTGCATGACACTGTGCAACTTCGGATGAGACACAGATTTGCCTTCGTCTTTTACCCGAAGAAACACCTGCATGGTGACTTTGGGCAGCAGTCTCCCCTGCATCCAGGACATGTATCACAGTGAGAATTCTGACTTTTAAATCTCACAATTCTGACTTTACAGTGACTTTAATCTCACAATTCTGACTTTTAAGTGAGACTTCAATCTCATAATTCTGACTTTTAAATGAGTTTACTATCACAATTCTGACTTTAAAGTGAGAATTGTGAGATTAAAGTTCTACCATTTTTTTCTTCACTGGCCCCAACCCTCTTCCGTATGTCAGACACCTGAACTCTTTATCTGCAATAAACCACTCTCTGTGATACACAATATATTAAATTGTATCTGTAATCCAGCTCATCACTGTGCAATATTTCCCTCTCTACCATGCAAGATCAACCACACCTTACCTGTGCAATACAATTGCACATACTTTTTTATATTGTTTTTTTTATTTTATTTATTTTTTATATTGTTTATTTCTAGCGTTGCATGTTACTAGTACAGTGGTACCTCGGTTCTCGACCACAATCCGTTCTAGACGACCGTTCGAGAAGCGAATTGTTTGAAATCGGAGTCGCTTTTTCCCATTACAATGAATGGAAAAAGCAATAATGCGTTCCAAGCCTTAAAATAGTCTTTTGTAGGAGTGAATGTAGAGTGTCTGCTGCAGGTGGCTGTTCCTCTATGTGTGTGGCCGCTGCATGTGGGTGGGGTTGCCGAGTGAGTGACGTCTCTCCAGAAGGGAAGAGGTGCCCGGTGCGTGTCCAGCTCTGAATGTGCGCTTCTGTGCAGTTTGGCTGTGACAAAGTCATAAACCAAGTCACGCTCTGTCCCAGACTGGCCTCATCCCTGTCCCAGCTCCAGCCCACAACAGGACATCAAACCCTGGAGTGAGCGCTCCAGCACCTCCCCTGTGACACTCTACCACGGTCCAGTGTGGAGACAGGAAAGGTTTTACACCTCAATATGAAGAAACAACAGTCAGTAAATGGAGCTAACGGGACACGTCTGCATACAGAGGCTGCGTTATACACAATAACAAAGCGCGTCGTGGGTCAGCTGGTCGGTCCGCGCATGTTTTCAGGGGCGTTCGAGTTTTGGATTTTCGTTCGAAATCAGAAGCAAAAAAATGTCTGCTTTTTTCAAGCATTTCATTGCATCACAGACCCAGTGTTGAAAATGCGTATGACAAACAAACGCATCATGAATCTTGAAGGACGAAGGAACACGCTTGGTCGTTCTGTTGACCTTTTTTAATGAACACATCTCTTGAATAGAAGCAGAAGACACGATATTAAATAGAGGCGATTGCAAGGCAATCATCCAAAAATATATTCAGGGAGAGCGGTTTCAGACAAGCTCACCCAAGTGGTCTTGCAGCCACCACTTCCCCAAATACCCAGTACTTAAAAAAAAACAATACATAGTCGACTGACGCTTCCCACGGGAGAATAAAGAGTTGTCTGACTCAATTTGCATTGAAGATCCATCACAGAGATTCATGGCGACACATTATCAACAATATTTTGTGGAGCGCACCCTCTACTCACTGCAGGAGACATGATTTATCTGTTGAGCTCATTTCCTGATACCACAAACCCGACATCCCGGCAAGGAAGAATCTCATGTCCATGCGTCGGCATGTTGCCCCCCTCAGCGATCGAACGCTTGACTGAAGCTGCGTTTGCCGCCTCTTCTGTTGTCGCCGCCTCTCCAACCACCATTTCCCCCGAAACTGCGACCTCTTCCGCCTCTGAACCCGCCTCCTCTCTCGCCGCGGTTTCTCCCGCCGAACCCTCTGTTGCCGCCACCAAAACTGCGGTCGCCGCGCTCCTTGAACTGCCTCTCCTCCAGCTCCGGCAGCTCTGAGGGGACCGTCAGCTGCCAACGGCGACCGTCAGCCCAGTTGTCCTGTTAAAAAAGAAAAAAAAAAGTTAATGCCCAAACTTACTTTCTGAACTTTAATGAATTGTGTCTATATACTCTTAATAATGCATTGGAGATGTGGCTCTTACCTGAAACTCCTTGACTTTGCCAGCTGGAACATCAAAACAGACTCCCTGTGGGAAGAGGGGAGAGATTGTGACACTGCCTCCCAATTTAAACAGAAACTTGTCGGCGTTTCCATTAAAAAAAGATAAGTTTCTATTAATTATATTTGAAGTTCAATCATCTGAAACACAATTTTAGCTTGTCTCCTTAAAAGTACTTCTACGGGAAAAATGTGCAGATGTGGTTGGAGAAATGTATTATTAACATAGCACGTACTGAATAAAACATTGACTCACAGTTTTGCCTTTGAGGAATGTCATTCTGTTGATGTAGTTCTCCACCTCGTCCCCCAGCTGCTCCTTGATGGTCTTCCAGGCATAACTCATCGTGTGCATCTCTTGTGAACACGCCAACTGTAAAGTGGTGAAACCCTGAAACAAAAAAAGCAGAGAGAGGTGACCATGACTATATTATTGAAGAAGTTTCGGGGAACATTTTAAGTGAAAATGGCACTTGCGATACATCGACCACCTTCTTCAAAAGCTATTTACTCACTGCAAACATTGCAGAGCAGGGCTCATGTGATGGTATAATTCTGTCTGCCGGGCAGCACAGTTTTCTATGCGTTTGTTGAGTGTCTCTCTCAATGCACCGCATTCATCTCAGATGTAAACAAAGACTAAAAATGACAATTGTCGCAAGGCTCTGCGGCTTCTGTTTCTACTTAATTCCTAAAAGAGCTTCAGTTGCACATGTGTGGGGAATTAATGCCCAAGAAACTCTGCGTCCCATTTCTCACCCTAACACTAGCACTTAACACTAGGTTTTGAGTGTCCTCCACTATGAAGTGCCCTCCGACGACCAAGTGAAGTGACTGACGTCCCTTAGAATTGGGACAACACTCGATGACGTCACACGTCATTGTCATTGGCTGCTGTGCTGTGTTTTGCTTCCTGCATATCCAGTGTTGGAGACGTTTTAGAAATGCAAGCTCCAACGTTTCAACACTCGTTTTTTTAGGGTCCAAAACGAGTGTTAAGGTGAGAAATGGGACACAGCCTTTGTGTTCAGCAGCAGATCCGATTTGGCACCATATGAACATTCAGTTCTTCAGTTGTATAAAATGTGCTTCCACATGTTTCTAATAAACAAAATTGAGATTGATTCCGAATTAAGTTTTCATTCTTGACTGATGCATCGTCATGTTCCTGCAGAACTTACCGCATCAGAGTTGAGCAGCGAGCGCTGTTCTAGACTGGTGGCTCCCGATATATGAGCCAAAGCAGCAGCCAACGCATCGACCGCTCCCTTCTCTTCAATCAGCTTCTGAGCTGATTCTCTGAAGTAGCCGATGGCAGTCACAGGAACAGAGTCCAGGAACCTGATGTACAGAAACAAAATGCTTTGTTGCTATAGAGTTCACAGTAATCTGTGATCCTCCAAACTGGAGTTCAACGTGTTTCCCACCTGACAGCATCTTTGCTCGATGACTTGATGATCTCACTCGGTGTGGGGACTCCAACTCTCCTGAACGAGATGCCCTTTAAAGAACATTTGTCAACCATTAGGATTGCGGACAGGGTGGATGAAATAAAAGTCAAGTTGTGTTTGTTTGAATTTCAGCGACTGGACTGTTCATTTTAAAGCCACAAAGGTTTCAAGAAAAACTTACAGCTTTGTGCTCGACATAGCGCAACTGGTCCTCCTCTTTCCGTTGGTAGAAACAAATACACACTCCAGTTCTGCCCGCTCGACCTGTTCGACCTGAGCGATGGATGTACGACTCCACATCCTGAAGCAAAGCAACATCTGATTCCAACATCCAACTATGATCTAAAGACAAGGGTTAACAACTGGGGAAGTAAGTTCTTACCTTGGGTGGAGAGCACTGAACCACCAGATCTACTTCAGGGATGTCCAGACCTCGCGCAGCCACATTTGTAGCAACCAAAACTTCAAAGGCTCCGTTCCTGAAGCCCTTCAGTGTGGTCTCCCTCTGCTTCTGTGGAATATCACCATGGAGGGACTGGGCGCTCTGAAACAGACACCAAAAGGAGATAAAAAACATCTTCCTTGTCATAAGCATTTCGCATCATCCCCCTCAACCTCACCGTATCTTGATCATCCTCCCATCTTCATATCCCTCTCTATTTTCCTCTACTTTGGCCCTGTACTCCTAATCTTCCTAACCCCACATCTCTCCTTTCCAGGTTTCCAAGCCATCCGTGTCTACCCCACTGATTTTTCTCTCCGAACTTGTAGTTCGACTTCAGGTTGTGAAATAGAAAGTCAGGGAAAGAAGATACCTGTTTGATGGAGGCATTCAAGGAAAGCTCGGTGGCTTCTTTCTTTGTCTCACAGAAAACGATGGTCCTTCCGTGGCTGCCACTGTAAACCTGGATCACATCTCCCAAAACGGCTGCACGCTGGGACCAGTGACAGGCTATAGCCAGATGCTAGAAGAAGGAAAAGATACGTGTGACTTCAGTCTGAGCATTTGAGCAGTGTTTCTTTGGCAGTTTTGGAGTATGGACAATCTGAAAACCATTCCTCAGACAAGAGGAGACAAAAGACGCCGTAGTTAGGTAGTAGGCAGAGAGGAAGAGAATGAATTTGACTGAATCCAGTTCTGAAGAGAATCTTCATCCCCTGAAGGAGGACTTTATTTTTATTTCAGCGTAATACACGATAGCCGCTGCCAGGTGACCAATAAGGCAAGTGAACTTACTTCCAACACAAACTTTGGGTCGCATAAGCATAAATCATAAAGCATAAATCGCCCAAACGGTTAAGAACCAGAAACATATTATTGGGAGCATGTTCCACGTTTCAGCTTGTTACGACTCAAATCTTTGGCAGATTTGAGCTACAGATAATAAGCATGACCTCCACCAGAGGGCGGTATTTATGGCACAAAAAATGTGACATTGACAAAAAAGTGAACTGAATTCTGTTATAAACCCTTGACGTCGTTTTTAAAAGTCAGGAAAATGAATACAGAACACACTTACTTCCACTGTTGTTGCAGCTTTCTGTGTTTTCTTGCCAATCAGATCAATGTGTTTACAGTTTGGCTTCATGTACTTCTTTGCCACTTCGTAGACCCACGGTGGGCAGGTGGCAGAAAACAGCAAGGTCTGTGGGTTGTCACCAGATTCTATAGAAGAGGGGGAAAAAGATGAATGAACTTCTTTGTGTACATTTCACTCACTGACACAAACGCCCTCTAAATGCAGCATTTCGCATTGTGTACATCAACCCAGTGTTTGAACACTTGCAATTTTCACTACAAAGAAGAAATTCCTAAAAACACTATGCATTAAAACAGCCTCACACCACTGCCATACTTGTCTGATGCACATTTCCAAAGCTAGTGACAGTGAAACAGAAAACAGACAGCCAGCTGCTAGCAGGTCCAAACATTATCACTCGCTTTTAGCAGGTACTCATTTGTGCCAGAGTCTTTGCACTACATTTATGAACAGAAACTGTGGCCAACACTTCACCTTTGTTGTACGATGATGCCAAAATCTCCTCCACTTGTTCAGCAAATCCCATGTCCAGCATCTGATCCACTTCATCAAGGACCACATGTTTCAGTTTGGTAAGGTCCAGTTTATGGTTCTGGATGTGGTCTTTGATGCGACCAGGGGTTCCGACCAAGATATCTATCCCATTACGGATGGCATCAACTACGGATCAGAGAAGTATTGTTACAGCGGTGCAATAAAAGCCACAATATTGGGACCAATTTCCAGTGTTGAAAGGCTGTTTAGACCTACTCTGGGGATTGTATGAGCTTCCTCCATAGAAGCAGGAGATGACGACTTTCTTAGAAATGTCTTTGAAGTCCTTGGCTACCTGGATGGCCAACTCTCGTGTGGGAGCCAACACCAAAACCTTCAAGCAGCAATGAAACATATATCTCAACTCCTGCAGCAAGCAAAAACCACAACGTGTCATGCACCATCTGTACCTTGGGGGCACGGCCTCTAACTCGCTCCAAATTCTCCAGCTGCAGCTTCTCCACCAGTGGAATGGCAAAGGAGAAAGTCTTTCCTGTTCCTGTGTGGGCTTGGGCAAGGACGTCACTGCCATCATACACAAAGTCAAAGGCCTTGACCTGAATGTCAAACAGGTAAGTGACTCCACGAGCTGACAGGAGGGGAAGAAAAGCAAAAAACAAGATTAATGTCAAATCAGTTTGGTCATATCCAACACTAGAGTGGCATTATCAAGCAAAATTATGATCATGTTTGGCCATATATTTTACTGACTGACAACCAACTGGAGGCATTATTGTATTTCAATATATTTTCATGGTGTAATGATTTCCGCATCTGCATATTTTTAACTCAGGTTTTCCAGTACCCAAAGATTACAATCAAAATCTGTACATGTTAAGAGATGCTGATGCAATAAAGCTGATCCTGGTCCACCTGCCCCAACAACAACAAGCAATGTATGAAAGCGCTGTAGAAGATTTGCAGAAATTAAATGGTGAAAAAATGACCTGATATGAAATACAGAGTGGTCTCACCTTTCAGTTTCTCAACCGTGACCGGGGAAATTCGAAAGTTGGAAAATGCGCCTTCTTTTTGTTCTGGTGTTTCTTCCTGAATGAATAAGACAAAAATATTTATTAAGATTTGAATGAAAATACATGTCTTTCACAAAACATCAGTCAGATCAGGCACTTGGCAAAAATAAATTGAGGGTTAATTTAAGCCTATTCATATTTACCGTTTCTTTTTCACTGTCACTGGCCGACTCCATGCTTGAAGGAGAAGGCGAGGGGATGGGTGTGGTTGGGTTGGAATGTCCATTGACTACAGCCTCCTTTTTAATTTTCTTTTGCTTCTTCTGCAATACCGACACAGAAAAAAATAATCAATTTAAGACATAAACGCCTGTAGACTACTATGGTAGTACAGGTAGTAGACATACAGACCTCTGCTTTTGCGTCAGTGTTCTTCTTGGTCTTTTTCTTGGGTGTTTCCACGTCATTAACGTTGCCGTTCACGTCTGCGGCTTCATCTTCCATATGTCCGTTCGCTTGTTCGACTGCCAGTTTTTCTTTTTTCTTTTTTTTCTTCGGTGCAGGAGGTTCACAGTCAGGGTCATTGACCGCCTGCTCCGCTTCCTCCTGTTGCTGCTGCTCAAGCAATTTCTTCTTCTGTTTCTTGCTCACCTTGTTTTGGAAAAAGACAACAAAAGCCAGAAATCAATAATTACCACTTAGCTCAAGTGTTCATTACATATGTCTTACTATTGACAGATTATTATTATCATCTTAGTGGTAATAGTGACTGACTAATTGCCAAGCGGCAATAACCAGGCATCTACTTTCCAGCCTAATAAGCAATTCTATCAATAAGTATACCTCTAAAGAATCATAAGGTGACATCTACACACAGAGTTGGGGTCTATATATTTTCACGAGAAAATAAAATTAAAGTCACAGCACAAACTGGACGTGCACAAGCAGTAAAAACAAATAATAAAGTGGTTTAGGACATTATTAACACATATTTCATATATTATATATATTTTATTTCACATATTATTTTGGGTCAGAGTCGTCTCTATTTCTTGACGAGGCTCAGGTCCTTCACCACATTTGTTGCACATTGTTTTTCTAAGATCTTTTGTATCACTTTCTTTTCGCACTTTATAATGTTATTTCTTTTTAATTT
This sequence comes from Synchiropus splendidus, assembly GCF_027744825.2. NCBI lineage: Eukaryota > Metazoa > Chordata > Actinopteri > Syngnathiformes > Callionymidae > Synchiropus > Synchiropus splendidus. The sequence goes on from NC_071338.1 coordinate 30,121,820, forward strand.
ATTGTGATATGCTGTGTACAGAGCATGTTACAAACACAATTTATACATGTAAAACGACAGCAAAACCGTGTATAACAGAACTATTCTATTGAACGGCAGCAGCTGTTTATTTTCCCCGGGCTCAGCTGTAATTGCGTCATCACATCGCGTCAGGTTCTCGCAGCCTCGTGTTTTAAAGGACAGAGGCACGTGGCTTCACCACGTGATCAGGCTGTCCAACAGCGGCGGTTGATAATAGACGATGCTAACACGCGTGAGCTAAACGACAGAAAAGAGGATGTTTAGTGTCTTTAAACGAACGATGTTAGTTCGTAACACTTCGTAGAACTCCACGAGGGCGGAAATGGAAGACAGACGTTTAGTGTCGCGTGTTAAGTGGTTCAGCCGAGCCACATGTTGTCAAACATGGAGGCAGCGGATCAGACGGGAACTCTTGAGTTCTTTGGCCCACTAGGTGTCAAAACAATGTATCCTCACCTTCTTTACTTTAGGCTCGACTGCAGTCTCAAGGTCTTCTCCCATTGCGACTTGCTCGGCTTCAGCGATGATTTTTGATGGCATTTCTCCACTCTGATGGAATCCCTCGTCGTGGCGACGCAGTCAGCTCCACGGACACGCGGCTGGAAAGGAACGCGCTTCGGTGCGCGATCCCGTTGGTCCGCGGCCGTGACATAGAAGTAAAACCGCTAGAGTGGAACACTCACTCAGCACAGTGTCCATTGGACTTCTGAGGTTTGTGATTGTCTGGATAATTTCCCATTTTATTTTTGCCATTTAACACAGTTTGACTATTTTGTTTGTACTGGTACTAAGGCACAAAGGATCATCTCAGACTCTACTGATCACCGCAGCATCCGATGCAGAACCACCAGATTCAGGAACAGTTTCGTTCCTGGTGCTGTCAGGTTGCTGAACGTTGGGCAATAGCTGCTGTACTGTGTGTGTGTGTGTGTGTATATATATATATATATATATATATATATATATATACACACATATTATTATTATTATTTATTTATTTTCGTTAGTAAGCCTCAGACCGAAATATATATATATATATACTATAATACTGTGATATGTTTTTGTGCTATGACTATATATATATATATATATATATATATTTTTTTTTTTTTTTTTTTTTTTTCTTTTGGAAAACGGAGGCCTCAGACCAAAATTTCGTTGCCATAATACAGTGTTATGTTTTTGTGCAATGACAATAAAGAACTCTAAGTCTATATATATATATATATATATATAATTTTTTTTGTTTGTTTGTTTGTTTTCTTTTTTGTTAATATTTATGTGATATTTATTTATTTTGGACGTATAGTTTTTGTTTTTGGAAACCGGAGGCCTCAGACCGAAATTTCATTGCCATAATAAAGTGATATGTTTTTGTGCAATGACAATAAAGAAAATCTAAGTTTATGTCTATATATATATATATATATATATATATTTATTTATTTATTTATTTTTGTTAATATTTATGTGATATTTATTTATTTTGGACATTTTGTTTTTGGGAACCGGAGGCCTCAGACCGAAATTTGCCATAATACAGTGATATGTTTTTTGTGCAATGACAATAAAGAAAGTCTCAGTCTATGTCTATGTCTATATATATATATATATATATATATATATATAATGTATTTATTTATTTTTGTTAATATTTATCTGATATTTATTTATTTTGGACAAATAGTTTTTGTTTTTGGAAACCGGAAGCTTCAGACCGAGATTTCATTGCCATAATACAGTGATATGTTTTTGTGCAATGACAATAAAGAAAGTCTTAAGTCTAATAGCGTCAATTTTTTTGTCTCATATTTCGCATTCATATTTCCAGAGGTAAACACTTGCCATCGGGAAACAGAATAGAAATATATAAAAATAAATTCTAATTATTTGAACATTTATTTAACTGAGGTAAAATAACAGATCAACTGTTAATCTAAATCGAAGCTCTATTGTGGATTTAACGTGATCACCACGAGACGTCACCGTTTCACTATGTGTATATACGGTATTTGTTTAATGCCCTGCCCTTCTGTGTGTTGTTTATCTTCAGTAAACAAATCTCAATAACTCTTGCACTCTGTCACTTTTGAAATTCAAAGCTATATTTTAGTTCAGGTTTAAAGGACGACAAATATAGCTGACATCCCCCACTAAGGATATATTGACTGAAGACAGAAAGCCATAACCTCATCTGTCAGGAAAATATACAATTGCACCAGAAAATCGTTCTCTGACTTTCCACGACACATAAGGTCGATGTTTCACCCTGCTAACGCCGTGGATAATTCTTGAAACATGGGAAGGCAAGGTCACCAATGTCAAGTCAAGCTCTTCCTGACTTTTAATTGTTGGTAAAATATGTTCTCTTCGTCTTTGTAGAGGAAAGTCAAAAAGACAGCTTCTTTTTCAGTGGAGATGTTTCAGTCAAGAGCTGGACAAACTTGTATTAAAGATTCAATCAGAGAGACAATACAGACGTCTCACAGATTATACACATTAAATGGGAGCGTCATGCTTTCAGAGTGCTCAAGTCACATGATCCATCCAAAAAAGGGGTGTTGATTGGTGTCTTCTTCTCACTTCATTCTCATTTCTTCTCCACCAAGTCAAGGTTACACGTGGCGTAAATGAGCAAATGTGTCCGTTTCTCTTTACAATGACCGTTAAGCTGAACATACACAGTGTAACTAATGGGTGGAGAAAACCACAGACTGGAACTAAACAACCTTGAGAATCCTGAATCTTGGCATCAGTTCAACGGTCAATATTTTCACATGAACATTGTCCAAACATGTGTTTCACAGACAACATGAACAACAACGTGACATGATGCTCAGGTGTACACTGTCTGTGCAGCAATAATATTTGTGGTGCAAATACTTCAGTATAGTGTGTGTATGCATACATTGAAATGCATACAAACGTGATGCACTTGGCAGCACATTCAGTGTCAGACTGATCCACTCTCGCTGCTCAAACCCTCCTCCCCATGTTGTAGTAACAGTAAACTCTGATTGGAATCATGACACATTCTTCTCACACACAGTTATTTTTTTTTTTTTAATATATTATCGGTATTTATATATATATATTTATATTAGTGGTGGGACTTAAGCACAAATTAATTAATCATAATTATGCATTAACATATTTTAATTTAATTTAATCGTTTTATTTTAATTTAATTTAATCGAACAGTTTGCTGTCCAGACAACAGGGAACCTTTGTGAGTGCAGGAGTTCCTGCTCCACTGATCCCACTGATGCACAAGACACATGGCAGCTAGGATGAGAACAACAACAACAAACATGGAGGAATCCCTGAACAAAAGCAAACAAAAGCATCTGTTTGCTTTTGTTCAGGGAGGTTTTTCACTACACAATGGCCAGGGTTTCCACCACTCTGAATGGACTTGAAATTCTTATAAAATTGAAATTCTTACACAAATATTTTCAAGACATTAAAAGAGCTTTAGTTTAAATAAGGTGATATAAAAACTTGAATATAGCCACCATCGTGATTTATTGTGCTATTGTCAAACTGATCCAAAATAAACAATACTTTGTTGTTTAACTGTTTGAATTTGATTCAGTAATATACCAAATTCATTCAAATTGAAAAATCTGGCTTCTTGTGGCAAATATTCTTATACGATTAATTGAGATTAATTCATCACAAATTCTCTAATTAATTAGGTTCATTTTTTTTATCAAATCCCACCCCTAATTTATATGTCTTGTGTGGTCTGATGGATTAGATCCTTTATTTGTCTCACAGTGGGGAGAATCAATGTGTCACAGCAGCAACAGACGTTCACAGACCATCAGCACACATGAAAACACTGTGACTTCACCGTGTGTGAGTGTGTGTGTGTGTGTGTGTGTGTGCTCCTATACTTCAATCTTTGTGAGATTTTAATCAACAGAGTGAGGACATTTTGGCCGGTCCTCATCTTGTCAAGTCTCATTTTGAGGGTTAAAACTACAAAATAGCTGGGTTATTATAATTGGGTTTTAGTTTGGTTAAGAGTAAAGGTGTGTTTTAGATGGTTAGGTTTAGGGGGAGAGGTTGGGGAAAGCATTATGTCAATGACGGTCCTCACTAAGATAGGAAGACAAACGCGCGTGTGTGTGTGTGTGTTACTTTTTTGTAGCTTTGTGTTTTTATGTATGCTAATCGTCTTTGTGGTCCCAACCCACTCTGGTCTCCCTCCCACTCTGTCCTGTCCGAGACACTTGTTTCACCTTGCAGAGCTGACTGCAACATTCAAAGTCCTGTTCCGAGTCAATCAAGTGGTCAGATACGTTTTTTTCCCCTTTTTTTAACCATTGGTTCATCAGAGACAGAAACATTTGGGAATATGCTCCGCCAAATGCCCAGGACTCACATTTTCGCTGCCGTCTCCCTCATTCTCATCTTTCTTGGGTAAGTATTGCCTTCTTTTGTGTGAAGCAATTTCCTTCTGAAGTCCTTGTTAGTGAGGATTTTTCTTCAACAGAGGCTTGGATTTAAAAGTACAGTTTGACTATTAAATGTCAGCCAGGAATTGTTTTCACATGAGTGTGTCATTCAATTGTAGTTAATAAAAAAAAAACATTTCTCAGATAAAAAAAAAAAGAAACGGTGAAAACAAAATGATGGAGAAAAAATCAAAAGTGGAAATATGGCCTATTTATATTGTTCATCAACTGTGATTTGTTATAATCTGTTACACCAATGACCTTTAAAGACAATGACTCTTCATCATGGTGAGTTTGAAAGACAAAAGGATCTTGTAAAGCACAGACGTCCATGTGTTATCAATGGTACATTGCACACACATATTCACGATGATACAGAGTTCACAGTCTGCCCCATAAAGTCATACACAAAGCCATAAAAAGCCTTTACAATAGACACAGCTTGCAGTGTATTTACGCTCAATCATGCACAGTGGCTGCCTGTGAGAGCTTTAGGAGTTGTGATGCATGAGCACCAATAGTATTATTTTTATTGAATTAGATTTAAGGATAAATGGTTGTGACCTCTTGATGATAAGTTTTTGTTTTGACCCGAATAGAGCATTTATATCCTTGGTGTAGTAGTTAGAGAGTTGAGAGACATGATAACGTGGGGATCATATTTTATTGATCTGAACTGGCACTTGGAAAACATTGTCATGTGGTGCCTGGATTTTGTCCCTCAACAGTTACTCTCCATTCACTGGCAGTATGTAGTCCGTATGTTGTGGTGTCAGAAGAAAGGGACTGGTGGGGCACTTTCTTCACTCTTCGCAATGAAGGGTTTAAACTAGATATGGAACTTGATTTTAAAAATCAAATTATTTCTTCGCTGCATCAATTGTACAGAGCATTTTTTTTAGCACCAGGCCTGAAGCTCTTAAAACTTCAAATTTTCCATCCATCAGTGCAAACACATTTACTCTCCTTCATCACAGATGTTTTGGTTATGACTTCACATTGCATGATGTAGTGAACCACAAAATGTCAACAAAAAGTTTCTACATAATCTGCTGTTTGTATCAATTCATTATTTCGATCTTAATAACATAATGAGTCAAAGTGAAGTCCGAGATTTAACACTCTGAAAGCAAAACATTTATGAGGAAGATACAAAGCTACTGCCATTGATCTTCAAGACCTTGAAAGCGCATCTGTGCTGGACCCTCCTGGGTGAGAGTGAGGGTGTGGAACTATGCGCCTGCTCCGCTGCTAATGTTTAACCACAACGCGTATTTGTGGCCCCGTTTTGCAGCCTTCCTTGGAGCGTATGGAACAAAGATCAGACATGAGACAACCCTCATGTGTTCACACTACGGTTCTACAAAAAGAGTTTACTAACAACAAGGCTGTATTAAACTTCCTTGTTGTCAGCATGATACCAGTGTTTAAATCATGGCTACCCAGTGATATCAATGATGAATAGTAACGCATTTCTCTTTGTGTGTCTTCATAGCGCTTTCTACATCTACTATGGCTACAACATCTCAACCGTCAGGTCTGTCCCACTCGAGGTTGTTTACTTCCTGAAGGATATTTGTGTACCAGTTGTGCTTAATGTCAAACCTTCAATGTCTCAAGAATGTTGTCAAGCCATTGGCGAAATGTGTGTCTGTTGACTTTGGGGGATGTTTAGCGCTAAAGTTTAATCATCTTCATAGGCGTCATTCAAACATAAATCTCAGGTGGTTCATAGTCTATACAACCTGCTGCTTAATGATTAACATTTCAACACATGAGAACAAGTTGGCTCCGTCAGGTCGGGACCTATGGTTCTCACAAGAGACTGAGTAAAGAGGCCACGAGTCTCAGTTAGAATACAGGTGGAATGATAGTTCTTTTTCACCTTCGTGAGTTTGGATAGAGCACGGAGGAAGGTCAAAGAGGAGATTTACGGACGTGGTGAAGGAGGACATGAGGTTTGAGAGGAAGAGAGAGGAAGCAGAGGACAGTGTGAGAAAGAGAAAGAAGAAGAACTGTCCAGAGGGACAAAGCTCACCTGTGACCATAAGCAGGTGAAATCAGTTTACTTACATGGGTGAGGCAAAACATTGTTGTTCAAGGCGTTTCCACGGAGACTGAAGTCAACAAACCTATAGCAGTTAATTCACCCACATGAGTCACAAAATAAACAATAAGACAGCGTAGAAAAAAAAGTTGAATTTGGCTTATATGTGAAGACATGACCAAAAATAGTCTCAATGCTCATCATATCCATTTTTTCATCAATTAAACTTTGTTTTCTGGTTGTCCATTATGTCTGTGAATGTGCGTCGCATGTGAAGATGTTCCCCTATCCTTTCTCACCATTGTCTTTTCTCGTTCATGACACAGTTTTTCACAGGCGTGTCCCTCAGTTGCTGACCCACCGGTTGACGTCATCAAGCAAGTTGTGGAAAAGGAATGTCCAAAAAATGGAAAAGAGATGTGGACAATTGGCGTTCTGAAAATGAATGCTGGGTACGAACATGTTGTTACTAAATGAAATGATAATTACATCTTCACGTCCTATTGAGAACATGCATTTGGAGCAGCAATTACAGATATAAAAAACATGATCTATAAATATATATACCGGTGATAAGATAATATTTATTTCACACCATATTACAAATACATACAACAACAACCTCAAACATGGAGGAATCCCTGAACAAAAGCAAACAAAAGCATCTGTTTGCTTTGGTTCAGGGAGGTTTTTTGCAACACAATGGCCAGGGTTTCCACTACTCCGAATGGACTTGAAATTCTTATAACATTGAAATTCTTATACAAATATTTTCAAGACATTAAAAGAGCTTTAGTTTAAATGAGCTGATATAAAAACTTGAATATAGCCACCATCGAAATTTATTGTGCTATTGTTAAACTGATGCAAAAACATATATATATATATAATGTATGTATATGTATATATACCTCCTGTTCGATACTGCTTTACACTGATATGTTAACTCATGCTGTTCCTATTTTCAGACTGCAATATCCTCAGTCGAGCACTCAGTTTGGGTAAGCAACATTTCACATCAAATTTTCAGTTATTATTGATACGTTTCCAAAGACATTTGGATCATTGTCATATCTGTTAATAATAGAAGTATAGATACATTCTGCAACGCTTCCGTTCAATGATAATAATGCATTATTCGTACATTAATAAGACATCATCATGGATTCATAAGGCTGCATAGAACATGTTATGAATGGTCATAGTCATGTATGATGACAGTGACAAGGTTGATATAAGTATAAGTATAAATAATGGACTTAACTTGTAGTTATATTGACTCAAGGCACTAAACAGCATTGTGAAAATACACAAAGAAATATTGTTTTAAGTTGTCATACGCGATTATGGACATTCATAAGTCTATTAATAATTCTGTTAAGCCTTATAAATGCATTATTCTCATGAATGTACAAATAACCCATTGTAGATGAGACCTCAATATAAAGTGAAACCAGATTTTATGTTTTTAATTCACACATACACACTAGAAATGGGAGGAGCTTGAGGTGATTTACACAATGTTATGGCACGCAATTAGGCCAATGGGAAATGTCAGCTGTGCCCGATAAAGCAAAACAGGGACTTTGTTTTCAACGAATACCAAGCGCAGTGGACAATATTGAGAAGAGCTTTGAACCGACTTTTGAAAATGACATCAAAAATACATCAAGTTCAGTGAGCAGGTCCACAGTAAGATTCCAGCTTGTCTCTGCCTTCCATTCAACAATAAAGGACGCCTTTATTTATGGGTATTATGTTTTATTTTATCTCATGAAATAGCATGAAAACAAATGTGAAGTTCCCGTGAAGCCCTTGGCTTGAATAAACATCAAGGTTTTGAAGGTTACTCTGGAGCTGCAGGACTTTTTCACATTGATCACATCAAGATTCATCAATGCTCAGACGGACCGACGTGAATTCAGTGACCAGTTGGAACGTTCCACTCGTTTGGGAAGGAACCTTCGATCCGGTGGTCATCGATGACGTCTATAAAAAACTGGACCCGAGAGTAGCCGTGGTGGTGTTCGCTGTTGGAAAGTGAGTGTGGTGGCACCACTTGGTCGCCGTCTCTGATGTTTTGCTCGTCTCACCTGAATGTTTATGCTTCTCACGCCACGTTGTCAAAACAGATACACACGTTACCTGAAGGGTTTCCTTGAGTCTGGTGAGAAGCACTTCCTCGTGGACTTCAGGGTCACGTATTACATCTTCACTGACAGTGAGAAAGACGTTCCGAACGTAAGTGAAATGCAGTGTGAATCGTAGCTGTCATTGGTGAGCAGAAGCAACTGACTTGTCGCCTTATATCAGCCAGTCATGTCAATTCATATTCAGAGAAAATGCTTGTTTAATAGGAAAGATAAAGGTAAATGTATGGTAAGATGCAATGATTATGAATACTAAAGGAGTAATAGAAAATAGATCAAACTTTATATTCCATATTTATACTGTGAATGATTAAAAATCTTATGTGAATTTAAATTTAAATTTTAATTTTAATTTTAATTTTAATTTTTACTGTCTTAAATAATGCAGTTTTAAATCCAGCAACTTGTAGCATCCGAGACTCGACGATTCAGCCAGTGAGAGTTTGGCCAGCTGGTTAAGTGAGAATGGCGGTGGTCCCCTGAAAGACCAATTTAAAAAAAATGTGATTTACTTCTAGAAAGTTAATCCCAAGTAACGAATACTAAGGTATGGTTTGTTTTCATTGTATGACCTCTATGGTAACCTCAACAACAGTGGTGTTCAAAAACATGTCATATATATATATATATATATATATATATATATATATATATATATATATATATATATATATATATATATATATATATATACACCAGTTGCTTTATCCCTTATGAGGAATAAACCAATAGCGTCTGTTAGCTTTACATGTACTCATAGGAAAAAAAAAGAAATAATCTTATAATAGATGACTTTGTTGTTCTGCGCAGGTTAATCTGGGCAAAGGTAGAAAAGTCATTGTCATGGATGTCCCAAGTGCGAACCGCTGGCAGGATGTGGTTATTGGCAGGATGAAATGGACGACCATTGGGATCGACACCAGGGTGAGATCAGATATAACCAGATCGCACAGCATTGCCGTTTACTTCAAAGCAAAATATTGGCTTCAACAGATCCGAGCGGAGGCAGATTATCTTTTCTTGATGGACATCGACAGTGTCTTCCACAACCGCTTTGGAGCCGAGTCTCTCAGTCAGCTCTCTGCAGTGCTCCATCGTGGATACTACAAGGTGCTTTCCCCTTACACACCTGAACATTTACAATCATAATAATGCTGCCTTTTGTGGCTGATATTGATTGTCGCTCTTCACCTTTATTTGTCCTTCTGCATCACCATACTGAAACCAGCATGTTTCGATTCTGTTATCACCTGTTTCTCAGAACACAAAACGGGACTCATTTCCTTATGAGCGTCGCCCCCAGTCCAAAGCCTACATTCCTCAGGGTGAAGGAGACTTCTACTACACTGCTGCTGTCTCGGGAGGATACTTGGAGGAGATGTACAAGATGGTGAAGTAAGAAATCTTGCCTAAATCGGCCACTTGAGGAGATTCGATCGACACATGACCTTATCTGGACCACAAGGACATAATACAGGCCTGGCCAACCCGTGGCTCTTTCCCCAGTTTCATGCGGCTCTTCACCAAATGAGCCGCTGAACTGGCAGGTTAAGTTGCATTTGAGATGATGGTTTATAGGGGAAATAAGACGAAAAACTAAGAGCTATTCCGGCAAAATGTCAAAATATTGTTCAAAGACTTTGACCTGTGTTTAACTTAAACATAAACAATAAACCTCATGTTCCAAGCAGGGGGGCGGGGATTGGAGTCGCGGTCCTAAAACTTGGAGCGCCATCAGATCCACGGTCAACACGACTGACATGACTTAGTTCCACATTTCACTTTGTCATTTCCTAACCTCAACGTATGGCAATATGATTCATTGTTGATGGTGGTGAAGCCCATTTAATTCAGTGGAGTGAAGATGAGATGCTCCAGTCTGCTGCGTCGCTCAAAACACACAGACCGGGGCCACGTTATTTCTGTCTACGCCGCTTGATATTTCGAGGAGGATCACGGTAAAATGTATGAATTTTCTTTTCAGCAACACTGTGAAACAATGTGGCTCTTAGCCTCTGACTGGTTGGCCACCCCTGCCATAATACGATCCGGGTTGCTGTTATTTTTGTGTTATTTTGTGTGTCTGCTGGGATTCAACTTCCATCTTTGGAGGCACTACATCACATACTACAGGATTAAGGGCGTGTTTTTAAACTCACATCACGGTACCAATAGGTGGTCATTATTTTTAGTTGCGTTTCTGAATATTGTCATCATGATCTTTTGTTATTTTGCAGGTACTGTTATGATGGCGCGGAGGAAGATGCCAAGAACAAAATTGAAGCCGTGTGGCAGGAAGAGAGTCATTTGAACAAGTAACTCTTCAATTCTCATGTGATTTACCGATGTTTTTCGTGAGCCATGTGAGACAGTAACATCAAGAAATTGGTCTATTTTTCAGGTACCTCGTGTACAACAAACCCACCAAGGTTCTGTCTCCTGAGTTCTTGTGGTCAGACTATGATAAAGTACCAAAGGATATTCAGGTGGTCCGGATATCTCAGCTGGTTAAGGACTATGCAGAAGTGAGACCTAATGGTGGACAGTAGGCCACGTCATGAGTTGACTTGAGCCTGTGTGTGGGTTTTCTCTGGGGCACTCCGGCTTCCTCTTCCAGACCAAGATGTGGAGGATAAAGGTTCATTGTTTGCACTTGTGATGGTGTTTCAGTTGTCTGTGACACTCAAAATGTGTGATCCATTTTTTTTTTTTTTGCTGCTTTGCTGTAGTGTGCTGTAATGGCCAGCAGGAGGCGAAGTGGCGCTGTTTTCCTCTTGGCTTACAACTTTCTTACAACTTTCTCCTGTTTTTAACCGGTAACTCAGCTGTTTCTGGCAGATTTGATTTCGCCTCCTGCTGACTGTATGAACTGGTTCCAGCATACTATAGCAGACAAAAGAAAAAAGTATGTCTAAATTCTTCAAATAGTGAAATTGACTTCACTGAGACAAACAGAGACCACGCCCCCAATAAAAGTAACTAGCACCACAAAATATATATGAACAATATGTATGTACTTTTGGTGACAAAAATTGTGATCACACATTTTGGGTGTCACATTTGCTGGTGTCTTGTTCAGGGTGTCACCCGCCTCTCACCTTCTGTCACTGGGATTTGCCACTAGAGAAGAGATGGGCACTTTATTTTTGAGTCATTGAAGACCAAAGATCACCAATCTCGGAATTTACTGGATAGAAACTCATAGGTGTTCATCGCACCGTCAGAGCTCTGGGGAATAGGTCAGAGCTGTATTCAGGCCTATGCCATATTTGGCATGCCGGTCCCTATATTTGTGACTTCATGGTGCTTATGTTCTTGGAGCTTGAATTCTTCTGCTTACAATGTTCTGTCTTTCGATTTTATTTTTTCTTGATAAGCACGTTCCCCACCGTGAGGCAGTTCTCTGTGTAACGCGAGAGAGTAAACTGGTGTCTGTTTTTACTATGATCGTTTATTTCCTCCATGACCTCATGGCTAGGAGTATCTGCTTGTAGAACTTGTGTATCTTTTTACCATAAAGGCAATACAATAAAGTCATTACACTCCAAAACCCACCGTGGCCTGTTTTTACACATCTCGGCAGGAACTGTTCGATTGGTCCAGTTTGGTGTTGGAAGTTTATTGTCAGGCCATGTACCATCCTCTGACATCAAAAATATAAAATCGTATAACTCATAGGCTGTGCAAAGAGAAAAACAAACCATTATTCAGAATCATCACTAGATAATACATAGTTGATTCTCCACACTGATGGAATCATTTTTAGAATGTCTCAACATCCAACTGTATCCATTCAACTTACTTCAAAGTAGTTTCTAAAAATATTAAACAGTATAGAATTCTGTCATCATTTAAAAAACAACAATGAAGAGGACATACATTTGGTTGTAATGTCAATTACTTATTGAGGTGAGCAATTACATTTCCTAAACGGCCACATTGTAAACTGTGACTCTTGTGAGGGCCATCATCTTTTCAAAGAAAGACGGCGATGACACGAAACATGAAAAAAATAAATACAATAAAATATATATTGGAGCAACACGGACAAGATTAGAAATTAGTAAGGGTATTAAGAAGTGTAAGTACGCCATGAAACCTATAAAAAAATTTCTTTATATATATTTTATTTTAATATTAATCCAAATAAAAGTATGGAGAAAACGTCTACAAAAGATAAAAAGGCAATTAATTTCAAAATGTAATTTCAATGTTCCTTCATTGTATTTTGAGGAAAATTAAATACACATAAAAATGTTAAATGAAAAAAGGGTTTTTTTTTTCTTAAAGCAAGAACATTGTATTGACTGTGGAAATAGTAGTGGCCGAAAAAGAAACAGGTCAAAATCAAATGTTAGAATAAAACAAATAAAGAGAGAAAAAAAAATCTACATATCAATTGTATAGTTTTAGTCTCACGTCATGAGGCCCACTACTTATATTCATTTTTCGCGCGTTCTAAAGTTCGATATATTCGATAATACTGTGTTCGAACTGAACAGTGGAAAACTGCGACTGGGATGTAGTCCACTAAAGAGCCCGCTAGGTGTCAACAATGCTCCCGCACCCCATAACAACAGACGAAGAAGAGAGGATGCCCTCACCTACCGCTAGTCGTCCTTTGAGTTGACAGTCTTCAGTTGTCCTTCAACTCAGGTACAGTTTCCCATTAAAGACAGATCATCTGCCCACTGGAAAATGGCGGGGACCATCGCACGGAAAGCGATCGACCACCTGAAGAGCAAGGAGTTCAGGGATTATTTAATGAGGTGCGTTAAGGTTCCCATAACTGTTATTAGCAGACATGCTAACAGCTAACTGTCCAGTGTAGGTTACAACGTTTTGATGTTGGCTATATTTAACCATTGGCTTGTTGTGCTGTCATATCTGTTGCATCATGAATTATGCGTGGTATTTTCCAAACCAGTGAATTGTCCTTCACTTGTTGTGAAATCTGACGTGTCTAGTATTCCAGAAACCTATTTTTGCAGTTCGTATGTCACGGTACATAATACAGCATACATTTGTTATATTATATAAGACCGCCATTCTAAAGAAAGATTTTCATGAGAAGTAAAACAAGCAAACTTAAAGCTGCCTAGAATTTCTTCTACCACTTAAAAGCACAAACAGACAACGAGCTCGAACATGTTTGATGCTAGACGTAAGAACTGATGCAACAAGTTAAGGCTGTAAATACATTTAAATTAAGTAAAAAAAAATATGTGTGTACGTATAAGTTTTGCTTGTAAAGATTTTGACCAAACATTAATTTCAGTGTCATTGAACAGCACGAGAGCTTTCATTGTTTACTTTTGACACCGGCTTACACATTTCTTATCTCCGGGTTATGTTTCCTGAAAATGTTAAACATAATCCCAAAGAGGAGCGAAGTTCATATTTTGCTGATAAGCGCGCATTATGACCCAGTTTTTAAAATGTAAACATGCAGTCAAGGTTGTTATATATTTTGCATATGGTCTATGTAGTGAATGACGACTGTGGAAATGCAAGTCCAATCCAAAATACCATTTTCCAGAACAGTTCTTTTGTCCATTCCTTTTTATTTTTACTTACATTACTTACATACATATGTGACTGCATCCTTTCAGCATATTTCTCTTTTTAAACTTCTTAAATAAGGACAAATTGCAATGTAACAAGATGATGAATAAGAGTAGGCGTTTTGCCTAATGCTGTGGTGTATGAGAGTTGTCCTGTTTTGAGGCACCTTTGTCTCATGGTCACATTTGTGGTGAAAACAAACACTAAAATGGCCAGGTAGTATGCGATCAAAGTCATCTTGTCAATTCCAGCGTCACATTTTTAGAGGTTTTCAATCAAAGTTTTGTCCTTGTCGTTTATGTTTACTTACCTGCTCACCCCTCTCTGCTAATCTCATGATCTTTTCTAAATGACAACATTGTGTCGAGCGTGTTCTCATGTGTGCTCATCTTATTTCTCTTTCATGTGACCGAAACACGTCAACAGCACGGTGAGTCTTAACCTTTTTATGCCCCTATTGTCATTGAGGATGGCCGGTCTTGGTTAATGTTTAATTCAAATTCAAACAGCATTACACAACTTCCTGCAATAAGAATGAGCCTTTTCTTGTAAAACGTTTTAAAAACTTCAATTTTCCTCATCGCTATTGCACATTTTGCTCAAATTTTGGGTCAGATTTTATGCAAGGTGACCTCATAATGTACAATGAAAGCACTGATTTGGTTGTGTTCAGTTGTTTTTGGTTTTTCTAACCTTGTTTGTAACCTGTTGTGCACACCAGCACTTCTGGGGTCCAGTGGCCAACTGGGGTCTTCCAATCGCTGCTATTTCGGACATGAAGAAGAGCCCTGAGATCATCAGTGGAAGAATGACCTTCGGTAAGTGTCACTTACTTCAGTGATCATTGTTTTTGCTTACTGAATCGAGACAGGTGTCTCAACCAATATCTGTTGCCTTGTTTTTTGTAGCCTTGTGCTGTTACTCGCTGCTCTTCATGAGATTCGCCTACAAGGTGCAGCCCCGTAACTGGCTGCTGTTCGCCTGCCATTTGACCAATGAGTCAGCACAATTGGTTCAGGCGAGCCGACTCATCAAATACAAGTAAGAGTCATTCTGCTGCAGTGGTTTTTGTTGCTTGATGTCATGATAACTTCTCTAACAAAATGTATATTCATTTGCTTATGAAAGCTTTCAGTCAGAGCGTATCACTAGTGAAGAGGAAGAGTAGTGGGCCGGTCCTGGTTTCATATCCTCTCACACCTGGTACCTGAGAAGGGAACCCAAGTACCGGGGAGATAATTATCATGACAGTAATGATGCTTTTACTCCATGTAACTCACTTTCACAGCCCGAGTTAAGAGTTGTGCACACGTACCTGTCACAATAACATTGAAAACACCTATTAGATGACTGTACTAACAAGTTACAACATGGTCAAAAGTGAAGATTTGATCACCGCTTCCTCAGTGTAATGCCTCTTGCACTCCTGCTTACGCCGTGCTTTGGCCTCCACGTGTATCACACTGGTAATAAACAAACTAAACAATGGAGGAAACAAGCTCACACATGGCAATAATTCAGGTTGTGGTAGTAGAGGTGGGACCCCTTAAAGTAATAATGAAGAATGAAATTTTAATAAAACAAAAATTGAATAATAATTATAACAATTTGTTTGAACAGACGTAATGCGTCATGCAGCTTTTTTATGTTTTATTGAACAAATTCATTTAAT
The DNA here is from genome assembly GCF_027744825.2 of Synchiropus splendidus. Taxonomy (NCBI): domain Eukaryota; kingdom Metazoa; phylum Chordata; class Actinopteri; order Syngnathiformes; family Callionymidae; genus Synchiropus; species Synchiropus splendidus. Next base: position 30,137,738 of record NC_071338.1, read on the forward strand.
AAATATGTTTATTGCCTGCTGCTTCTTAACAGGGGCTGCTGCTTTTCCAGGAAAATAGTTGCCACTGTTTTGCCATTTCTTGCTTGTGGTGTACATTTAAAATGACTGCCTCAACTACTGGAGCAACCCAAGGGTACCGATATGTTTTACCCTGAAATGTCTGTGCAGTCAATGGATTGCTTTAAATACTCTTTAAAAAATTGGCCAGCACTGACACAAGTGCCCCCTCTGTACGAGAAATTATAGATGAAAAGTCTGGGTGGAATCAAGCGTTAAGAATGGCCGTTTTTGACACTATGCTTTGAACAAATGGTCTTTAGGATGAGGTCTTAGAGGTGTGCTACTACACACGACTAACTTCATGCCTGCCTCCCCTTTAAACTCTGCTTTTTAAGTATCTAGTAGGACATCCCGTTCCCAGTTGGAGTTCATTTCATTGCTCTCTGTGTCTTACAGCATGGAGAAGAAGGCTTCCTAAAGGCAACGCATGAAGATGAACCGGGCAGAGCTGCACTTAGACGTCAAACCTGAGCATCGCAAAGTCAAATATCTGAAGTTGTGACACAATCTGATGTGCTCATGGTTGTCCTGATCCGTTTTAGTCACTTTTATTGCAAAAGCAAAACCTCTAACTCTAATGATTTAGGTCAACCGATAATAATTTAAAGACAGTTGTGCATCCACCACGATGACACACACACACACACACTGTATTGAATGTACACCGAATCAACTGCATCTGAAGACACCGATGGAAATATTTTGTCATTAATCCTTTGTCAGCCACTGTATTGTTTTTATCCCCGAGTCTCTGAAATGTTACTGAAATGTTAAAGAAGGTTGATCTCTAGGTCATTTTGTGTCAAACATCTGCGTCAATAACCGGAACCTAAACGCACACATCAGCTGTTTGTTTTTGTTTGATGAAGACGGGTAGTACGATAACCTTCAGTAACAATCTGAACATTTTAAATATTTGTAGAAGAAGATGAGCCATTTGAAACTTATTGGGTCGTGATCTAACATTATGAGGGAAAGCAGCTGCTGTTGACCAAACGTATTCTGCGTGTTTTTGCTGTGTTGATTAATTTATGAACATTGCAGAGATCACTTTTATTCCACCAGGATTCATGTGCTTCTTCCTAATGTTTCTATAAATAAACTGGCTCAGGCCAACATTGCAACAGCTTGGAGCATGTGATGTTGTTTGTTGATGCTTGTCACAACATTTGATTTGAACACTGTAAACACCCGTGCTTTGCTTATTGACATTTTGGATTGAACAGTTACAAGATAAATATGGTTGCAACCAGAGACCTTACTGTGGGGCCCTTAAGTTTAAGGTTACTGTGGCATAAGATCGAGCACCCTGCGACCTCTGAATACGGTGAGCAAAGAAGCACGTAAAGTGACTTGTGATTGTCCACCAGCATACTGCATAATGAGTTAGGGAATAAAGTTTGCACTGTGCTCCGTCATGTGTCATACTCGAGGCCCAGAGGCGAGTCATTCCATGTGGGCCCCAGGAACAAAGCAACTGCGTGGATCACCTCCACTGCATGACATTATGACCGCTTAGGGTCATAGAGTTTCAACTTGGTCTTTCAACATCCCATTTTGTAAGAGGGGGGAACGTCGTGCAGAGAGAAAGGAATATGATGGAAGCAGATGCTTCTGCTTTGAGGATAAACATGAGTGCAAAGAAGAGTTGGTGGTGAATAAAGGCAACTGACACCAAACCCAGAGGTGTTTTTTCTGCAATGAGGAAGCCCATTTTATCCAACAAATACATGGCTGTCTCGTACACTGGCCCAGAAATATTAAACCAATCCCTCTATAGTATTTCAGTACCAATTCTAATGATTTTCTGGGAATGACAGTCCAGTCAGAAACACTTTCTACACACCTGTATTGCCATGCCATCTTTTGCAATAATTTAAATATTGGCTGGGATATCCCTGCTCGAAGGCACAAGGACTATCTCTTGGATTGTCTACACTAAATGTCTTTTGAATCTGTGCCCCATCTCTATACTACTATTTTCATTGCAAGTTTGGGTTCACTGCCTTGTCTGTTTTTTCACTGTAACTCCCCAGTTTGTGGATTATATTCAAACAACAGTGTCTAAAACTATTTTCTGAAATCTATATGCTGAAAATACAATTTATTTGAGTGAAAGTTGTTAATATTTTTGTTGTTTCTTTTAGGGTTTGTGCAAAGAGAATTCATATTTTGTTGTTTATTGAAAAGACGTGAAACTATGAATGAATAATAATAGTTAATGTCAGTGCCACAACAGTCCATGTCAGTGACGAGCTTTGGTGTTCCAAACATTATTGATCAAAAAACCGCCAGGAAAGTATGCAGGCGGTGCTTATCGATGTCTTCATGAATATTGATGGAATTACCCTCATACCGAATCCCAGTCCCCGTTGTTGTAGTTGTTTTGACAACCGCATGGGGCAGTGTTCAGTCTCCGTCACAGCTGAGCAAGTGAATAAGACAGAAAACAAACATGGCGTCTCCGAACAGCGACGAGTGGAAGTCCATCTGCGACAAATTCAACAACGCCCTGCATCTCAGTGAAGTCGAATCCCGAAACGACCCCGATACCGAGCCTTATATATCTAAGTACAAGGCCAGGAATCTTCTGGAAGAGGTGCACTGTTCTTTAAAGAGCATCGGCGCCGATGATGGCGAGGAGGACGGCGGCCAGAGCGTTGACCAGCAGCAGCAGCAGTCGGAGGATGCGCAGCGGGAGGATCTGTTCAGTCGGGGCGTCAGCAGCGACACGGCGGCCGGTCAGCAAATGGCCAAGCTGGCGGCGGTGGAGTACCACCTGGGTGTCAACCATGTCGACACACAGGAGCTGACCGCGGGACAGAAGCGTCTGATGAACTGCATGGAGCTGCTGGGGAAGCTGAGAGTGTCGTCAGACAATGTGTCCATGTTTATCCACGTCAAGGTAATGACGAGTCACGGCTGATCTTTGCTCAAATAAATGCTGCCTAACACACGGTTTAGCAACTGTACCCATGTTTATTTATTTGTTTTTTAAGTCTGTTCATGATGGTAAAGTCAGGCTTTATATTCTAACCGTTGTATTTCAGAACAAGTTGGGAATCTTGTTTGCTGGTTGTGGAGAGTTGGAGGACGCGCAGAAGTACCTCGAGACTGCAGAAACAATCTACCAGAAATACATGAAGGAGGTAAGGGAATGCATGCAGATGGCTCACAACCGATGTTGTGCATTATGAAAACAGAACCCTGAGGAAGTGTTGACCCACATGCTTATCACAGTGATTTCACATTTGTAATTACATAGTTTATTACTATAGAACAATAAACAGTTTCTACTTAATGCAATATCTTGCTGTGGTTTTATGAGCAGATTTTGTATTTAATTTATATCTATATTCAGACTATATTTTGGTGTGTGTGGATGGCGGAGCAAGAGATTAGTTTTTTTTCCAGTGTATGTCCTTTATTCTGCTCCCCATCAATACCTCGGTGTGTTTGTAATTGATTCCAGGGCTTAGAAAATAAAAAATTTATAAAAACAATGTATAGTACTTTACAGTTTGGCATGATGCAACTTGAATTGTACATTTGCGGTATGAAACGACAAAGTCCTCGCGATGCAAAGTAAAGATAGTTGACCGTTTCATGAGTTAATCTGAGTCAGAAGTGTGTAGAATTCAGCGCTGTAAATGGAATCATGCATGAAAACAATCCCAAGTTACAGTGTCTTTGATTTTCCTCCATTTAGGATGGAAGTCCTCCTGCTGATATGGCAGAGTATTTTGCCTCTGAGGAAAATAAGCTGACACATCAGGATCGTACTAAAAAGTAAGCAATCGACCCAGTCACACAAACATGTCCGTTAGTGTCACAGTTGCATTTATTCATTTAAACATTAACAATGCCATTTCTGCTTTGTTTCTTCTTTCAGGTTTGAGTTGGCCTACACTCATACAATGTACTACCTTGCTCAAGTCCTAACAAACCTAGGTGAGTGTCAGTCTCTGCTTTTTAAAGTTAGAAATCCTCTTCCAATCCATCTTAAATAGCAATGTCTTGTAGCAATGAGTTCAGTGGCCCGGGATAAACTGAATTTTATAAGAGGTGTTTTATAAGAGGTCAAATCTAAATGCTATTTCAAAGTGACTCAGGTGCTTTGTTACACTCACCACACTGTCTCAAGTGTGCAATGGTTGAGTAGAAAGCTTGCTTTTGTGTACACACGTGTTTCTAGTTTTGATATGTTTTGTGCTTCAGGTCAGAAGGAGCGTGCTGCTGCTTACTGCCACGCTACCCTGCAGCGGCAGTTACAGTTAAACCAGTTCAATCCCATGGAGTGGGCTTTGAATGCTGCTACTCTTTCACAGTATTATATTTCCAAGGTATTTCATAAATAACACAGCTTCACTGTTTAACGCATACTTGTACAGTAGTTGTTTTTTTTCCCCCACGATTTTCCCACGATTTTCCCCCGATAGGGGCGATACATGGAAGGAAGACACTGTCTCTCTGCTGCCACAGTCATATCCGGTCTTGCTGGAGAAGTTCCGTCTGAGGCTGCTGCACAAGAAAGTACGTCCAGATAACGTGTGAGAGCTGGTTCAAATGTGGACCGGTATGAGCTCCCTCTTTTTTTTTTTGCACAGGTGAAATGGAAAATGAAATTCGGGAGGAGCTGAGACGAAAGAGAGCAGAGATTGCAAGATGCTGGATCAAATATTGTCTCAACCTCCTCCAGGATGCCAAAGAAGCTATACAGGTGAGGCTGTACACAAGATCACTCATTCGCAGCACCAGAACCTTATTCTTATGTCAGTCTGATAAGAAAATATTGGTGATGTAATCGGGGGGATTTTCTCTGTACTGTATGGGTCTTTATTTTTGTTAACTACTGTGGAGTAGGATGACATCGGGGAGTTTGACAGCGAGCGCCAGGACGAGCTGAAGCGAGCGAGAAAGCTCAAAGAGGAGGAAGAGGAGAAGGAGAGGAAGAGCGCACAGCTTTTTGGTTCTGAGGACACCTTCGACCAAATCACAAGCCAGGAAGAGAAGGTTAGTCTGACCTGCAGAATCAAATCTACAATACAAAAATGCATCTTTTTCATACCAAATTCTGAGGTTTGCATCCGTTTTGTGCTCTTGTGTGTGCTCACTGATTCAACAAGAATCAATAATGAAGGGGATTCTTGTGTCTTAAAGTTGCATTTGGAACCTGTGTACATCTGCAATGTTTTCATGTGTTGTTTTAGGTGCCATGTTCTTATCCGCTGGACTTCACTGAAGCCAGAGCTGTGTTTCTCACCGGACAGTCTCACATCACACAGGTAGGCGGAACACAACAAAGAAATCAGTCAAATTCAATTCAGTTTGAAACAGAAGACACTCCATTCAGAGCGGAACTCATCTGGGATTTGTATATTGCTCTCGATTTCTGCTCCACTGAAGGATCAATATCATAGCATGTCCTGTTCCATCCTCTGAAGTGTGATCTGAAAAAGCACAGATACATGAATAACCTCTTTTGTGCTAATGTTCATCCCCACAAGTCCGTGAACGTCACAGTGATGGTATTCAGGACAGTCCCGCCCTTTGAAAAACATCTATTTCCAGGCAGAGCCTGAAAGACTTCCACACTGTGTAAGAAACTCCTGAGGAGTTCAGGAATGTGACCCGCTTACATAACCTTAATGGTCTGGCCATTACATGCAACGTGTGCTCTCCCTAAGATATCACAACTCTGTTATTAATATCTCACCACTGTATATTTTTTGTCTTCACAGGCAAAAGAATACTTTTTAATGGATGGTTTTGTGACGGACCACATCGAAATCCTGCAGGATCACAGTGCTCTGTTCAGGGCTCTGGCTTTCTTCGAGGAGGATCTGGAGCGGCGGTGCAAGATGCACAAACGTCGCGTGGACATGCTGGAGCCAGTCTGCAACGGTACCATGTCCATGTTTCCCACCGGTTTAAAGAAAACATTGTGTCCCTCTCAGGTCAATATGCAAATATCAGGTCCTAATACTGTGATATACGACTTTATGGGACCTCACCTTCATGAACATGGCCTTTAATTCAGGGATCTAGGGTCGACATTATGTGTCATGATCACATCTGGCGGCTAAATAGAGCAGCGGAGTTCTTCTTTCCTCTTTAATAACAATAAAGTGAGACTGTTTACTTCCTGTACTGCTAAAAAAAATTGGAGTGTTTAGCTCCATTGCGACTTCACGTCAGCTAAACCCTGGAAAAATAGCTGTCCAGGTCCAAGTTGGTCATGGCTTCAAGACCTTGTTGGGATTGAGGAGTCAAAGATTTAAGGAGCAAGAACAAACGGGGATGAAGTTTCTATAAAACTGCAAAATGCAAAGCCGTCACTTCAGTGGAAGCACTTAAATAACGTGGCTAGATTTTTTTTCTTTGTGACTGCAGTGTTCATGGGGCCGGTATCGAATGGAATTATTTGAATCTCACATACTCACAGAGCTGCCTTGCATCAAATTTTATTTGTGTTATATCTCACCAATGTTCACATTATTAGTGAGAAAATATCTAAACACTCAAATATGACAATACTTCATCGCGCGATATTGTGTCGATATTTTAGCTGAGATATCGCAATACCTGTGTGATACTGTCTTCATATTAAGTACGTAGATTCAATTGGATTTTCTGCTACATTTGTGACAGGATTGGTACTAACATTGTCTCTTTATTGTCGCTGGAGTTATTTTGTTTTACTGACACAGCAATTTATTTAAATCTATCATGACAATATACATGTTTTCATGCATATATTGTACTGAATTATCTGAATTTCCCCTTTAAAACAATGGTTCTAATTGTAGTATATTGTTGAGACAGTATCGCAATATATCACATCACCACTCCTGTATCGGGATGTGTATTGTATCGCAAGATGTCTGCCAATACACAGCCCTTGTTTACACAGTGACTGTTTCACTAAAGACATTCTGTTTTCAAACACAGAGTTGTTGATAAAAACTATAAACTGACTCACATCTCAGCCTAGTACGGTACTTAGACAGTTGGAGCTGCATTTAAACTAGTGAACTGGACTGGATGTGGTGTCGCAATGACTTAAAATATCAAGGCAATCTAATCTAAGCACAGGGACCCATTAAACAGTCAACTCAGAGTTGCAAAATAAGAAGGTCATCATGTAGCGTTCTGATCATGAGGTCTGTTGGAAACGTTGTCCTCTGTCTCTTGCTGGGCAGAACTGAATTCTCAGTACTACCTGATGATCCGCCGGCAGCTGATGTTTGAGTTGGCCGAGACGTACAACGAAATGATGGACCTGAAGCTGACGCTGGCCAACAGACAGGCGGACACGCAGTCTCTGGACAACCACGTCATCAAGAAATGTAACCAGCTCTGCGCCGCCTCGGCCAAGTAAGCCTCAACACACACTTCACTCAGTAACGGCAAACATCACGGCCACTGCTGGTGATGGCAGTGATCACCTTGTGCTGCTCGTGTCAACCATAAGATGTAGTTTTCATACATTAAGACTCAAAATATTGTAACGATAGTGCTTGAAATATTCAAAGTAGGGATGGGCGATATGGACAGAAAAAGTTTTCACGATATATGCTGTAATTTTGCCGATCATGATAAATCCATTTTCATTCTATTCCATGTGTTGGACACTACAGTCTCTCTTGAAACTTTTATGATGAAACCTATTAGCGGAGTTTGTCTCCAACATTATTATTTGTTTATGTTTAAATATAGTAGTTTACTAAGTGTAGAGATGAGATATTCTCTGGAAGAAGCCACTGGTGTCTGACAGGCTGCTCTGACAGCTTTATTTAGGGGTTAAACTGAGCCGTCTGTCTGCTGTATCTCATGTCTCTGAACAGTTGACTTGAACTGTGGACCAGTCTGGACACATTTCCTAGATGCTAAGAAATTATCTTTTAGTCACATTCTATTCTCCAAATCATGATACAAACTGTAAGTCCTTTGTCCTGTGTGATGAAAAACCTGTTCACAATTATCTCTCCTAAAATGCTTGTTTTCCATTGCCTTATAGAAGATTTCACTAATGTTTTGACTGTTTTAGAATTTGTTGATGGTCCCTAACTGATGCATTAGGGCTGTGTGAGAGTGTGTCCGCGATCAGTGAACCCTAATCGGGGACGCGGAAGAAGACTCCACCGCCAATACTGGTGCGGAGCTCCGTCCAACTATTTTCTCCACGCTGTTACACCGAGGCGTGTGTTGATGTGAACCAAGGCAGACGAGCGCGTCAGAGAACCTATGAGGACCACTCCATCTAATACAATAAACAGGGATCCAGAGACTCAGAGTCGACCAGTGTCATGATCAAAGGTTCCCTGTATTAAAAATAAGTCTAAAACTACGATTGTGAACCAAAGTCCACCACGCTCTCCACAACTGTCACACGCCTGTCAAACGCTGCTGAACTGGGGAGCATGTGCCGCTATCACGTCATGTGCACGTGTGCAAGTCCAATGCAGCGAGTGAGCCACATGCTTGTCGAATTTATCGTGAGATGCAGAATCGTCATCGTGGGGAGTGTTTTTGCCTGTACATCAACTGTCGTCACTTGTTTGGTCTGTGACATGATCTCATTTCCATTGTTTCTCACACGCCGTCGCAGGTACTTCCAGATGTTCCTGGACTCTCTCCGCTCTCCTGAGGGGAAGTTCCCAGAGCGCCTTGAACAGGAGGTGCTCAGACCAGCTCTGGTGGCCCGCTTCCGAGTTGCCCGACTCTACAGCCGACTGATCAGCTCCATTCCATCTGAACAGCTGGAGAACCTCAGCAAGTCTCTGGAAAACTATAAGTATGTTTTAAGTTGTATGAACCATTTCAACACCGTGATCACTACCTGTACCCCTTGTTCTCAGACCCCTCTGTTGCGTTTACATAGCTGTGAATATCTCAGAATAGTGGGGGTTCAACAGAAAGGGCTTTGGCTTCAACAGAGAGCGCCATCTGTTGGGTCCTGAAACACAACACACAACTTATGAGAATCACTTATCACTGTGAAAGGACCACAGAGGATATTTTTCAACTGGACAAAAGGCCATTCATTGAGCTTGGTCAGGTGACACATTGTGCTGCAACACTCTAACAGACACCAGGAAGCTACAACTGCAGCCTGCTGGCTTATTAAACACATGTGCTGGTTGGAAGGAGAATAGGTGCAAATCCTTCACTCACTCCTATTATGCTCGTGACATGAATGGAAGTAAATGAACGGAGTAACTGTTATGAACTACAAGTTCTGGACTGACAAGAGCAATGTCCAGGTTTTCTAGCTTGTCTTCACTGCCTGGTCCTGGTTTCTTTGTCAACGGTTTTGAGTGAGATTCATACTAAAATATGTGAAGCAACACTCCCAAACTATTCTAACTTAAAGTAAATTGTTTTCCAATTTATTTTTTTAAAATAATAAACGTTCCGAAAAGCATTATTATCATTGTTTATTTCATAAATGTATTTTATAAATTCTCTGAGTGTGCAAGTGCAGGACGACTGACAAGTCTGCGTCACTGTGCTCTGTGTTTGGGCAGTTCTGGTGGTGTTTGAATTTTTTAAACCAACAAAGTGTCTTTTGTTATGTATAATGTGCACGTTGAATCATGACGGCAGTGGGGGAACCTATTCAGGACCTTGGGTTAAGGCTATTGGCACCTCCCAGTCTGAGGCTGTCGTTCTCACCAGGACAGTGAGTGGCGTGTTGGAACCAGTTGAATTCTTACTGACGTGGCTGCCATCTAGTGGTGAGCTGACAGAATGCACCAAGAGAGCTGCCCACACTAAAATAGCACGGATTGTAAATAGACAAAGGATCATCGCTGATGCAACATGGATGGATGAGACAAGTTTTTGACCTTGACCTCTGCTCCTCTGCAAGGTTTTTGGTCCAGTATTGTGAAGACCAACCAGACGCTGCGAAGGAAGTGGAGACGGAGCTGGAGTTGAGTCGGGAAATGGTCGGCCTCCTCCCCCTCAAGATCAACCGACTCAAAGCAAGAATGGCCGCCAACAACTGACGCGCGCCTGTGCTGTGGACGTGTGTGGCGTATGAGCAGACCACAGGCTGACATTCATCCTAACTGTCACTCACCTTTGTGCTGCTGTCGGCATGTTTTCCCCACACTTGAGGTGTGGACTGGTGTGACTGTCGTAAAACAAGTCGTAATGATTAAATTTGCACTAATATCAATCACAACTTGTAGAAAATACAAATTCACGTGTCTTAATGTGAAAGGCTGGAGTGACTGAGGTCACCATGTCCCCACTTACATCCCCTACTTTTTTCTTCATTTGACGCGGCCTTATTTCGCCCATCTGTCGTCACCCGCAGGTTTCACTCTTCCTGTGTGTTATCGGGTTAAGTTGCTCAACGTGACACCGCTCGAGTGTAGAACAACCCTGGTGAAGCCATCTGTAATGTACTCTCACCTCAATAAAGGAAGCTGATACATGGATTAAACTCTCCCGTGCTGTTTGTTGTTTCATGTTTTTGGTCCTATATAAAGCATTTTTGCGTTTATAAGTCTTGATTTTGCTGTAATTCTGAAATTATAAACTCATATTGAGCAACATCATATGTGCTTTGAAGGTCTGATGATGCCTGAGGAGTTTGTTTAAACTGGTCCGTGACTGCTCCCTTGACCCCCTCTCACATCACCTCCATCCTTCAGCAACTTCTTTGGTTAATAAAGTTAAATATAGGATTAATTTTACACCTCCTCTGCCCCCCTTTAAACACCGTCCCTCCGGTAACCTCAGCCTCCTCCGCCTCAACCTGCTCCCAAAGGTCTGACCTTTAGGTTCCACTCAAATGCAGTTGTGGATGTTTGTCACCAACTTTTCTCCTGGTGACCTTGACTTCTTCACTGGAGTCTCATTTGGCCAACACAGTTACAGACTGGTTTGATGCTTTCACCTCAATATCTCACTGCACAGCAGAAACCAAATTCCTCTTAAAAGGAAAAGAGGATATTTGTGTGCGTCTGTGATATTTTAGGTCAGTCTCATCGTCGCTGTTTCACTTCTATAAAACTCCAGAACTCTTGCCCAACAGAGTTCCTCCCACACACTGGAAATTAGCCACTCAATGTTTTTGTTTTGCTTGGAACAAAGACGCCTCTGGATTTCACCCAAATGTAATGCTGATGTACATTTTACTGCAAAGTATTTTCAATGGTTCAATGCTTCTTGATGTTGCCTGATGCTATGATTATTAGGTGTGAAAGCATCAGCAGCCATTTCCTTGTAAAAAGCTCTCACAGCTGATGGTGCAACTTCCTGCTCGCATGACAGCCACAAGCTTTTGCAAAAACTTGAAAATGAATGTGTTTCCTCTCACATCATTCCGCGTCTTAATGATCCACACCTCTTTAATAAGATTTTTCTCAACTGAAATTCATCCAAAAACAATTGATGATGATTGAGCTTTTTTTTTTGTCTTTAATGAGTAAACTTTCCGAACACCACTAAATGAGAGCAAATGAAGGTGTTCCGTTTTCAAACCAGGTCACAAGCTGCACACTGTTTAGTCTCGATGTCTTTCCTCTCGCTTTGTGTCTGTTTTCATGGTTTTCCCCAGCCTCTACTAGTGCGTCAAGCTATTTCAAATTTACAAACTTAACAAAAAATCACTTGTGAGTGTTTTATAACTGGATTATTTAAGTTCCTCCGTGATATTTTCACCTTGTGGTTCAGTTTATGACGTCACTTTCCACTGACCCAAGCTTCATCCTAAATGATAACATGCTTATTTCTAGTCAATATATTATCCGCTTAGTTCCCCATCTCCATATATGTGCGATTACAATTTGGTCTTTCACTGCCATGGTACTTTATTGATTTAAATGTTGATCAACTAGTCACAGTCGGGGACACTGGCCCGCATCATGTTGTAGTGACAAGCACATACAAAGACACAGGACTCCTGCAACAACAGCAGGACAGAACATTTTCTCTTGAGAGAGAGATCTAGTGCACCTTCAAAATACATGGAAATCTGACATATGTTAGTTATAATAGAATTATTATTATTGATAACAGCATTGTGAATAATAATTGTTCACAAACACAAAAGCAATTTTCCTTACAGAACAAAGTTCACTCCTTCGTAATTCCTCTGTCAAATTGAAAAACACAAGAAAAGCTCGGGTTAATCGTATTATGTTAACTGACTCTTCATTTCAATTTATCTGAATCCTCTTTTTTTCTGGTAACTGGTGATGGATTTATTGACTTAACCAGATGGAGGAGGGCGGGTTGTGGGCCTGGCAGACGTTTAATGGGCATTGAGTTCTCGACGCGATCGTTTGACTGGGGCGTCTTCTTCTTCAAGGTCAGTCCTGGTGAAGAAAGAGCTCAGACAAAGAGCAACAAAAGACAGTGGTTTATCCATAAACAAGATCAAGGTTTTACTCAAAGCTAAAGGAGCTTTATAGTGAATTGTATTGCAGTGGATGGTCCCCATCCATAGACGTTGGGCTGATGGGGCCAGCAGACTCTTTAGGAACAGACCTCCAACCAAAACTTTGTACACCCCAGATGGGACTCGAACCCACAATCCCTGGCTTAGGAGGCCAGTGCCTTATCCATTAGGCCACTGGGGCAGACATGGGCTTCTGCAGACTCACTGGTCTGACGCTCATTTGAGCTCATCACAAAAGCTGCGGTGAAAAAAAAAAAACTGCTGATTCTTTTGAAATGTCATTCAATCCCGAGGCAGTCATTCATCACTCACCGGACTCACATCAGCAATCTCTCTGCTGAGCCGACAATATCAAGCCATTTATTGCAGTTTTTTTTGTCCATCCCGAACGTTTAACTGTGGACTTTAAGCATGTGGAATATTTAATCGAGTGAATATGTTTACAAGACCTAAATAGTGTCTACTGTGTTATTCATTGATAGTTCCAGCTCCCAGAAGGTCAGTTCAATTGCTCACATCACAAAATCTGATCTGCAAGATTTGGGGATTAAAATGACTCACTGGCTGTGTTCAACAAATAACTCAGATAAGATAAGATAAAGACTTTATTGATCTCACATAGGAGAAATTCACCGTTACAGGAGCTCTTGTTTGAAAGAAGTAAATGGTCAGTGCAAGTAGTCTTTTTAACATATTTACAAATATACAATATCGTGGCACAACGTGGGGAGTGGTGTTATGTACATTACACAGTAATGTACGGTGTAAATGATTAAATCTAGGTTGCTGGTTGGATGGATTTCTCGTCCCATGTGACCGTTTAAGCTCTGTGACTGTCTCAGCTGCTGTGCTGAAGGGGCACTTTTACCGTTGCCCCAAAACAAATGTTGGATGATATGAAGCTTTTCCCTCATAAAATATAATATCGTAATAATATAGATTTCATAGGTGACGTGTTACAGATCACTCAGAACATTCTCTGACTCAAATTAGTCATGGTTCATTATGATAAATCAAAAATGATGAAGTGTTTCTGATAGAAAAAGAAAAAAATCACCACAGGGCTTAACACAGGTGCTATGAGGTGAGGGGCAACGCCCCCTTCTGAGAGGTGTTTTTTGGTTTATGGTCACACTGCCTTAAACTTTTTTGAACCAGACCATAATAGTCCATTAAACACCGGCCTAATGTTCAGGCCGGACACACTAAAATCGACGATTTACGTGACTGCACTTCCGATAAGGAAGAACATGAACAGAAATATGTCAGGACCCTCATTAACGCATTCTCCACAAATCCATCCATCCATCCGCTAATCCATTGCTGGGTCACGGGGGCAGCAGCCTCAACATGGCACTCCTAACACCCTTCTGATGGGCAACATCCACTAGTCTCCTCCCAGCTGGCCAAGCCTGAAACACCTCCAAAGGGAGGCGTCAAGGAGGAAGGAGGAAACCTCAAGAGATGCCTGAGAAGCCCAGCTGCTCAGAACACGGAGAAGTAGCAGCTCTACTCCGAGTCTCTCCCGAGTGACAGATCTCCTCACGCTATCTCTAAGGGAGACGCCCACAAACGTCGGAGAAAACTCATTTCAGCTGCTTGGATGGGTGATGTGAGGTGAGGTGAGGGTCGGGACAAAAGATTGATGGGTCAGCTCATAACAGTTTGGTAGAGTGACTGCAATACCACCCCTATTGCACTCTATAACTGAGTTATACCAAGGAAGAAGAGCCGTACTTAGGGATCGAGTAAAACCACGCACAGTGTGATGTCAGCAGTGTATTATCCAAAAAATATTCACTCAGATTTACATTTTCTGTGGATGTTAATGTTCAATGTGTGATAAAAAATTGCATTTAAAATGTCAGTTTGAAGTGTCTCACATGATTTAGTGTTGATATGCTTTAACACAGTACACAGCTCAGTTTAAACATACTTCTGTAAATGAATAACATTGTGCAAAATTGTTTATACATGAACAGGCATTTAAAAAGAACAGGCAGATCCTTACCAGAAACGCAGAATGCAGAGGTTCCTTATTGGAATCAGCACGGCATGGATGGCTGGGGATTCACACACACAGCCACCCTGCCTCCCTCTGGGCCTCCAGACGACGATGTCACAACATGTTGAACACAGCTGAGTCATCGCCATTACTTAATAAATAAGGTTAAATCTCGCCTGCCCAGGGCTGAAAAATGCCTCCTGCAAAACAGACACGGTGTCTCAACGTGTTTGCAGCATGGATACGCAAGCACAATAACACCAACTTGGTTCATGAGTCTTCTGTTGGAGTGCTCACATGCTTAGGGCCTTCACCGATAGAATGTTTGTTGTTCGATGGTGAATCCATGAGCGACACACCGAGACAAATATGATGATTCAGCTGTAAAAAAAATGTTTGTTTTGCAAATATCCGCACTTCATTCTGCGTGGTGTCACATTAGTCGGACAGAAGATGATTTTACAGAATATAGATCTTCATAGTGATGGGCAACACATCGGTTTTGGAGAGACCACAGGTTTATGTGCTAGTTTTTTCCAACCAATCTCTCATGGGTAAAATACAATAATTCAATAAATGCGAAAATAATGAAGGTTTTATTGTTTATTCATCGGATCTCTGCTGAAAAATACTATTTTGACAGCATTATATGACCCATTACTTCTGTCCTGTTATTGCAGATGCCAACTCTATTCATTTGCTTGAATACCACTGGAGTATTTAATGTACATTTGCAAATGAATAAAATGCATTTTGCTTCACCAAATAAAAATATATTTCTCTATTGCTTGGATTGGCAAAAGTACTAAAAATGTAAATGAGCGAAAAACATTGTTGTAATTTTGGGAAAAAAATAAGAAGGGTACTACAAGGTGTTGTTATTATTATTATTATTATTATTATTATTATTATTATTATTTGTTAGTTTGTTTTCTGTAGATTATTTATTTTTCACTGCAGTTTAAACCTGCAATTGTCTTTTCTAATGTTATATCACAAAGACATAGGTTTAAATTTGGACAATAAATAACATAAATAAACGGATTTAAAGTTAGACCCTAAACGCACCACTCTGATCTGGTGAAGGCCAAAGAGTAAAGTTAAACTTTACACGTCCACAACTAAAACACTGTGAGAGGTGAAGAAGCATTTAGCGAAACTCTTCACTAACCCCTCACTTTCCAGTGTAGGACCTGCGTCAGCTGCGACCTGGGGCTTGTTGAAGGAGGATGATGTAGGTTTCAGGAAACCGTGACGCAGAGTGAGGGGGCTGAACTTCTGGCGTGCGACCTGTCTGCTGGAGATCTGACTGCGCAAACTTGACCCAACTCTTCCTCAAGCGTGACGGAGACAAAGCCGAAGATGAAGCTCCTTCTCCTGTCGCTCCTTCTCGTCGTCGCCCTGCATAACGGAACAGGTACGGTGATGATATTTGGGATTGTTCTCGACACTGAAGCGGAGACGGAGCCAACTATCAAGTAGTTTGATGTTGACATCACTTCTCTCTGAGTCAAGCAGCGGGAGTGCGGAGAGTCCTGTTACGTTCCTTTTGCCTTGACGACACAATAGAGTCCAGAGTAGTAGAGACCAAGTAGTTTCGGAAACTTGTTGTGGTTAAGGGGATTTTATGAGTTTCTGTTTCTATTTCACGATGACACAAGTGGAAATGAATTTTCCATTGTTGCGACACACAGATCTGGTTGACAGTGAAACAAATACGCCTTTAAATGTATATTATTATGTATATATAACATGTTTTTTTAAGTATGACATGATAGTGAGGTTTTATTAGGATGATACAATCGGCAATAGTAATCCACAGTAGTAGTCATAAGAATAGAAAAAAACATCTATTTAAACTATCACCTGTTAAGAAATACATTTGCTTTTATGTCTTAATTCTGTTGAATTGGCATGTTGTCTTCTTTTGGTCCAACTCCATTCTGAAACTGCTATATGTAAATATTTAAGACACTGTAAAACGGTATCACCAGAAATAACTGGCGCAACAAATGATTAAATAGATACAATTTAATAAAATTAGAAACATCAAAGTCTGCGAACTGTACATTTATAATCTTCTATCGTTATTTGTTTGTTAAATGTTAAATAAACATTGTGTCAACTTTATCTCTATGTTTACACTTTTGGTATTACACTTTTTGTATTTAGTATTTTTGGCATTTTTATTTTTATTTTTATTTTTATTTTTGTCCAACTGCATTCTGAAACTACTATATGTAAATATTTAAGACACTGTAAAACGGTATCACCAGAAATAACTGGCATAACAAATAATTAAATAGATACAATTTAATAAAATTAGAAACATCAAATTCTGCGAACTGTACATTTATAATCTTCTGTCGTTATTTATTTGTTAAATGTTAAATAAACATTGTGTCAACTTTATCTCTATGTTTACTCTTTTGGTATTACACAGTATCTTTTTTTTTTTTTTTTTTTTTGTCCAACTGCATTCTGAAACTAATATATGTAAATATTTAAGACACTGTAAAACGGTATCACCAGAAATAACTGGCATAACAAATAATTAAATATATACAATTGAATAAAATTGGAAACATCAAATTCTGCAAACTGTACATTTATAATCTTCTATTGTTATTTATTTGTTAAATGTTAAATAAACATTGTGTCAACTTTATCTCTATGTTTACACTTTTGGTATTACACTTTTAGTATTTTTATTTTTATTTTTATTTTTATTTTTATTTTTATTTTTCTCCAACTCCATTCTGAAACTAATATATGTAAATATTTAAGACACTGTAAAACGGTATCACCAGAAATAACTGGCACAACAAATAATTAAATAGATACAATTTAATAAAATTAGGAACATCAAAGTCTGCGAACTGTACATTTATAATGTTCTATCGTTATTTACTTGTTAAATGTTAAATAAAGATTGTGTCAATTTTATCTCTATGTTTACACTTTTGGTATTACACTTTTAGTATTTTTATTTTTATTTTTATTTTTATTTTTATTTTTATTTTTATTTTTATTTTTATTTTTATTTTTATTTTTATTTTTATTTTTCCTGGTAATTCTGAGGTGTTTTTGAAAGAACACCGTTTCGGTTGTAGCGGTATACAGAACAGGAAACCGCAACCAAAGCCGCCCTCGTTCCAAGACGCTGTTGTGATGTGTAGATTGACACATTGTGTTGTTGCTGAATAGAAAACGGATTAAAACTGTGATAATAGATTTGTCATAGTTTTAATAATAATAATAAAAGCAAATCTCTTTTCTTCTCGGACAGGAGCCCCCAGAAAAGCCCGGTACAATTACGTGAAGTGTAAGCCCGATGGCGACCAGGCAAACTGTGTCACCCACCAAAGTGCTGAGATCAACTGGACTCCAGATCTCCCTTCCAAACTGCCGGCTGTCGCCGTTGAGTACCTGTGAGTATCAGGTGGACGAGTATAGTCAGTACAGCCAGAGGGTTATCTAAATTCCCTTGTTCCATCCATGACTGCGCAACTGCCCATCATTCTTGTTTTGAATTGGAGAGTCTTACATATGACCTTTGGTGCCTGACTGACTCTGTCATGGATGTGCCAGTTGTATCGATCAAAGTTGTGACCGGGTGAGTGAGTGTTCAGGAATGTGTGAGGAAAACTCTACGCATGTTTGGTTGTGTATCGTGGTTTGCCACCCATCAAGTACACTGGAGTCAATCGTGTATTTCGAGTCCAGTTCGCTACCAATCGAACGCTGCACAACAGCTGTTGCTATTTAGATCTGCACTTGCTCAAATGAAGTGTGTTTCACAGCTGTGAAGTGAGATTGTCTTGAACAGGAAGTCGGAGGGAAGTGGAGATAGGAAGTGGGCTGTGACGTCCGCTGAGCTGCTTTTGGAGGCACGTCTATTGTCTGTGCCGCGCTGCTCCGATCGCAGTTAGATTAAGAAGCTGGCATTTTTGTAAACAAGCCTGTTGGCATGTGTTCATCCTCACTGGACTGCATTTGTTTACAGGCCAGCGACTGTACATACCAGTGTTTCAAAACCAGACATTTTGCATGGAGTTGCACTCCGTAGGAGAGTTGCACCTATTACGTGATGTTTTTATTATACTGTATATCCAAGCACTTATATAGCTTATATGCTTATTAGATATATAACTATACTCTCTTTGAATCCCACTTCTCAACAGTTGATATTATACTAGAGAGAGAATTAAGAAATATTACTATATTATTATTATGACGTAATATACAATTGTAGAGCACATACTACCATACAATACTACACAACACTTCTGCAAGACTTTTACGACTATACTATACTATGCTGTGCTATACAACTCAGGACTATGCTTCTCCACACTACACTTCTATGAAAATATATCTATTAAATTATACTGCGATATAGTACATTACCCTATACTGTAAGTATAGTACTGTACCGTACTGTACTATACTATGCTGCAAGATCATGTAATATACTGTAGTACACTATACTTGACAAACTATAACATAATATTCCTTAATATACTACATTACACTATTCTTTCCGGTACTGTAATATACTACACAATATTATTGTGTGTTGTGCTGTATTACAATATATTACAATATACTATACTATACTATGCTGTGATGTTCTCTACTATTCGATACTATAGTTTGCCATATTACAATATCATGTAATAGACTCTGATACAAAACTGTAACATAATATTATGTAACGTACAACACTGTACTAAATCATACTAAATTAAATGATATTATACTTACATTGTGCTATACTGCAATATAGTATATTATACTGCACTGTATTATACTACACTATACTATACTGATTTCTACTGTTGTACTACAATATTGTATATTAAATTAGAACATGATATTCTGTAATACAGTGTATTACACTACACTATACTGTACTCAATTATACTAGACAATATAGAATACTGTATTGTACTTTAGTATACTACAGTATACCATACTGCATTATACATGTCTACATTGGATGCTGTGACATGGTGAATTTCTACACTGTGGGACTCATAAAGGCCATCTATTGTCCCTCTGAAGTTAGGTTTAAAAAAAGAATAAATAAATAAAACTCCATACTAGACTTATGGTTGTGGTGTTAAAAGAAGTCTAGTAAGATTAAGTCTAGACTGAGTCTAGAAATAATGTTGCAACTGCTATGCACAAAATGACAACATGACAACAACTGTTTCAGAGAGGCAAATCATATGGAGGGGGAAAAACGAACACAGGGGAGGAAGCTGGTGGAGGACGGCTCTGGATTCTTTGATGGATCTGGAAGTCAGTCCACTGAGAATCTAGCCTTCGTGACCATCGAACCTGTGCTGGGCTCTGGAGGCGACGACCAGTACGGAGGTACCTGGATGAGAAACGTTGTTCACACCTGTGTCATGGCTGTTGAGTGTTTACTTTTACTTTTGTTTACTTGTACTTTTGTTTGTTTCAAAGCAGAAATGGAGGCACCAGCGGAGAAGGAGCTGGAAGAAGATCACCTCCTGCAGCTGTAGACTGTTCGAACACAACACACACAAATACTCTCTCGTACACATGGCCAACAGGTTCTATATGTCTGCACTGTTGGTTTATACAAGTCCTGACGTCAGCCGCTTTCGGTGAAGATGGACCAGAAATGCAGACAAGCT
Source organism: Synchiropus splendidus (assembly GCF_027744825.2). Taxonomy (NCBI): domain Eukaryota; kingdom Metazoa; phylum Chordata; class Actinopteri; order Syngnathiformes; family Callionymidae; genus Synchiropus; species Synchiropus splendidus. The sequence goes on from NC_071338.1 coordinate 30,157,890, forward strand.
CAAGATACATTTTCTATACGTTCACTTCAGATTAATGTTTCATGTCCTTGAAAACCAGTGGAATGCTAAAAAAAACAAGGGAGAAAGAGTTCAGTTATTACCAGAAAATAAGTACAATTAGGGCAGATTATTTTTTTATCTTGATGTGGAGGATTTGTTACAATGTATGTAGCACATACTAAACATATATTTATATTGTCTTCCTACGTCTACGTCCATCTTTTTGTTTTTTATAAAGGGAAAGTGCTTTGCCCTGACACAATTGGGTTTCATAAAATACTGCTCTTATGATGATAGTCTTTCTATTTTCTATGAACTCATTCAGTAAAGCTTTTTAAAACAAGTTGTGCGATTCTTTCTTTCAGTTATGTCGAACGGAAAATGCTCCAGCTTTGCGTGTGTCATATCACAATATATTATATTTGTGGTGTGGTTTATATGTTGGGATAAAAGGACTGGGATAAAAATAGTTTTGACAAAATCATGTGGCCACAATGACAAAATATGAAATGTTTTGTGTTTTCAAAGAGGTGTTATTTTAAAAAGGCTGAAGATATGAAACTGCGTTCCTGAATATTAGTTCCTTTTTAAATGCCTGTTACTTTGATTCAGTATTTTTAATGCACTTTTTATTTATCATCATTGATAAACAATCCGTAGCTATGACTGGTGCGACTATTCAGAGTGCAATAGAACATGTGACTGATAAAATGTTATACATTTTATCAGTCAAATGTAGCAATATATAAGTAAGGAAACAGCTTCCTGTTCATATATATATATATATATATATATATATATATATATATATATATATATATATATATATATATATATATATATATATATATATATATATACATACATACATACATACATACATATATTTATATATATATATATATATATATATATATATATATATATATATATACATACATACATACATACATATATTTATATATATATATATTTCTTTATTTTTTTGCTATAACTTGTACGACAGTCTCACGCATTAAATGTGAGTAGATATGACTGACACTTGAACCATCATTTTACAAAGTCATATTGAGCTAAAAACGTAGCTCCACTTGTCCAGCGTGAGTCGGAATGATGCGCCTCCGCCCACATGACCGGGTCACATGACTGAGCGCTGTTACTACCTCCTGGTTCAGACGGTGTGGCGAGAAGGAGCGAGGCTAAGTGTTAGCTAGCTTCCACTGTCTTCACGGCCGACATGGTGAGTGTCCACGCAAACACCCGCTGCACACCATGCCGGATAATCCCAGGCGATGTGATGCAGATAAAATGTGACCCCGAGTTGCTCGGGTTTTATTTAAAACGCCGTTTTCGGAATGACAGCTGACATGGAGGCTAGCACTGAGGCTTGTGTTGTAGCAGCGAGTTACGAGGCCGCCTCTGGTCTGAACAGTCGGTGGCCTCAAAGTATGAATAATTCTGATTGATAAGTTGTAAATAAGTCTGTTGGCAATCGCGAGACCTCGAGGAAGCAGCCCTAGTATTGTTAACCAGCGATGACCATGAACAATGTCTGCTGATCTTTTCCTGTAAATAAGTGTATTTACATGAAAGAAAAACCAGAAAAACGTATTTGAAATTGAATTAATATTTGTTGTCATTTATATGTGGCTTAAGATGAACATCAAGACGCATGACCTAGAAAGGACTGATACATCGTCACCTGATTTGTACTGATAAACATTGTGTTGCCAATGCAACACATCAACGATGGGGATGTAGATTCATGTTTACTTTCGAGTACAACGAAGCTCCATAAATGAATATGTTTGTATTTGTGCTCTTCAGCTGGGTTCATAGTTGTTCACTTTGGAAGACCTCATTGTCTTAAGGTTTTTTTTTTATGAATTATGTGTTGTTTAATATTGTTTTTCTGTAAGTATATAGTGTTAGTGTGAGTAAAACAATGTTCCCAAGCAAGATTTTTGTTCCCTTTTATGTATTTTTATTTCCATCAGTCCAGATTGTTGTGATGAAACACCAAAACAGTTGTCTGTTACTGTTGTTTAAATGTGCAAAAAAATGTAGTTAAATATTAAAATGAATCTTTCCCTATTGTCATTAAAACAAAGTTAAAAGTTCATTAAAATTTCTTTTCTTTCCTTTCCATTCTGAAGTCTTCTTGCAAGGAATTTTATCCTTTAATCGTGCACAACGCTGATTATTTGCTCAAGTCAGGAGGAATCTGATATGTTTGTTGAGCTCCAGGTTTAGCTCTGTATCTGAAATACTTTATGTGTACTAATACTTGTGTACTGTGTACCAAAATGGTTAGCTTGAACTTTATCAATCCCTCGGGAAATGTTCAGAAATGTTCCAGTCCAGGATCCAATGAAGGTGTGTTACTTCAAACACGTCTTTGGTCAAATAAAAATGTGTAAATATTTTTATTGTCACAATTCTGAGTCAGCCTTTGTTTGTTGTTTATCTCTTATCATTTTGCAAACGTGCCCAGCAGACTGTAGTCAGTCAGCTGCTGTTGATTTGCTGCGGATTTATTTGATCGTCCTTCATATTAAAAGTTGGTGACAGTAGGGATTTGTGTGCGGGTGCCTGATGCTGGATTCAGCCTGGAAAGCGAGCATCAGCTGATGTCTCAGAGCGAGTTGTTCATCAGTCATGCAACCGTCAAAAACACTGTCCTGACTCCAACTCTGCCTCATCTGCCCGATTCATTCAGTTATTTGCACATAGCCTTTTCAAGACAAAAGCACAATGCATCTCAACTGGAAGAAATATTGTTAGTCATTGTAAGAACCCTGCATTATTTCACATTTTTGTTGTAAAATAGTTGATCTGTTGTGTTAATTGTATTTCTTTTTTACATTGCTTTGCTCGCCAGAGTTTCTTAGGTGGTTTGTTTGGACCAGTTTGTGAGATAGATGTCCTGCTGAATGACGCAGAGAGCAGGAAGACAGCAGAACTCAAGACTGAAGATGGCAAAGTGGAGAAGCATTATCTCTTCTATGATGGAGAGTCTGTCTCTGGGAAGGTACGTGTGAAACATAGTCATGTTTATTGAATTATGATGACACAAATGGTTTGTTTTTCCTCAAGGTGAACTTGAATGTAAAGCAAGGAGGAAAAAGGCTAGAGCATCAGGGAATCCGTATTGAATTTGTGGGACAGATAGGTAAGTATGTCCTGTCTTTTCATATCTGTAGAACAAGTACTGTGTGAAACTAAGCAGCTGTAGAGCTCTGTTTATTCAATAGTATGGAACCACCAGAGACTTGAGGCACATTCCTTTTGTTCCTAAAATGTTTGTAAACCTTATTTCATTTAATTTGTGTTCAATAACAATTTTTAATCTACTTACACGGAAACAAACCAAAATCCTGGTGAAATGGCATGAAACCATATGATCATCATTTGTCATAGAAATGTCCAAGCAGCTGCAGCAGAACCAGATGAAATTCATATTCATTAAATTTACTGCTGGCTTTCCTGAACAGTTCTTTATCATTTTTTCTTCTCAAGAACTTCTCCATAGTTGGTAACTGTCACAGATTTGCAGCTGTCTAGTCAATTCAGTGACACACTACCGCCACCATATGTGCCTAATGTATCAAAACTCGCGGCCCAGAGTTGTCTGACAAAAAACTTTTTTAGCGTCCCTCGAGGAGGCGCTTGCAGCCCAACTATGGCTGCTGGCACTATGGTTAAGTATCACTTCTCTACACCAAAGCTGAGTTTACAGACGATTAATGGCAAATTAATCACACATTTTGTATCTGTTCTAAATGTAACTTAAAGGAAGATGCTATCAACACCAAAGTGGCCAATGATGCTTTACGTTTTTTACGCCAACAAAACCAACATAACAGAAAGTGTCAAGAACAGTCTTTAGAATAACTTCAAGTGTTCAAGTGTGTAACAAGTGTTTATGTACCTGTAGAACAGATACAACTTAAACGTAACTTGCTAAATCTATAGATACCCTAAAGGATATGTATCTTAATCACTCTGTGATTAACCAATGCTAGCAAGTTCTAATTCAAGACAATAAAATCCCCAGATATCAATGTTCTCATGAACTCCTCATCAGCTAACGTATGTCTGAGTGAGCTGCTTTGTCAACATGGCTTCTGGCTGGAGAATGAACTAGGACCTAGTGACCCACAAGCCACACAAAAAAAACAAATAATGAAGCTACACTAGCTGATTCATCTTCACATTGTGGTGGCAACAGAGGCATGATCCTTATCTACACAGTGGAGCAGTCTGTCTATAGCTTACACTGCCTCACCTGCACAACTGTGTGTGGTAAAAACTGGTTTTAATTCACCACAACAAGTCTGCAGTCCAATTGAAGCTTGTAACAATACATGAGTTTCAAATAAGAGTTCATTTATTTTTAATTTACAAACGCTGTGCCAACATCTGCTGTGTGGATTCCTCATGTGGAGGAGAGGTTTAGCTGAAGCATGTGGTCGTCATGTGCCGCTCTGGGCGGGAGTGTGTGAGGTTTGACACGTTCGCTAATAAAAGGAATGTGTCAGCGTGACATCAGTAACATTCTTTGCATTGCCTCACTTTAAAGCGCTACAAAACATATATTCTCTCTGATTTTATTCAGTTTCACCATTCACAGAACTAAGGCTCAGTTATTTTTGTTTTTCTTTCCAGAGCTCTTCTCTGATAAAAGTAATACACATGAATTTGTGGACTTGGTGAAAGAGCTGGCTTTACCTGGGGAACTGGCCCAGAACCGGAGCTATGACTTTGAGTTCATGCAGGTGGAGAAGCCCTATGAGACCTACACTGGCGCCAATGTCAGGCTAAGGTGCTGTTGCCTTCCTGCAAAGTCATCTTAAATATTGACGCTGAATGAAAACAAGTCACTGGCTTTTACACGTTGCTGCCTTCGTCTGGTTTCCTGCAGGTATTTCCTCAGGGTCACGATGGTCCGTCGTCTCTCGGACCTGGTGAAGGAGTATGAGCTGATCGTCCACCAGCTAGCCACCTACCCAGACATCAACAACTCCATCAAGATGGAAGTCGGCATAGAAGACTGTCTCCACATCGAGTTTGAATACAATAAATCTAAGTAAGAACTTTCTGTCGACAGATCAGGAACGTTGAAGTTCCACTGTTAAACCAATCTGAAAAGTTTCCAATGACATGTCTAGGTACCACCTAAAGGATGTTATTGTTGGAAAGATCTACTTCCTGCTGGTCAGGATCAAGATCCAACACATGGAGCTGCAGCTCATTAAGAAGGAAATAACAGGAATCGGTAAGAAGTGAATCATCAGTCAAAAGCAGATTATGAACTAGAAATGTTCTGCAGTATAAATGCATAATTTCTGACACAGACTTGTGTTTAGTCTGACAACCGTGTATGACAACTCTTCTGAGCCAGGCTGCCTGACTCAACACAGATCCTTTTTTTTTTTTGTTTGTTTTTTTTTTTTTTTGTTTATTTATATTTATTTATACCGTTGGAAAAAACGCAAACGTGCGGTCTGACCGGGAATCACCTGCTACGACTTTTCTCGGAACTAGGTGCGGAATTCCCGAGATACTCCAGGTTTTGTGACCAATTTTTCCCATTGAAAATGAATGGAAGAGGATTCACCACTTCTGAAATTTGCCTCTACTTCAACAGCTCGCAGATCCCCCAAACTTTGACCGAGTAACTCAGCAAAAAGCTCAAAACACAGCCACACTTGTTCTCTGTTGCCCTAAAGAAAAAAAAAAAGGTTGTGTCATTTGCCCACAAAACGGCCTCAAACTTGTGTGAGGGTCGAAAACGTTCGGCAATCGCGGATTCGGCTCCATTGAAAATGTTGCTCGAAAATCGCGGGAAGGTTACTCATTTTCATTTTTTGTGGACACATGAAATTCGGCTCAGTTTCTCACTATCTGCTACGATTTTCGAGATACGGCCGTTTGTTCAGGGAGTAGGTAACTCGCTCCGAAGCACGATGATTCAGCGCTTTTCAGCAGAGAAGGGGAAAGGTCACAGCCTGTTCAAACTGCAGACATAGACACTGGAGCATATCTTGGATGTTTTTTGAGCTATTGACGCCATTCAAAGCTTAAAACGTAGTAACAGCGTCCCACTGTGTGAAACCTCATCATGCCACTAGGTGGTGCTGCCCGTTTAGAGCGATAAGACATTCAAGTGTCCAAGAAAAGACTGGTTTCGACACACCTCTGACTCTGGTTCTACATTTCCAATATCTGTCTTCAGGACCGAGCACCACGACAGAAACAGAGACTGTTGCCAAGTATGAGATCATGGATGGAGCACCTGTTAAAGGAGAGTCAATCCCCATCAGATTGTTCCTGGCAGGTGATTCAGTTCATGGATAATTCCATGGGTTTCATGTTGAGGAGACTTTTCTGCTGAAATATTTGCGTGAGAGCTCTTTAATCTTTTAACAGGGTATGACCTCACACCAACCATGAGGGACGTCAACAAAAAGTTTTCTGTGCGTTACTTTCTTAACCTGGTGCTGGTCGATGAAGAAGACAGAAGATATTTTAAACAGCAGGTAACAACTTCAGCAGATGTTTAGAGAAGTAAACCGGGAGTATGAGGTTGTGAAAAGGTGATGTGTTCTGGCTCCAGGAAATTGTCTTGTGGAGGAAAGCTCCGGAGAAGCTGCGAAAAAGAAACTTCCACCAGCGCTACGAGTCGCCGGAGCCCCGAACTGATCCTGTCACTGCAGAGCAACCCGAGATGTGAACTGAGAATAATCTCAGACCAGATCTTCATCGACGTGTGCACGGCACTCTGCCGTCTCTGGACTGACAAACCTTGACATACGTGGACACACATCTTTCCTCATCATTTAAGCTCTGCGCAGCTTCACATGCAAGCGGTGCTTCACACCTGGTGTCTCCTAAATCTTACAAAACGATGAGCCCAAGCATTGATGCAGTCTTTTAAACGGCTAACAAAAATCCCACCATACAATTTGATGAGTTCAATTACGACTAGAGTTTGCTTGTCATGTGCACTTCTGATATCGATTCTGGCTCCAGTACTAAATGCACTGGCCACAGCAACAAGAAATATTTAACTGTAAAGTCGCCGCAGTGCACTCGACATCCACTTATATTTGAGAAAAAAAACTGTGGTTGGTTGTTGAAAGGATAAGACGAGCTGCTCTGTTTGACACGTTTGGAACGGAAATGTGCAAAAATTGAAGTTTTTTTTTTTTATTGTTTACATTGGGTTTATTGTGCTAAAGCAGTTCAAAAATGCAGAATTCGCTGTTGAATGTTTAGAATGTAGTTTTCAAGGAATTTGCTCAATGCCTCATAGGTCAAACGTTTTGTAAAAAAAAAAAAAAAATCTCTTCTCTTTTGCACCGTACATTTCACCTTCACCTGAAAGTGCTGAATATTTATGTAATGGAAATCAGAAGTCACAGCCATAATTCAAGTCAGACTGAAGTGACGCTTCAATTTTCGTTCAGGTTGTCAAACAAGACATTCTGTTGGACTCGTGTATTTATTTATATTGCTTTCAAGAAACCGATCTCTTTGTCACGCCGTTTACGGACACATTTGGTCCTGAGTTTTGTTTTCAAGAAACTGATAAGTCCTTGTGTGGTTGTCACAGCAAAGCAATGTCGACAGACTCTCAGCCACTTTCTCTGTGCTGTTGTCATTCTAATTCAATGACTTCACTGGGCCTGGTGACGGCAGCCTATTTTCTCACCTTCTGTGATCTGTGGTCAGGTTCTTCTGCTGCTCCATGCTTTTCAAGGGAGATTACACTAAGGACCCATGCACAACGTCACCTCAGTGACGCACACTATGTTTGAAATGACACTGTTATAGTCTTTTAATTCAAATCACGTTGTGTTATATTCCGTTTGCATTTTCTTCGTCGTCTTTCTTTGATGTCTTCAAATCTTTCTCCTTGCTGTGAGGGGGTTTTCTCTGTCATGGTTTATTTTGTGCTCTTTGGCCTTTGCTATGTTAATGAAGATGTATACGGAAACGCCAAATCATCCGCCCCTGTCTTATCTATAGCATGATTCTCTTTAGCCAATGTCTCACTATGACATGGATGGGTGTGTATGGAGTGTACACCGACTCTGAATATAAAGTATAAATAAATTGTGAATAAATCAACTTTATATGAAACATCTTGTGGATGGAAATTGTTTCATTATTTATTATTTCTGTCATCTGCATCAGGTACTTTTTGAAACATTACTTCTGTATGGATTTTCTTCTTGTTTTGTAAGAGGTGTCTATTGTCGTCCAAATGTCTTAAGATGCACATAAGTGTTTTCTTGAAACACAAGAAATGACAATTAAGTCCAGTCACAACAATTACAAGCTGCATTTTCACTCACCCCCACTAAGTCTTACGCGTCTATTAAACCAGTGATCCTGAACCATAGGGCTGGGGCCCATGGTTGGGCCGCGAGCGCCCCCTAGAGGGCTGCTAGAAGTTTTTTGTTTTACACCTTTGGGCCCTGAGGCGCTCAGTTTTAATACATGAGCCACGTATGGTGGCAGTAGTGTGTCACTGAATTGACTTGACAGCTGCAAAACTGTGATAGTTACCGACTATGGAGAAGTTCTTGGAAAGAAAAAAAATGATAAAGTGATGGCGCCCACAACAGTAAAAACTGTTCACCTGTTGGAGCAGTTTTTAATGTTAACATTTTATGGTGATTCTTTCATTTCAAAAAGAAAATATTTCATGATATTTAGACAGTGTTTTATTATATATATTTTATTCAGATTCACATCACACAGACATTGAGTGAATATTTGGTAGATAAATGTGGTGGCTGGTGTGCTTTACTCATTTCTTTTTTTTTTTTTCTATTTTAACGCAATAAAATCTACAATAACAAAATAAAATTGAAGTCTATTATTGCGTTGACTCAATGCCAGCCTCCTTGCTCAGTGACTCTAGTAGTCCAGAATAATTCCTGAAAAAAGTCTTCGCAGTATTCAGCTTTTCATTTGATTAAAATATCCAAACATAAATATTGCTCGATATAAGTGGTCAAGCGTCACGGTTTATTTCCCTATCGGTAAAAATAATTATTTTTATAAAAAATGATCTGTTCTTGTGTTCGTTTGGAACAGGCACATCTTTGGACAGCAATATTCAGAGGGGTCCTGACCCACGTTGCATGGCAGCAGGAAGACTAGTGTGTCCTTTGCCGGAGTAGTTGTTGTAATCTTCAACTCGCTCCTGACAAACATGTCGAGTCATTAACTCGGGACTCGTAGCGTGTCCCTGTTGGGGCATTTTAGCAAGATGACCGCACGACCATGTCTATTTCGGCTCGCCCGGCTGCGGCGTCACATCAACTGCGCCACTCGTTTCAGGGCTGGGGTTTATCATGCGGCTCCCGAGTCGGGTTTTTTAAACAGCCAGGACCGAGGTGGCTCCTTGGTTTGCTGCAGGGCTACTTCGTCCAACAACTCCGCTCCCAAACCCCCGGACACCTCTCTGTTCGTGCCTGTCTCTCTGAGGACCGACGTCGGTGTGGATGAAAGCGTCGGAGCAGAGCTAAGCCAACCGCTGGATAAAAGTTTGTTGACTCTCTCTACTCGCTATTTCCGGGTGCAGAAATCAATAAAAGATATATTTACTTACTTGAAGTCACTGGCTGACAATAGCATTTTAATTTTTTTTTTTTTTTAGCCAAGTTGCTTTTATTTCATTTTGGGATAGATGGAAAAACACCTGCTCCCTCATGACTGCTTTGCCCTGCTCCGTACTTTCAGGTGAGCTGTTAAAAATTCTAAACCGGTTCTATAAGAAGAAGGAGATACAAAAGTTGGCAGCAGACAACGGCCTTGATGGTGAGTAAGAAAGCTCAATCACAGCACACATCTGAAGTTGTTTTTTAGTCTGATTCTCTACGCCTTTCACAAACTTTTTATGCATCAAAGATGCTTCACTTTGGTTGTCTTTTAGTTTATTGCTCCTTTGTGATCAACATGTCGTGTGTCTGCTGTGTGGCCAATGTTTTGCATTTGTTTCTTTCCAGCTCGTTTGTTCCATCAGGCTTTTGTCAACTTCAGGAAATATGTCCTTGAGGTGGCGTCTCTTCCTGCTGATCTGCACATCATCCTCAGTGACATCTGTGCTGGAGCAGGTTGCTTTACTGAAATGATTTCCCTCAACATTAAACCATGGAGTAATTCCATTTTCTCTGACTGTAGGTCACATCGACGACATCTTCCCCTATTTTATGCGTCACGCCAAGCAGATCTTTCCAATGCTTGATTGTATGGACGACCTGCGAAAGATCTCTGACCTCCGAGTGCCGGCCAACTGGTCTGTATCTCAAGTAGTTTTTGTCTGTAAAGTGAGTTGTGATTGTGGTGAATAAATGTAAGGTCGTGACGGTTGTTAAATCATTTGAATACTTGAGCGTAAGCGTGTGTGTGATTCAGAGTGAAAAGAAGAAACGCCTTACTATTCGTTGTGCAGGTACTCGGAAGCTCGTGCCATTCAGAGAAAAATTGTGTTCCATGCTGGGCCCACCAACAGTGGTAAAACCTACAACGCCATTCAGCGCTACCTGGCGGCAAAGTCCGGAGTCTACTGTGGCCCCCTGAAACTGCTGGCGCACGAAATCTTTGAGAAGAGCAATCAAGCGGTTCGTACTGTAGACATCATGTTGCTCTTCTGCTTTGGTTCAGTCTGTTTATTAGATGTTTCCTTTCCTTCTTTGTATTTGTCAAAGACATGTGCGTGAAGAACAAAGGAACACTGTGTTGACCTTTGTGAGGTCAATGGCAAATGAGTGGCCTCTTGTAATCCCAATGTTTTCAGATAAATCATGTTTTTTGTTTTTTTTTTGTTCATATCTGATGTAGTTTTTACTGAAATGTTTGTCCTGTTACACATGAATAGAATGTTCTATGTGACCTGGTGACTGGGGAGGAGAGAACCTTCGTGGACCCAGAGGGTCGACCGTCTCATCATGTTGCCTGCACGATCGAAATGTGTAACGTTACAACTCCCTGTAAGTCAACGCCACCGTCACACTCTTTGATTATTGTCTTCCAAGTCATTAAAAAAAAGACTCTTCCATTTTCCAACCCTCAGATGAAGTTGCTGTTATCGATGAAATACAAATGATCAGAGATCCGTCCAGAGGCTGGGCTTGGACACGAGCCCTGCTGGGTGTGTAGAACAATGTAGCTCACTTCATCTGGCCTTGTTTTGCTTCCATTTAATCCTCCCACCTGTTTTCTGTCAGGTCTTTGTGCCGAGGAAATCCATGTGTGTGGTGAACCTTCAGCCATAGGCTTTGTCCGGGAGCTCATGTTCACCACTGGAGAGGAGGTGGAGGTGAGAGACTGTGCCATTTGTGCCGTTCACATTGAAGCTTTTCTATATTTTAATGTGTTTGGTCCCTCATTAGGTTCACACCTACCAACGCTTGACCCCGTTTTCAGTCTTGGATCAGGCCGTTCAGTCGCTGGACAACCTGAGGCCAGGAGACTGCATCGTGTGCTTCAGTAAAAACGACATCTACTCACTCAGCCGACAAATTGAGGCGAGGGGAATAGAGTGTGCTGTGATCTACGGGAGTCTGCCTCCAGGTGTGTTTTCAGTAGGATGTTGATGCCTTGGGTAATGCATCTAATGGACCCATACATACATTAAAACAACAAAATATTGTTTATTTTGCATCAGTTTGACAATAGCACAATAAATCACGATGGTGTCTATATTCAAGTTTTTATATCACCTTGTTTAAACTAAAACTTAATGTCTTGAAAATATCTGTGTATTAATTTCAATTTTTATAATATTAAATTATTTTTTGTTGTAATTATATATATATATATATATATATATATATATATATATATATATATATATATATATATATATATATATATATATATATATATAATCTACAATCTACTACCAGCTAAAGACATGAAATGGTGTCTTGCCGTGCATATATTAAATAGAGATTCTCTCTGTGCCCTCAGGTACCAAGCTCTCCCAGGCCAAAAAATTCAATGATCCTGATGATCCTTGTAAAATCTTGGTTGCAACCGATGCCATAGGGATGGGTCTCAATTTGTAAGTGAATCTCTTGTGTTTTTCGTCAGTAACTGCAGATAAAATTACGACCTCAAAACACAAGATGTTATACAAACTGTTGTATCAGTGTTTCACACACACTTTGTACTTATAAATACGTCAGAAGGTAAAAGGAAGGGAAATCAGATAAAAATAATGAAATACAGCACAAATGCATATAAAATTGATATTCATAAACTTGAAAGAGATAAATAATATAATACTATAATCAGTTCTTTTTAAAAAGATTTTCATAATAGCTGTATGAAGATCTTGTTTTACACCTCTTGTCATTTTGTCATTTAAATGCTGTGTGTGTGAACTGCCTGATTTAGTTATTTTTTAAAACAAACTTTAAACTATTATCTCTTTTTCTTCTCCTCCATCATCACTTGGTGGCGCTCATTCTGTTTCTGTTTTATGCGCCGTGTGATGATGTCATCAGCTGCCTGTTTTCTCTCCAGGAGTATCAAGCGCATCATCTTCAACAGTCTGGTCAAACCAAACATCAATGAGAAGGGGGAGAAACAGATGGAGACCATCAGCACCTCACAAGCGCTGCAGATTGCCGGTCGTGCAGGAAGGTTCGTGGTGTTGGATCAGAAAAGGTCATTTCTGCCTGGATGTGTTGGTGATCTGTGGTGTGGGCCTTTTGCCCAGGTTCTCCTCTAAGTTCAAAGAGGGAGAGGTTACAACAATGCACAGGGATGATCTCCCCGTCCTGAAGGAGATACTCAGCCATTTGGTGGATCCAATAGAGGTGAGCCTCAACATGCCGTGATCTGTTTGCATTTCAGTTAAAAGCCCAGCAAACTGTAGAACGAAGTTGGGAACATGTAGTCAAGAGCGCTGTGCTCTGTGTCAGACTGCAGGTCTTCATCCCACTGCAGAGCAGATCGAGATGTTTGCTTATCATCTGCCGGACGCGACGCTCTCCAACCTGATCGTGAGTTTCCAATCTCATGCTCATTTGCAGCTCAACCTCTGTCGTCTCCACTTGGTGCAGTCTGGTGGCCAGAATTGTCGTGGAAAATAAATGCCATACATGCTGTGACAGTTACACTCTTGAAATGATGGATTTCTCTTTTTAAAAACTGCCTTTGGAGCTCTGAAATATATTATTATTTACTTATCAACGGTGAAGTCAGTCTGAATAACAAGCGAAAAGTGTGTGGAAATGTGCACTGTTCCACACCAGCTTCAGAGCTGAGGTACAGGAGTTTCTACTGGTGTTGGTCCATTGGCGACACTTGGAGCCGATCCGGGGATCTGCACATCAGAGACAGTTGGAGAGATGTCCTCCTTGTCCCACAGTGGGGAAGTTCATCTGATCTAATTCAAGAGCTACGTTGTCTGTATTCTGCATCAAGATGGATTTTATTATCTCGAAATGAAGTAACACACGCTGCTTATTGAGGTCAAAACACCCCTCTGTCAGCCAGGTTTCAACAAGTAACTTCACAGCGACACAATCCACCCAGTAGCAGTCGACAGTGATGAGCACGTCCTGCCAGCCTCTCATGACTCTCCTCTCGCCGTCTCTCAGGACATTTTCGTCAGTCTGTCTCAGGTGGACGGCCTGTATTTCGTCTGCAACATCGAGGACTTCAAGTTTCTGGCCGACATGATTCAGCACATCCCTCTCAGCCTGAGGTCTCGCTACGTCTTCTGTACCGCTCCCATCAATAAGAAGCAGCCTTTCGTCTGCACCTCCTTCTTGAAGGTCAGAGATGTGAGGAGATTCTGTGTGAAGACGTGTTGTATGGTGTGACAGTAAAGCCCTTGAAATGACCCAAAAAAAGCTTTTTGGACAATAAAAAATGACCTTCTTTCTGTCTGATCTCCTCTGTAGTTTGCACGACAGTTTAGCAGAGACGAACCGCTAACGTTCGACTGGATTTGTCGCCATGTCAACTGGCCTGTGGCTCCACCCAAAAACATCAAAGACCTGGTTCACCTGGAAGCCGTCCATGACGTGCTGGATCTCTACCTCTGGCTCAGGTAGCCACTGGCCCGACTCAACTGCTGAGTCCGAATTCTGCGTCTGACTTTGCTTTCTTCATCCAGCTACCGCTTCATGGACATGTTCCCGGACACGGCATTGGTCCGGAATATTCAACAAGAACTTGATGACATCATCCAACAAGGCGTCCAGAACATCACGCGCCTGATCCGAGCCACCGACCCGACCATCACAGAGTCCCAGAACAGCCGCAGCGGCTCGGCACCGGCGGGTTCCCTCAGCGGTGGCGGCGGCGGCGGCGGTGGTGGTCATGTGATGAGCAGGAGAGGCCCGAAGGAGAGCAACTCACTGGCCAGTCGCCTGGTGAGAGACGGACTTTTGACGTCAGACGTGCTGCAGCAGCTGCAGAGGGAGTGGCTCAAGGACCAGAAGTCCAGAATCGGAACCGAGACTGAGGAAGGACATTACGATGATAACAACAAAGGGAGAAGAAAAAAGAAGAAGAAATGATGAATTGTTTGATTAAAAACTGTATATTTTTAAAAGAGTATCATGTGAACAAGGCTGAGATGACCAACATTCTGAAGGGTGGTTAATATTCTCCCGTGGAGAAGCAGATGCTCCTTCTTTTTCCTGTCATGGAGCTCTACTTTGTTGTGTGTTAGAGGACTCATCGTGTGAATTACAGTGTGTGTTGCTTGTTCGTGGGACGTCAGGAGCCGGGGATGTGGTGCACTCTGTGCCCTGTCCCATCATAAACGACAGCAGACTGGAGCCAGGGGTTTATATGATTACTAATGTATAATAAAATCTCAACTCTTGATTGAGAGAACAGAGGTTTGGCTTCGGTTAATCATTAAACCCCTGACCTTTGCTCTGAACAAGACGCTGTCAGTCTGGCTCTGCAAGTAAAGGTTCATGAGGCGAATGCTGCTCTGTCTGCAGAGTCTTGTTTCTCACTAGGCGGCGAGTCTTGCGTGTTGGAACAAGATGTTGGCGGTTCACATCTTCTCCTACTTCTTCACCAAGCTGCAGGAAGATCCGACAAAGAAGGTAAGAGCGTCTAAATCGTATGAGCCAGTCTCCTCACCTGACAAAAACAGTCTTCAGGTCCTCAGAGACCTGCGAGGAAGGTTTGCTTATTTAAACACGGTAACAGACGGAACAGCATGATGCGACCGACTCATGTTTCGTCTGCTCAGCAATGATTAACATCTCAGTGAGAGCTCAAACACCTTTAACAGACATGTTCGAGACTCACAGCAGCAGCTCTAGTTTTTTTTCAGAATCATGTTTTACTTTCCTACAGCGTGTTGACAAGGTGGTTTTCTTGGCTCCTTCAGAAGTTGATATGAGGTCTTCATTTAAATGATCTATGGCTGTTTTAACTGTTTTAATCCAACATCATCCCATCGATTATACAACTTTACGCTGTTATTTAATTTTATATATAATAATAATGGATTAAGTTGTACAGTGTACATTGAGGCCAAAAATGTAGACTGATTATAGACGTGTGAAGTTCGGTCTAACCTTGGACTAGACTCTCTAATAGACGTCCGAGACTTATTGGGACTTATCAGCTGAACCGTTCATCATCGGGAGAGTTCATGCTTCATTTACAACTGTGCGCTATCAAAACATCAACCTTTGGAGGTGACCTTTAAAATGAATCTGCTCTTTGACTCACTCAGTGAAAAACAAATACCGATAAAATATCAGATTTAAAATAGTTTCGGTGGAAAGTTTCAAAGGTTTTAACCATAATTTATGGTCCATATAGTTCAATTATGATTCAATCTATAACTCAATTTATTGCTGTTACATTAAAAAATGATTTCCTTCATTTACCAGATATTTCAAATGGAGAGAACTTCCTTCAACATCCACCTTAAACAGGATGTCTTTCAAAAGAGATACGCTGGATGGAATATATTAAACTATAAAAATGTGTTTGTTTAAATATCTGTTACTCATTCTGACTGCATTTAATTGACCATTTTCTATTATTATTTTGTGAATTGTATGAAAGAATGTATTAATGTCGAACCCCTGCAGCCTTTGATTTCTTCATGTTTTATTTTTATTTTTCTTTCTTTGTGACTTAAAATGGGAGATGTGATTGGTTGTGGATGATTTCAAGAATGTTTATTATAAACACCGAACCCTACAGAATTCAATAAAAAGTGAATTGCAAAAAATAAATAAATAAATAAAAAGGATTGAAATGATGATTTCCTCGCTGCTTGCTCAAAACAGGTGGACAGATTTCTGTACCGCATGCGTCTCCATGACGACCAGCTCCAGGACATTTCGGCTCGTTTCCAGGCGGAGATGAAGAAGGGCCTCTGCGCTGACAGCAACCCGGTCGCCACGGTGAAGATGCTGCCGACGCACGTCCGCTCCACTCCGGACGGAACAGGTTCTCGAACTCCTGGCCAAAAACCCCAGTCAAGTGTGGCTCAACTCACGATGTCTTCACAGAGAAAGGAGAGTTTCTAGCGCTGGACCTCGGCGGCTCCAGATTTAAAGTCCTTCGTGTCAACGTGAAGGAAGCTCGAGGGATGCGGCCTGCTGCGGTGGAGATAGAGGAGATGACGTATCCAATATCGAATGACGTCCTCATTGGGAAGGGGACGGAGGTGAGTTTGAGCAGAAGAAATCACTTACAAGAGAGCCGTTCTCAAATTCCTCAAGTCGCTGTGTGACTTCCACAGGTCTTCGACCATGTGTCAGAATCTCTGAAGGACTTTCTGCAGAAGAAGAACATGGATTTGAAGAAGAAACATCCTCTGGCCTTCACCTTCTCCTTCCCTTGTGAACATGCCGCCATAAACAAGGTAACGTCAGGCCTCCCTCCTCCTCCTACAGAAGAGGAGGAAGAAAAAAGTAACAATTGCCAGAATTCTGACTTTTTTCTCAGCATTCTGACTTAATCTCAGGATTTTGACTTTTTTCTCAGAATTCTGACTTTAATCTCAGAAGTCAGGATTCTCACTTTGAAGTGACAATTCTGAGATTAGAGTCAGAATTCTTACTTTAAAGACGGAATTCTGACTTTAAAGTGAGAGTTATCACTTTTTTCTCAGAATTCTCACTTTAAAGTCAGAATTTTGCCAATTTTTTTTTCCTTCACTGGCCCTAATCCTCTTCCGTATCCTCCTCCTCCTCTGAAACATAAATTATTTTTGGTAAAACTTTCAATTAACAATAAACAAATTATTTGTTAATTGACAGTTAGTACATGGTTAGTCTCGGTCAGTCTTGGCCAAACACTAGTCAATGCTCTGTTATGATTAATTGGCTGACTGGCTAATATGCAGCGAATACGCGGCACATTTATTGTTTTGTTAAGCATAACAAATGTTACCTTATTTAAAGTCTGACCTTCATTTCTGATCTTGACCTTCCGAATTATTCCAACCAGGAATCTGCTCAAGCAAAACACGTCACCGGAAAACAAGTGCCCCTTTGCGATAGTTGGCTAAAATCGTTTTGTGTTTTCATTTGGTGCTAAAATCAATTATGAATGAACGAATGTGAGCCGTAGCGCAGCAGTTTCACGGACAGCTTCGACATTCAAATATTTTGAGCCAATATATCTTTTGTCTTGTCTGTCTTTTTTATGATACAAATCGCTGCAAATAAATTAAAAATACGCCACCAACACATACTCAAATGAACAAATAATTGAGTGACAGACTTTTTAATAACCAAATTTTATATGAAACAATCAAAAATGATCTTCACCTTAAATGTGTCAAAACTCTGCTTGTAATTACTGAAAATAAAACCTAAGCACCGAATATACTGTGTACAATAGAGCTGTTTACAAAGAAGGTGGTTGTCCGGATATTTGACGAAACATCAGAGTGGCATCTGAATGTTTTCTGTGGTGCTGATGTTTGTGGTTTGTGGTAAACAAAGCCCAAAACGCAGCAGAGGAATTGAAAACAGAGACAGCCATTTTGGTTCTTAACCTCCCAACGACAACCTTCTTCATCTGTGCCTCTTCTGACTCCACTTACGCTCTCTCCACCCAGCGTTCACTCTCTTCTTTATGTCCACTGATATCAGTCCAAAGTCATTCTTTTTTTCCCATCACCCCTCCTCTTCCTCCTGCCTCCCTCTCATTCATGCTTATCTCTTTGGTCTCCTAACCTTCATTCCTCTTTAGGGAGTTCTCCTAAATTGGGGAAAGATCTTCAGGGCCCGGGGACTGAAAGGGAAAGAAGTTGTCGAGGCACTTAAAGATGCCATCCAAAGAACCGAGGTCGGTGAATATTAGACTTCATATTCATCATTTGTCATGTGACCTGGTAAATAAGGACTTGTTAATGTGTAAAAAAATACATTCTTTATTTATTTATATGTCCATGCACAACATAACAAGGCACTTTCCTAGTTGGTGGCATCCTCACTGACACTGGCAATAAAGCTGATTCTGATTCTGCAGGACTTGGATGTGGAGGTTGTGGCTTTGGTGAACGACTCCGTGGCGACGATGATGAGCTGTGGTTTTGATGACCGCAACT
Source organism: Synchiropus splendidus (assembly GCF_027744825.2). Classification (NCBI taxonomy): domain Eukaryota; kingdom Metazoa; phylum Chordata; class Actinopteri; order Syngnathiformes; family Callionymidae; genus Synchiropus; species Synchiropus splendidus. The sequence continues at coordinate 30,176,473 of NC_071338.1, forward strand.
GTCAAATAGGACTCATCATTGGTGGGTTTAGTGCGTATTCAGGAAGACTTGACAGAACTTAAAAGGGCCAGGACTCCATGGTTCTGTTCTGTTTTCCCTCTCAGCTCCCTCTGCTACTGTCTCGTGTGTGTCTCTGTCCCAGGAACTGGCACCAATGCTTGCTACATGGAGGAGATGCGCCACATCGGCAGGGTGGAGGGAGACGAGGGCAGGATGTGTGTGAACACTGAGTGGGGGGCGTTTGGAGATGACGGTGCTCTGGATGACTTCATCACAGAGTTTGACAGAGAACTGGACGCAGCTTCCATCAACCCTGGAAAACAAACGTGAGCCATATAAATGTACATTATATTGAGCTGGAGGGAATTTCCTTTTCATTCTTGTCCTAAATGCTCCACTTTAAATGCCTCTTTCCCCCCAAGTCAAAGTGCTTCTGTTTCTCCATCAGCTTCGAGAAGATGGTCAGTGGGATGCATCAGGGAGAGCTGGTCCGGCTGATTGTGTTGAAGATGGCCAAGGAAGGGTGGCTGTTTGATGGGCAGGTGTCTGAAGCTCTGATGGCTCACGGGAGGATAACCTCAGCACACGTCGCAGCCATGGAGGAGTACGTCCCCTCTCACCATCTCCCTCACAGAAGCTACCTTTGGTGACTAACAATCCGTCCGTCTAAGGTACAAAACCGGGCTGCAGAACACCAGAGACATCCTCACTGATCTGGACCTGAACCCGTCCTCTGACGACTGCGTGGCAGTTCAACATGTCAGCACCATCGTTTCCTTCAGATCCTCCAACTTGGTGGCCGCTGCGCTGTCTGCAATCCTCACCCGTGTCAAGACCAACAGGAACGTGGGGAAGTTAAAGATCTCTGTAGGGGTGGATGGCACAATGTATAGAACACACCCACGGTGAGTGGAACACTATCAACACTTTCTGTCAAAGCAATGAAAACTATCATTTGACTGAGATTTTTTTGTCTTATCTTGATGGGTGTTTCCTCCTGCAGGTATTCCAAACGTCTTCACAAGGTCCTGCAGCGGCTCCTTCCAGAGTGTCACGTCAGATTCATCCAGTCGAACTGCGGCAGCAGCAAGGGAGCCGCCTTGGTGGCAGCAGTGGGACAGAGACTGGCCTCGCAGAGGAGACAGGTGCGTCCACACATCCGCAGCTGGGTTCAGACGACCCTCGGGACTTTACATGGAGTGCATCAATATTTATTTTTTTTTATTTTTTTTATCATTGTTCCTGTGAGAGGCCAGCTTTTTTTAACCCAGGAATATATGAGGAGAATAAATATAAAAAATAATAATTTTTAAACTTTTTTCACGTATTTATTGCAATTTATTACCAATGAACAACATGAACGGCCGGTATTAAAAAAAAAAATTAAAAAAAGTAAGACAACCCAAAACAGAAATTCATCTCACTTATCAGACCTATGGAACAAAGAACTATACAAATGTTGTCTTCATAAAACGGTGTCTCGCTTTCCGATGTCAGTAGGTGGCGCTCTCGTTTTAAAAATCGTGAGGTTTAGTTGTCAGGGCTGTTGAAAATGTAAGATTTTAGAGCAGAGTGCCATCTAGTGGGTTCTGTAAATAACGACACTCCTGTCAAATAGTGACAGGGAGGCCTTGCTGAAGCAAAAGTCACATCGGAGTCACATCAGTTTGTGAGTGTGATTCATGGACTGGATTTCTTGTTAAAATATTTATTCACCCCAGTTTTTGAGCGAGGAAGTGAGGAAAGTCCCAGTTTGCTGACTTGTATTCCAGATCGATGAGAAGCTGTCCACCTTCAAACTGAGTCCAGAGCAGCTCCAAATGGTGAAAAGCCGAATGAGAGCCGACATGGAAGCCGGGCTGACGCAGAAAAACCTTTCGGCAGTGAAGATGCTGCCCACATACGTGTGCGGCCTCCCGGACGGTTCAGGTGCAGATGTTTCTCTTGAAATGAAACGGCAGTGTTGGTGAATAAAAATTTACTTTGCTTGACGCTGTTGTGTTCTCAGAAAGCGGGAGATACCTGGCCATGGATCTGGGAGAGAACGGTTTCAAAGTCCTGCTGGTGAACTTGAGAAGAGGCCAGCACCTGAACTCAGGCCTCCACCAGAAGATCTACTCCATACCATTGACTGTCATGCAGGGAACGTCGGAAGAGGTACCACTCCCAAAATGTTTTGCTTCTTGTCTTTGTGTCGAGTGAAACCAAACATCATGGCAGGCCTCACTGAATGTAGCTGCAAACGTCTTCTCAGTTCTTCTGCTCAGACATGACCATCATGTGAAGGCCTGGCAAGAAAAGACTCTCACGGTTTAGCTGGCTGTTACCTTGTCATTGTGTTGCCCACCTCTTTGCTTGAATGAAGTCAGCTGGCGCGCTCAAGCATGTTATTCCTGTTGGACTTGGCTGGTGTCATGGTTCTGATCTTCTCATTGTGCCGGCAGCTGTTCGACCACCTGGCCGAGTGCATTGGTGACTTCCTGGACAACATGGGGCTGAAGAGCTGTTGCCTCCCTGCAGGTTTCTCCTTCCCTTTCCCCTATGAACAGACGGCAGTAGACTCGGTGAGAACCTCCGTTTTTCTTCCCCCATTAGCCATAAGATTATGACCGCCACTCAAACATTGTTCAGATCTCACTTTTCGGTGACTGTGTTTGACGCTGACTGGGAAATGTGAAACATGATTCATGCTTCTGCAGGGCATGTTAGTGAGCTGGACCAAAGGTTTCCTGGTCTCAAACTGTGATGGTCGCGATGTCGTCAAAATGCTGAAGGACGCTGTGGAGAGACGCAGTGTAAGTCTCCCGTGAAGTCCAGCATGTTGGTGATGCTGTCACCAAAGCTATTGAGCCTCCTTTGAGTTTGATCTCCTCCATTAGGATTTTGAGTTGGACGTCGCAGCTGTTGTAAACGACACGGTGGGGACGATGATGTGCTGCGCCTCTGAAGACCCCCAGTGTGAAGTGGGCCTAATAATTGGTATGTCTCCTAATGACAGAGATTTGTGGTGGATCTGACTAAACATTATGACCCCACACCTTCTTTCTGTCAAATCCTGACATAAAGTTCATGCGGCGGAAGTTTCCTGAGAAGGATTTTTTGAGTGGTTTGCCTTGAAAAATACAAAGCCTCCCTCGTGCATAATGTATGACATATATACCAAGAAAGTCCACTGACATCAATGATATTGAATTATTATATGTAATTACATTGCCATGCGTTGCATACATTTTATTGTATTGTGTTGCACTTCATTGCATTATAGTATAGTATAGTAGATTATAGCGTAGTAGATTATAGTATATTATAGTATATTAGATGAGTTTATAATAGATTAGATTATTGTATATTATAGTATATTATCGTATACTAGATTATAGTACATGAGATTAGATTAGATGGCCTTTATTATATGATCTATGATATGGTGTGTACAGAGCATGTTATGAGCACAATTTCCCTTGGGATTAATAAGGTTTTTCTGATTCTGATTAGTCCCATAGTCACAACATGTCACATCAGCCAATGACAACGAAGACACTGCCACATCAAATATATTAAAGGTACACAACATCAAAGGCATCAGCAAAAAAAAAAACACAAAAATCAAACAACACAACAAATAAATTCCTATAATATACAAATGAATATCATGACAAATATATAATATTTAAGTTAAGATAAGTAAATAGATAATACATAGATAATGATAAATTATATAAATTAAATAAATAGTTTAGAAATAAACAATCAACAATGGTCCTCAATCAGTCCGTCAGGTTCTACAAATGACATCTCTGCTTGAAGGCGCAGGCACCAACATTTGTTACATGGAGGATGTGAAAAACATCAAGACGATAGAACGGGTCAAAGGACACACGGAGAAAGAAGAGGGGATGTCTGCAGAGAGGTTTGAGGTAGAGACGGCTCAGTCCAGGGATGAACCCTCCACCACTGTTTGTTCATACGCTGCGCCTCTGCTTGTGACAGAGCGGCCAGATGCTGAAGATGTGCATCAACACCGAGTGCTGCGGTCTGGGCGATGACGGCTCCCTGAGTGACATCATCACTCAGTACGACCTGGAGGTGGATCAGACCTCCCTCAGCACTGGGAAACAAACGTGAGAAACAACTCTGACTGATCGTGATGAGAGAACTTGGGTTGCAGGATGCAAACACTTCTCTCTGCCTGATGTCTTCTTTAGAGATTGAATGAGGAGCTTAGTCATCCATAAAGACTTGGAGTAGAGCTTCTGTTTGATTTTGTTTTGCTCTGTTTTGGGGTGCTTCTATGATAGGCGATTAAAGGGGTTGGGAACCAGGAAGTTGGCGCCGTTAGGTCGCTAATAAAAACAGCTGTGGGCGCAATGCAATGCAATTTGCTGCTCTCATAGAGAGTCTTGTGATGTGAAAGCTTGTGTGGCTTCGTGGGCAGGTTCGAGAAGCTGACCAGCGGCATGTATCTAGGAGAGATCGTCCGCCACGTCCTGCTGGATCTGACCCGCCAGGGCCTGCTCTTCAGAGGACGCGTCACAGACAGGCTGAAAACCCCAGGGATCTTTGACACCAAACTCCTGTCAAGGATTGAGAGGTGCGGATGATGTTTTGGAGATTCTGCTGGTCGCCTCTAACCGCGCTATCTGTCTCCCTCTAGTGACCGCTTGGCTGTACTGCAGGTCCGATGTGTGCTGCAGCAGCTCGGACTGGACTGCAACTGTGACGACAGCAGCATCGTCAAAGAGGTGAAACTCATTCGCAATATACATTTAGTCACGCTTCATAAACGTGTGTGATGTAATGTCATCCATTTTAATTCATTGTCTGGGGTGTACACATCGCATTTTATTATAAAACCATCAACATCTATTTTAAAACAGCCATGCACACTTGGAAACACTAACACTTTTGTAATATTGTTTAGAATTTACGATTGAATGAAAGCAAATAATGTCGTCATCTATCTATTTATTACTCTTCTCAATGTCCTGCTTTAGGAGCTACACTTCATCAATTCTTTCTTCTTCTTTTAGTGACTTTTTCTTCCAGTCTTCTTCAACTCTTGCTCCTTATTTTGCAATCCCACCGTCAGGAAAAGCAACTGCCCCAAGTCATGAGTTTCCAGTCCAGCTCCACTCAGTGTGTGTGGCTTGTCGCAACGTGAATTTGGAAACACTTTCTCCGTCTTTGTCTTGCGCTATCATCAGATCCCTGTTGCAGCAATGGTATTTTCGTGTGTGTGATCATGCAGGTATGTGCTGCCGTGTCACGCCGAGCGGCTCGTTTGTGCGGCGCTGCATTGGCCGCTGTTGTTGATAAGATCCGAGAGAACCGCGGACTGGAGCGTCTGGATGTCAGCGTCGGGGTCGACGGCGCCCTCTACAAGCTCCATCCTCAGTGAGTTCGCTTCAGAAGAGTGTGGCATTTTCCGCCCTAAAATATTTGGCCAAGTGAAGAACAAAGAACTGTTGTTGTTCACAGCTTCTCCGGAGTTCTCCAAGAGAGCACCAGGGCTTTGGCTCCTCAGTGCAGCGTGACCTTCCTCCCATCGGACGAGGGCAGTGGGAAAGGGGCCGCCCTGGTCACCGCCTTGACCCGACAGAAGTAACTTGAACGATTGATCCGTGTCTTGTCTCTTTCACTGTGAAACTCAGGGTTTACTAGTGATTCAATAGCCCTCCACCAAATGATCCGAGCAACCACTGAGTGTGTTGAATAATTCTGTCTTCTAAACTTGTCTGCTGACCACGTCACCTGAGCTTTTCGTGTTCGTGTAACAAACAAGAACTTGATCCGGAATGAGGAGCACACGTTGAGACTTGTCAAAACACCAATGATTTGCTCATATTTTTCAAGTGATTCATACTTTTTCTAGCCGTCTTCACTTAAGTTAACTTGCTGGACGATGGAAAACAGAACTGACAAAAAAACATCTTGAGAAAAAAAAAGTATATTTGAAAGGGGCAGCTATTAAAAGATCCACTCTTCTCTCTGCTCACTTCTTCTCTTTCCTCGGGACGTAAGGTTCTCCGCTGCAGGATTCTTTTTCCTCTCGCCATGAGCCAGAACACTAGGTTTGAAAAGATGAGTCTGGGAAACGTTTCTGCTACACTGGACCCGCCTCTTCAGTGGCCGACGGCATGTGACAATGATGATGTTCTGGTGATTGACAGCGGTTAAATCTAGAATCGCCACATTCTCTTCATGCAAATGATTTAGTGGACACCGTGATCCAACCTGACTAGACTTGATCTGGACTGGACTGACCTGAATGCCAGACATTGATGTCAGCTTCACCAATAGGACAGTTAAAACGCCTCTCTCGCTTTGCGTCTGCTGCTGCCAACATGATGAATATTTTGGATTGATCTGCGCGTGATGCGTCTGACTGGCGTGTTGCTCCCGGTGCTGGATGAAGGCGACGCACTTCTGAGGGGCGGAGCTGCCAGACGGCGACACAAGTCATCGGTCTGTCTGTTCCACGTGGATCAACCAAATGAGAATCGGATTGATCGTGTGCCTCGGTGACCTGTCTGTGTGTGCCAGTTTGGTCTGTCTGATCTCTGGATCCCTGCCCACAGTGATGGCACTGATACATCACAGGCCCAGTCAGATATGAAATCTGCTTGATCCAAAGCTGCGTCACATTCAGCACTGAAATTATCTGACTGACATGACAGATGTTTATTGTGACTGGGGCAGGATTTTTATGCAGAAATCAAACAATAATATCAACATCAGGTGAGTGGAGAAATGCATTGTGGGTAACTCACTGAGATGACTTCAGCATATAAACTAAGATGCGGGGGATTATCATGTTACCGTACTAGTCAATGACACACACAGGATTGTAATCCTGCCGTGTCCTAGTAGTGCGACCTAAAAGTTGAATCACACACACACACACCCTGACATTCCAGGATCACTGCCTCTACAAATACATGTTTGTATGTCTGCCCTCGTGGGGACCTCGGCCTTTCACCCTAAACCATCCAAAACAATTAACCAGGACTCACCAACCACTGTTAAAATGACCCAGTTATTTTGTAGTTTTAGTTTGTAGTTCTCTTCCTCAAATTGAGATTAGGTCGGGCCAAAATGTCCTCACAAGTAGGTGGTTATCCAAAGATATATAATAGCTATACAAGTACACACACATACACAGTTGTTATTTTGTGAGGACCTCTCATTGACATAATGCTTTCCCCAGCCTCTCACCCTAAACCTAACCATCCAAAACACATGGCTCACCTGAACCAGGACTCTGAACCAAACTGGTGCCCAGTTACAATAAACTACTTTTACTGAGGTTTTAACCCTCTGAACCAGCAAGAATAAGCAGAACATACTCACAAGAAGGTGGCTTGTTAAGTCTTGGTACAAGTATGGCAAACATGCCCACCGCCACACTCACACACACACACACAAAGTGCTGTGGTCACTCACGTTCTCATGTTGCCTCCACTGAACTACTTTTTAGTCAGGAACAAATTAGATGAATGTCTCAATCCTCTTGTGGTAAAAGCCAGAATCAGAGATTCAGAGTTTGCTCCAAAGATAAGGACAATAACCCCCAACGGTTGAGCTGGCTGCTGTCAAATAAAGTTTAGTTCAGTTTAGTGTAGTGTAGTGTTGTTTTGCATGAATGAATGTCACTGTTGAAGTCACCCGTATGTTAAGTATCTTTATTAAAATTGTCACAAAATCCTCATGAATTCTATATCCTTTTGAAGTGTTTATACTCTGCACTACAAGTCTCATTAAAATGTTTATTTTATTTTTTCTTAATTCACTAGCTCCAATACCTACAATACAACAAAGATTGTGGTTTGCACAAAATCAAATCCTGGATAAAACAAGGCGAGGCTCTCAAAATACTGGCAGGTGCATTTCCCTCCTCCCCCTCGAGCCGAGCCTGGAAGTCAGAGAATGGAGATGTAATTTCAATGTTAGAAAGTTGCGGACTTTGTCCACATTGCAGGTTTATTGTGATGGGAATTCAGACGTTTTAATCTGTTCCTATAAACCCGTAATGTTTAATCAGCAGAGACTCATCCCTGTCTCCTCAGATAAAGACCGCACAACTGACATTACAGTGTAGACAAGTTATAAACTTTATTCCACGAGTGCCATCTTCAGTCACATGACTTAAATTTGGCTACAGGTTGGAGGACTGACGCTTTATCTCTGCTCCTCCGGCCCATAACCTCCACCAAGAAAGATGCAAGTCGGATGCCACCTCATTTCAGTTTCAACAAAGCTATTAAATATGTTTTTTGGGGGGGATTTTTTTCTGGTGAAGCCATCATTAGGAGCACAGGTTGCCGTTGCTCCCTGGAGTCACAGTCTATGTTGCGAGGAGGTGACATCTGCCCCAGTGCTGCTGCAGAGGAAGGTGACGGAAGGGTTGCACACCACACAGCCACAGCCACAAACAAATGAAACACACAATGAAGCCACACCTGCACTGATCAATTTAAAGTGAATCGGTACACTGCAAATTCAAACCGTTGCTTCACACTTTCAACTAAAACTGAATGCTTCAATATTATGTTTTTCAGGTTCAGTGATCAGGCCGATGGATGAGCTGTATTCTCTGATCAGAAAAGATATTTCAGTTTGTAATTTCTGATGTGAAAGTGTGGGCTCAGAAACGGAGTAGAACTCTCTCAGAACCTTGGTGAGTAGCTCAGTACCTGGATCACTGGGGAGAGTGAGGCTGATTATAAAACCCTGACTGATCTTATTGCAGCACTGGGTGGAATGCAACTTTATCACTTCCTCATTCAGGTGATACGAGAAAGTAAGCCTGCATGTGACTGCAGCACGTCTCAAATGGGCCGTTTGTTCCTCCGTACTACAATATATTGTAGAAACTTCTGTGCGATATAAGCGTGTCACATTCCATTGCATCACGCCATTTGGAAAAATACTATCCATGAATAAATCAATACAAGGAGTGTCACATTGTTGAAGGTCTAAATCTCTGTCTGGAGTGGATTTCTCAAGGGGCCAGAAAAGAAAGAAAACAGTTTTCAATACCACGTGATTCTTGCTACTTTTACTAAACATAAAAAGGAGAAAGTGGGAAATGGTTTATTATGCCATTAAATTAATCGCTTAAATATGTTATTTGTTTGTATATTATTCAATTTTATTTACTTAAAAATGTATAGTGTCATTCCAAATAATATATATATATATATATGAAGTGTTAAATAAAATAGGAAAAAGCATGAAAACAAGATACATAGGCAGTATTTCGCTATCATTAATAGGTTTTTACTATCTATTGATGTTTTGAGCAGACCTTATGAGGGCCACCTAAATACAGGTGAAGGGCCATATGTGATGATGATGATGAGTGATCTAAATGAAATAGAAGATTGTAATCATGGTCCACGATTTACCCTGAGATTTCAGACCACAACTCAAGTTCTGCGTCTGGACAAACTGTTTTTGGCTTTCTTACATCATTTTTCAATTTCCAAAGGTTCCAAATGAGGTTGAGGAACTCTGAACAATTCCTGACATAGACCTATATTACACGAGGTCAAACAAAAGTCAATGAAGAAACTAGCGAGAAAAGTGAGAAATTATGAAAATCATTCCCCATTCTACTACTTTTTGATTCTGCCAAGGACATTGAAATTGCTGCTGTGAAAATTTTTTTTAATAAAATGGGGACGACATTTTTTAAAAGTTAATTCCAAACTTTAAATTCCAGCTTTTCAAAAAATGTCACCGAACACCATATTTTGCCGCAAAGCAAGTCACAAAAACCCCCAAACCAAAATTCCAATACTCAAGGTTCAAGAGCTTGAAGCTAGTGATGTGCGGATCAATCCTGAAATATCGATACCGGATTCTCTAAAATCGATTCTCAAACCAAAATATCGATACTTTCGATACTAAAATATTTTGAGGTAATGTATATTCTTAACAGGAACACGAAGAAAAGTAACTAAACTGTTGAGATCCTGTCTGACACGCGGTTGGAAGATCTTTTAAATTATACAGTGCAATGACGATAAAACACCCTTTGTGAAAAATGAACTAGAAAAGATGAATAAAACACAAGATTAGCAACCAAATATTCTATTATTTTCGATCAAACTCAAACTGTATATATATATATATATATATATTTTTTTTTTTTTTTTTTTTTTTTTTTTTTTAATTTTTTTTTTTACTTGCAATTTCAGTTTAGAGTTGCCAGTATAATAATTGTTTGTATCCCCTTTTAGTTGATAGCTAATATCGTACTGGCATCGGTATTGCCGGCACCAGCCTGAGTATTACTCAGTATCGGATCGGAAAGGAAGTCAGTGGAATCGAACAACTCTACTTGAAGCTCTTTGCTTCTGATCCACATCTCTGGATTTTAGCCTCCAGGGTGTGCGCGGAGCCGCCAATCACAGGAAGCGAGGAGACGACGTCAGCGGCCAAACGCTCATGCGGACCAACCAGCTTCCGGCAGTGGGCGTGTCTCCGCGTGGCCCGCCCCTTCCTCAACTATCTTGCAGTCTCACTCTCTTCCTGACCGACTCACACGCTGGAGGAAGAAGAGCCGCATCTCGCTGCTCTGACTCTTTTAAACCGCGTCGATTCAGGATATTACAAGTCTCTTCCGACGCGCTGTACATACCGAATTGTCATTCTAAGTCATTGGAAGTGTTTAAGGAGCCGCGTTTTCGTCTGTATGAGTGAAAGGAGAAGCGCAGAATGATCGCAGCGCAACTACTAGCTTACTACTACAACGAACTTAAAGATGACCAGGTCAAAAAGGTACGTTGTTTTCTTTGTTGTTTACTAGTTCCGTGACTTTGCTAACGGACAAAGTGAGTGTCCGAATGAAGAGGGAAGTGAGGATGTTCTGTGGGCGGTCAGGTCGTCTCATTTACAGTAAGTCTGAAGCGGCGTGTGTTGTAAATGATGGGATGTATGTATGTGGCGTGTGGCCTTTCGTCTTCCACACTTTCCAGTCACCACCAAGGCCTCGGTGTTTGTGTGCGATGACCCACGACACAGAGGTGTGTAAGTGGTGCCATGGTGAGGAGTTGGAAGTCGCCCAGAAGATGAAGGAACTTGGGTTTACTGGAGAAGGAATTCATGACTTCCGATGTCATTTTGTTTGTGGTCTATTTATTTAGTTTTTAGTTTCTTCTATTATTGTTGTTTATATTTTATTCATTCATTTTTTTTTGTTTTTTGTGTTTACTTTTTGTTTATTTACTTATTTATCATTTTCATTTTGTTTTTGTTCATTATTGCATGTTGTGCCAAATCTAAATGAAACTTTGGATTGGAATGGCTGACAACTCATTTGTAGTGATTGTTGTTGTTGGTAGCCCTTAGCTGTGAGCCAATTACAGTGTTGTGTGTATCCAAGGGATTCACTTAAACACATGTGAATTGGAGGCTGCTGTCATGTTCCATCCATTCAAACAAACTGCTCCTCACTCGTGTTATCCGGCAACATATCTATGGCCACTTTTGACAACAAACAATGCTACATATGAAACAATTACCATTTCATCTCGCACCATATTGTACCATTCCTGCCTGCAGAATGCAGTGGTATTTATTAGTATTAATAATACCACTAATAAATAATAATAGAAGCTCCAACAAGGGGCAGCGATGCTGCGCACACTGCTTTCACTTCTTGCTGTGTTCAGGTGCTTCTCTGACTCGGAGCTGGTCATGGTTGGTTGATGGAGTTGCCAAGTTAGTGGGAAACATATGTGGTTAGATGTGTTTGCTTTGCGATGAGTGTGCTCTGAGCTCTGTTTGCGTGTTGCTTGTGAAGAAAAGACCTTTCCTTTCACCCTTTCCTTCATTGGCAAGCAGTCAATATGCTAAAGCCGTGCAGTGTGTGTTATGTAGGTCCCGTAGCTAAAGCTGCCACTTATAATGAAGCTTTTGGACATGACTTGTTGAGGCGTGGAAGAGCTGGAGAACCGGGATGAGGGGTGTGATCTTGTCTTGGCTCTTTTGAAGAACTTCAGTGTGTGTTTAAAGTGCATGACTGCATGTAAGAGAGGCCATTATATTGGTGAATGAATGTGTCTTTCATAACTTGAAGTCAGTTACTAGTAGACTCTGCTTCCACAGCTATATTTTTCTATTTTACTGACACCACATTTTCACATTTTGTCTCCTCACACCCCTAAATTTCTAAGCAAAAAGCTGCTTCCACATGTGTCACAAATGAGGCGATCTGCCTTTAAGGTCGCATGCTGATGATGTCACACTTAATCCCCAAACCCGAGTCTTTTCTTCTTGGAAATAGGTCCGTCCTCTTCTTACCCCTCCCCTGCCCACCCCCCCGCCGTGGCCCCTTAATTTATTCCCACGAGGTGATCAAAAGTGCAGTCGCTCAAATGTCTGTTTGAGAGGACTGTTGTGAGCATCTGATGTAATGTTACACTTCTCCCTCCCTCTCCACTCCTGCTCTCCTCCTCTCCCTAAAATAGGCCAGCTTTGGGCCATGTGACCGTAGATGACAGGAGACGGCTTACGCACAAATACATGCTCAAACGCAGGGAGCCAGGTGTGTTGTGGCGTCTGATTGGATCGCGTCTTAAATGACACCCTGTGGACGGCGCAATAAAGTGGCCATTCTTGTCTGTTTAACAGCTGCAGTGGTCAAAAAAAGCATCTGTTTTCGGGCTGCGCAGTGTCCTTGAATATATTGGTGGATGCTAGCCGGCACCCAGCTGTGTTTTTAGAGGAAGATGGTGCAGTGCAGGGCGGTGTGAGTGACAGTATTTTTCCACATGGGGAGGCCGCACGTATGTACACACAGCAGAGTCAAGTTTCACTGCTGAATCACCTCACAGTGACAAGGAGAAGAGGGCATTGTTGGGAGGAGGAGTGCAAGCGGGCAGGAAGCAGGAGGAGGGTAGAGAGAGCCAGGGAAGTGCTGAGAAAGTCAAGCATTTCCTTAAAATTATGACCACTCCAGGAGGAAAGGCTGCTAGAAATTGAAACAATCTTCATGGAGATTGAAGGGCATGACTGCCATGTATCGCTTTCCTGCGCAGCACTCCACGGATGTTGGTAAATAATTTATGCAAGTGGCCACCTCAGAAAGTGGAATGTTTGGGATGCCCATCCCAAAAACGCCTCAGTGAGTTGAATGAAAAGGAGCCAAGTCATATGGGTAGCCTAAGCCACACCCATCTACTTCCACCTCTTGGGAGCTAAGTTAACAAAAGACAACTAAGGTCAATGGAGAGATGAACGTTATTTTTTGATCAAGATTGAAATATGCCATGGATACATGGTACAGTAGAGGTGGGCAGTTAGATTTCCTAAAGGGCGACATTATAAACTGTGAGGGGCCGCCATGCCAAAAGAAAGGCAGCAATGACTAAGAAACGTGACAGGACAAAAATCTTAAGTAACAAGGAATTAACCATTAAAGATTCAGTGGAAGCAAGGATATTAAGAAGTGCAAATATGGCATGAAACCTATAAAAACATTGCATTTAATTTAAATATAAATAGTAATAAAACTATAGCACAAATATCTATGAAATATTAAAAGGAAATTAATTTCAAAATATATTTTAAATTTTCTTTCAATTTATTTTGGCAGACAAAAAGAAATTTTAGTCCTGATCATGTTATAATTACTGTTGAAATAGCAATGCTGTGAAAGAAACAAGAGAAAACATAGTCGTCATTTGTGTAGTTTTAGTCTGACCTCACGAGGGCCACAAAAACACAGGCAAAGAGCTGCATATGGCCCCCGGACTGCGCTTTGCCCAGATCTGCTCTACAGGGTCACGGTGAGTGATTAGCAATATCAGCTACTGTTTGCTAGCTTCTACCTTTGACATTTGCAGTCGGATTCCAATGTGACATCAAATATGTGATGTTTGATTTATAGTCCAAATAATTATGTCATGACAAACGTAATTGAAACTTTGTTTTTTATCATGTAAATTGAGGTACTGCGTGTGTGTGATCCAGGGCATGAGGCAAAGTGGACCAGAGAATAACTTTTATATCCTCGTAGACTTCCAATCATTTTTCTTTGATCTTGGGTCCCATGGAACTATTGGAAGGGGCGGAGACTGAGGCTATAATAAAAGAATAAAAGTGTTCATGGTGGAGAGCATTCTGTCAGTTACTGAGATGGATGGTAAGCCACGTCACCAGAAGATTGTGACTCGCGTGTACCTTTGGGGAACTCTCTGAGTGAAGCCAGACACACAGAGGGAGATGAGCCAGGAAAGCAAGATTCAACACAGCGATATAAGTTCATCTGTCTCTCTTTGCCGTCCATCTGTTTGCTTCTCCGAGTTGTGTGTTAAAGGTGTGTTGAGGGTAAAACATGGCCTTTACTGACTCGTGTTTGAAGACGTATACACCAAGCATCTCCTCACGTCCTCAGGGGAAGATCCTTGTATTTCTGGAAAAACTAGAACTAGAGTTGAGACTTTCACCCAAAAGGGGAGGAATGGGAAGTTATAGAAGTGCTTCCTGTTCTGAAGAAATATATGCCTTGCTTTTAGTGATGGGATTTTAACAAGTTAATTATGATTAATTAATTACAACATTATTACGATTAATTAATTACAACAAAAAAAAATATTTTGATTTAATTTACCAGTTTGCTCTCCAGACAACAGGGAACCTTTGTCAGTGCAGGAGTTCCTGGTCCACTGAGCACACTGATGCACAAGACACGTGGCAGCTAGGATGAGAACAACAACAACAAACATGGAGGAATCCCTGAATAAAAGCAAACAAAAGCATCTGTTTGCTTTTGTTGAGGGATGTTTTTCACTACACAATGGCCAGGGTTTCCACGACTCTGAATGTATTTGAAATTCTTATAAAATTGAAATTGTTATACCAATATACCAAACAATAAAAGAGCTTTAGTTTGGTGGTATGAAAACTTGAATTTAGCCACCATTGTGATTTATTGTGTACTATTGTCAAGCTGCTGCAAAATAAACAATATTTTGTTGTTTAAATGTATGTATGGCTCCATCATTTGATTCAGTCATATACCACATTCATTCAAATTGAAAAATGTGGCTTCTTGTGGCAAATATTCTTAGAAATTGAACTGCGATTAATTGAGATTAATTAATCACAAATTATCCAATTAACTATATTTTTTTAATCGAATCCCACCCCAAATTGTTTTGTATTTCAGTTGAGGAAATGACTGGCACAAGTCTGCCCATTATAAAAGACCCAGCACACTTGAGTCCGAATCCTTCCTGTGTTGTTCAGTCTGCCCTTGAACATGAGTGTACACCATGTCCTCTGGTGTCACGGCGTGTTTCCGATAGGTCAGGTTGTTCTGTTAAATCTATTTCAGTGTTATTACTCCTCCATAAAGCAGCAGCAAACCTGGTCAGCGTGACTCTAGCTGTGAAGAGTCTTCTGTTTTTGATCAGTCATTCATGATAAAGAAGGCCGGCAAAGTCACCGTCGCTCTGTCCTGATGTTACTATAGTGCTGAGTCATGCTGTGATTGTTACTCCTGAAAAATGTAAACTGACTAACCCCCCAGAACTGCTCGGCCACAGTACACCCACTTTAATTGTGGAAATGTTCTTTTTAATTTAGGTGAGGTGCAGATACGTCGCTCCTGTGGTTACCGTAAGAACCATGAGAACTAATGTTCTGTATAGTCGACTGTCTTTATCTGTGTGATGCTGCTGCTGTGAGACACAAGCTGGGGAGGTGTTTTGCTAAGAAGCAACAGCTACTTTATCAAGTTGCAGCATGTTGGTGTACGTGCACGCTCCCTGGAGCAGGCTGCGTGTTTTTAAATGCAACATTGTCTCACCAGTTCTAATGAGAGTCCCTCATTTATAGTCAGTTGTTTGTGGTTTGTGATGCTGTTTAAACACTGTAATGGAACTCACTTGTGAACACATCAGGATCAATAATGTTGCAGCTGGGATGCACGTTTCTGTCTGAAGTGCAGTAATTCATTGTTAAATATTACATATAAATATATTACATATATTTGTTACCGTAATTTCCAGACAGTAAGCTGCTACTTTTTACTTGCGGTCTGAAGCCTGTGGAACATTGCGGCTATACTATGGATTTTTACATGGTGAAATCGATGAAGTGGGAGGCTTTTTATTTACCCTTAAAGCGCTCAAAATGCACCGATTTCGCCCATGTGTCTGCAACAGGCAACAGAGCTGATCTCCTGGAGGTCTGGAATCGAGAAGCAGCAGCTGAGACCGGCTGTGGTGTCGGACACGCGCGAGAGAAAACAGCGCATTTTGAGCGCTTTAATGCCAATAAAAGATGTGAACAGTTCAAGATTCAAGTTAAGAACATTGCCGAGATTGTTGCGTGAGCAGCCGTGGCTTATAGACCGATGCGGCCTATGCATGAACAAGATCTATTTTCCTGCTTAAATTTAGTAGGTGTGGCTAATGTTCCGGTTCCCGCTATAGTCTGTAAATTTCGGTATTTTATTTTTGGGTCCTTTATTTGCATGCTCAGCATGCAAATAAAGAAGCGGAACAAGCACCATACCATTCTGTGTGGGGTGCAGATTTCTGACGGAGCCTAGGCTAGAGTGCATCAATTGGCCACACACT
Organism: Synchiropus splendidus; assembly: GCF_027744825.2. Classification (NCBI taxonomy): domain Eukaryota; kingdom Metazoa; phylum Chordata; class Actinopteri; order Syngnathiformes; family Callionymidae; genus Synchiropus; species Synchiropus splendidus. Next base: position 30,193,068 of record NC_071338.1, read on the forward strand.
TGAATACTCAGGGTTCTCCCCAGCGCTTTAGCATCATAGGGGCCCCTGATGCTGGGTATTCCCCCTAGACCCCCAGCACTTCCTTGCTGCCTGTCTTGATGTACTCCGCCTTTTAAGGTAGACCGTCAAGGAGGATACAATGTGTGATAAGTCTTTGTCAATGGTGAGTGGTTGTAGAACAAATATGGCATTATGGAAAACCAATAAAGGCACAATTTAAATGAAACCAATTGTAACTACCACACTGTTCACTCCAGTTATACTGCCTTTTTTTAATTCACTGTCAGAATCCAACGGAAAATGATGAGTTTTCAGTGATGTTTGACGTTATATGGCGCCGGAGGATCATCCCTGTTGCCACACCGCTTTGACAAATAATGAGGACAAACAGGTCCAACTGCAATTAGGATTAGTCCCACGTGGGACAGTCAATGAGCAATTTGATATTTCCATGAATAAAGGATGAGTGATAGAGGCGGGGATGTTGTAAAACACTTGAGTTCCATCAAGTTGCTCAACCACAGACTGTTAGAGGACTACACTTCTCTGCATTCCTTCCTGGAAGTCATCCCACGCCTCCACAAGTCGACTCCGTCACCAGACACCGCATACAGCATGTGACTCTGTTGGGGAAATTACAGCACGGTGTGTGTTGGGCAATTCCAAACTGCACTCATTTGCAGATGAAGGGAGGCAATTTTATGAGGTTGTTATCAAGTGTGTCGGAGTGGAGACGTATAAAAGGAATCATGAAGCCCTCACTTGTTCCGCCGTGTGCTGTGATGAAATCTCAGGTCGTCACCACACTGTTGTACTTCCTGTTCCTGAAAGAGGAGACTTTCAGGAACAGGAGGTGGAAACACTCCTCCTTCTGGGGACGTTTTGCCGGTCCCAACAAGTTTAATAAAAACTGCAAAATAAATGGGTTATTATAATGGACTTTAAGTTTGGTTTCAGTCCTGGTTAAGGTTTGCCATTTGATTGGTTTAGGGTGAGAGGCTGGGGAAAGGGTTATGGCAATGAAAGGTCCTCACGAAATAGGAACACAAACATGTGTGCTTGTGTGTCTACAATGTCCAAGTGATCAATCAACACAACCATTTATAGTGGAGGCAGTGATTCGTAACAATAGGGCAGAGGCCCATGGTTCGGCAGCGAGCGCCCCCTAGAGGGCTCCTAGAAGGTTTTTGTTTCACACCTCTGGGCCGTGAGGACCGCGAAAGGCTGTTTTAATGCCCTTGTCACCTATGTTGGTAGTAGTGTGTCATTGACTTGACTTGACAGCTGAGAGCTATGTACGTCTGTTTACAGGAATAGAATATATGTACATACTGTATATTCTATTCCTTGAATGGGCCCCGGACCCATTTGTTCTGAAAGAGGTGGGCCCCGAGATCAAAAAGGTTAAGAACCCTGGCTCTACACTAATATTGGTCACCAGAGAAAAACCATGATCAGCAAACTGGATGCACCAGTGTTTTGTAAATGTACACAACAGTCTGCTCACTTCATGTGCATGCTACGTCATATTTTGCTCTTTATTCTTTGACATCTGTGCATGGTGTTTCACTCCAGACTAATAAATGAATCATAAAGTGATATTGATAATAGCAAGTTACCCAACTTGCTCTGATTAATTTTTGTTTAATAAAAGAACTGAGTGGAATTATTCAGAACTTCACGTTCTGTTGCTTGTGTTAGTTTCTCCTCTAGTTTCCAAAAAGCGAGTCACTCACTTTAATTCTTATCTAATTTATCTGTTACCTCCGACTCGTGTCAACTTGCTGATATGGCCTCCCAATATTTTGAGCTTATGCTTCACTGAATGTTTTGTTTTCAACTTTTTGATATTTAACTTTAATCCTTTGACTTTAAACCTGATGCACACTTACACCCCTCAAACGTTTTTATTTGCTGCACCTAGACACTTTCTTGAGTCGCTGTTTGAACTGAAATTTGGTGCTTTTTTTCCACCATTGCAGTGCTCATTAAGAGTGTCTGCCTGTCTAGTATTTAGAAACTAGATGGAGGTGATGAAGGATTCTTCATCTGTTGTCAAAGTGAGTGTCACTGTTTATTGTAACTCGCAGCTTCTCGCTGTATTTGTTGTTATGGTCCGACGCTGTCGCTGTGACCTAATAAGCTGTTAACATGCACCTGACTGTCCGTATGGCTTCGCTTTAATCAAAAAATGTCAACAACTAACATGTAAAACCAAGTGATAGTAATGAAGTATTTCATGTTGCAGATCGACAAGTACCTGTACTCCATGCGTTTCTCTGACGAAACGCTACTGGACATCTCACACAGGTTTGGGATGGAGCTGGTAAAAGGACTGGGACGCGACACAAGTGCCACTGCGTCTCTGAAGATGCTACCCACTTTTGTCAGGTCAATCCCTGATGGCACAGGTGAGTGACGGCCGTGCACAGTTGAAACAGATGGTCCGTCATGCGACACAGGAGAAACATGCGAAGCAAGACACCCATTATAAATGGGATGCCACTTGTGGTGATGGTCCAACAAAAAAAAGCGTTTTTTAAGTTTGTAGTTAAAATCCTGGTGATAGTTATGAAGCTATGAATAATCCATAGCGGAGAACAGAAAGCATTTCCTAGTCAATAAACAGAAACTTTGGCCAACTTTGGTGTATTTGTATTTGGCTAATGTGAGCTGCATTCCACTTGTGGTCAGAATTTTCCAAGTCAGAAAGTCTTCTCCTGCCCAAACGTAAATAGATAGGAGTTTTAGATCAATGTGACTTTGAGTTTCTCGTCATCCAATGGGTTTTCTAGTTGTGTTTATCAAGAAGTTGCTTATCCTGTACAAGGCACGCATGAGACAAGCTTAACTGGTTTCCCAACTTGGAATACTGGAATGCGCCAAACTCGCCTGTGACATCATTCCTAACTCCAACTTCCCACTTCCGCAGTAACTGGAACGCACCATTGAAAGACCTTTGTTTAATGTTATTGCTAATGTTTGTTAGCCTTTAGCTGGTGTTAGCTGCTGAAATCAGTGCACTATTTTTACTTTCAAACCCTGAATTGTTTTCTCATTTTGATATTGTTGAACTCCAGTGACATGTTTCCAAATCACTATAAGCATTTAATGTTGTCTATTTAGTTGTGCATTTTGTTCTTGGAGAGTTGAATATCGTCGGCTAATGTGAGCATTCTGAGCAAACTACTAGAACGGTGCAGGTAATTACTGAGGTTTAAATAAAGCTACAAATAAAATGGCCAGTGAAATTGACGTGTTAGACGTTGAGAGCGGCTCTGTTAGATACACACCCAAAGTAAATGTGATGAACCTGCCGTTGATTTTAGTGAGCGTCTGCCATCTGGTTATTAACTTTTACTAGCAGTCACGTGAGTGCGGAGTAGAGCACCCGTCTAGTCTGACTGCACAGACACACACTCAGATTAACACTAATCCCTCTGCAATAGACGGTGATTATAAAAGCTGTTGCTCCCACACCTCTCATGATTATGAACCAAAAATAAGATTTTCTCAAAGTAACACTTACATGCAGTGTCTATTAATGATTCCCAACAGTCATAAAAGGGCCATTCATCCTCAAGATGAATGTGTGGAATCAAACCAAGTAGTCCAGTCCTCTTATATAATATTTTGACTACACATCTGTTGTTTCTTCCTTTTGATTTAACCACCAGGGTGCCTGCCCTCTGGGATTCCTAATACTAAAACCTATTTGCACAACAATCGGAACGGTGCAGTGAGGTTTTAGCCGCGATGGATGGCATTCATGTGAAGCTGTACTCCAGCACCACAACTCAAATGATCTCATTTATCTTCTGTAAACACCATAATATAAAGGTTGAAAACATTCTGCTGATGTAGGGAAGCTTGCTGCATTGTTAGTGGTCATGTTTTGAGGGTAAAGAATATTTAATTTTACATTGTAATAGGGCACTGTGGGGTTAGAAGGTCAATATTTGTCCAACCATAAAGACGTCATATTCCTCCTGTCTGAGATTTACTGTCAAAAGAGCAGGTCGCTTAGTAATACAGTTGCAGTAGTGCTCCAGGAAATGGCTCGCCACAGCTACCTGTCACTTCTTTTCCTATTAAGAGCTACGAAAGCTGCTTTTATGTTCACTACTGAAAGATACGTTCTACTATGAGATCAACCAACTTAACCATCAAAGTGGGCACGAATGACAAGTCAATATTTTACCTGTGCATGAAATAAAATAAAATGAATCATAGATTCAGCTGTATTTTTCTTGAAAGATTAAGAACTGTGAAGTATCATTGTGGAATGTTTGGTCTGAACTTAATCAACGAATTTTTGTGGCAATAATTCGGAGAGATATCCAAGGACATTAAATGATTACAGCTCAGTCATAGCTTGCACTATCGCACAAAGTTCATCCTGACCTGTTACACATGATTGCGGTCTGCACAGTCACCAAATATAAAGATCGTTTGACTCTGAATCGCTCGGGATTTGACATTGGGTAACGATTTTTAACAGACCGTAATCTTTCAAGATATGGTTGAGTTGTGGAAAATAAAATTCCAGGCTTCTTAAAAAAAGAACTCCTCCTTGCCTCAACAGAGAAAGGCGACTTCATCGCGCTGGATTTAGGAGGCAGCAGCTTCAAGATCCTTCACGTGCGAGTGAGCCATGAGAAGAAGCAGACGGTTCAGATGGAGAGTCAAGTCTATGAGACGCCAGAAGACATCATCCATGGCAGTGGAACCAGAGTGCGTTTTAATGAACAAAATCCTAATGCAGAGGGAAAATGACCTTGATCTTGCTCATCACTGAGTCGCTCCTTCTGTTCCAGCTGTTTGATCACGTGGCCGACTGTCTGGGCGACTTCATGGAGAAACACAACATCAAAGACAAGAAGCTGCCGGTCGGATTTACCTTCTCTTTCCCCTGCCTGCAAAACAAACTGGACGAGGTAAACAGAAATGCACTTTTTATTTGTGGGGAAGAGACAGACGGCAACACAGGACCACATACTGTTACATCACTCTATTTAGGAATAGTTTGGATTCTTATATAAGCTCAAAAGTGCGCCATTGTGCGCAGTTTTAACAGAAGAATCTGTTAAATAATGAAAAAAATAATTGACCCAAATAGCGGTATCACTGGCTGTTAGCTAGGAGGGCGTCTGGGCGTCTGCAAAACATGAAAAAATGGAAGCCCGATTCTCGACCGTGATGCCAAGCAACAGTCGAGAATCGGACTTCCATTTTTTTCAGTTTGGAGCGGCCTAACATTTGTCTGCATTTGTCTTCAGGGGGTTTTGCTGAACTGGACCAAGCGTTTCAAGGCCAGTGGCGTTGAGGGGATGGACGTGGTTCAGCTGCTGAGCAAAGCGATAAAGAAAAAAGGGGTACGTACGTTGCTAAACTCAGTGGGATTCCCTCCGTTGGTCGCCATCATATCGACAGCCTCAATGGAGTGTCAGAATGTGTATAAACAGTTAAGTAAAAGTGCAATCCGTTTGTGTCCTTATGAGAGGTTCTGATGCGTTTCAGCAATACGACGCTGAAATCATGGCGGTGGTCAATGACACGGTGGGAACAATGATGACGTGCGGCTTCGATGATCAGCGCTGTGAAGTCGGCATCATAATTGGTATTGAAAAATGAAGGCGCAAGCTTGCGTGAGTCCAGGCTGTTGAGCAACATGTGTGGATCAGGTACTGGTACCAACGCCTGCTACATGGAGGAGCTGCGGCATATTGACCTGGTTGAGGGAGACGAGGGAAGGATGGCTGTGAACACAGAGTGGGGGGCTTTCGGCGATGACGGGCGGCTGGAAGACATCAGGACAGAGTTTGACCGGGAGATCGACCGCGGCTCTCTGAACCCGGGCCAGCAGCTGTACGTCAGGACCAATGACCTTTGAAGGCCATTGATGTCTGTCTCCGACTGAGCTGTTTTAACCGCTGCAGATTTGAGAAAATGGCCAGTGGCATGTACATGGGGGAGCTGGTGCGTCTCATCCTGGTGAAGATGGCCAGAGAAGGTTTGCTGTTCGAGGGCCGGATCACGCCAGAGCTGCTGACCAAAGGAACCTTTGAGACCAAACACGTGTCAGCAATTGAGAAGTAAGTGAAACTTTGGATGGGGTGAAGGGGATTTGATCAACTGACTTTCTCTCTCTGCTCCAGGCATAAAGAAGGGTTAGTCAAGGCCAGAGAGATCTTGACCAAACTGGGTGTGGAACCCTCCAGTGACGACTGCATCGCCGTGCAGCACGTGAGTCATGGATGTGTGCTGTTTGCTGCTGTAGTTTGGCTGTTCAAGAAGGCACTATGCTAAACTATACAAGTCTGTTGCTATGAAAAATTCCTGTTTGATCCAAGCTCAGACTGCCTTTGTTTTTTTTCTCTGGTCAGGTTTGCACCATTGTGTCTTTCCGCTCCGCCAACCTGATAGCTGCCACACTGGTGGCCATTCTCAAGCGTCTCAAGGAGAACAAAGGAGTCGGCCGTCTTCGGACCACTGTGGGCATCGACGGATCTCTCTACAAAATGCACCCACAGTGAGTGGCAACACAAGGACGAATTGTTAATAAATGAGTTCGACTTTTGGCCAACTCCACTTCATTTGATATTGATTTCAGATACGCCCGCCGGCTGCACAAGACAGTCCGCCGCTTGGTTCCCGACTCGGACGTCAGGTTCCTCCTGTCTGAGAGCGGCAGCGGCAAGGGGGCGGCCATGGTCACAGCGGTGGCCTACAGACTGGCGGAGCAGTCCCGACAGATCCACGAAACCCTCTCAGAGTTCCGGCTGTCGACGGAGCAGCTGCTCGAGGTGAGGAAGTGTTGAAGACAGCCCAGCTACCTGGATGTTGTGCGTTTACGCTCCGCACATTATGGTAAAATCATGTGCTCCATTTAAAATAACCTTTTATTTTAAAAGATAAAAAACTGAACTGATTTTTTATTTATTTACTTTTGAAATTTCCTTTATAATAGATCTTTATGTAATTTTTTATTTTAATATTTTTTATACATTTTTCATTAATAGAGTTTGAAATATGATTCATATAAAGGACAAATGAAGAAAAATACAAACTCACCATCACCACGGTGCATGTCCTCAACGAGTGACTCTTAACAATAGGGCCATGGTTGGGCCGCGAGCCCCTCCTAGAGGGCCACTAAAAGTTTTTTTGCTTCACACCTTTAGGCAGTGATGGCTGCGAGACACTCTGCTTTAATACATTAGTCACATATGGTGGCACTAGTGTGTCTTGACTGCTACAAAAAGCTGTTCATGAGAGCACCTGTTGAAGCAGTTTTGAAAATCTGATTTTTTTAGATTAGTTAGCACATTGTATGGCGATACTTACATTTACTAATATCTATATATTTAGACATGTTTTTATTATATTTATTTTATTCTGGCTTTTATTCAGTTTTTCCAATTTTCTCAACAGTTTGCATCAAGTGGATTTTTTTTTCCTTTTTTCTTAAGTACATTTCATGAACGTGACTTGCACCTGGTTCTGCTGCTGGTTGGACTTTTCAATGACAAATATCTTTGCAATGATCACATGGTTTCATGTCATTTCACAAGGTTTTGTGTTGGTTTACGTGTAAGTAGATTAAATATGGTTATTGATCACAAATGAAATCAAGAGCTATGAATCAGTTCTGTCACTTTAATGAGACTCAGGCCCATTAGTTCTGGGAAAGGTGAGCCCCGAGATCCAAAAGGTTAAAAACCCCCTGCCTTAAACCGATCATCTATCTCTTCCCTTCATACCAAGTATACTCATATATACGGAAAGTAGTGCTAGTCCTAGCAGATATTAAATATTTAACGGCCCAAAGAAGTAAGCAGAGACTATAGACTTTATAAACAAAGACTTTTCAATGTGAGGCAGGCTTCTCTTTATGTTAAAGACCGATCAAATTCCTTTTGGGTAAATGTATTGACGGTGTTTCCAGGTCAAGAGACGAATGAGAACCGAGATTCAAAATGGCCTTTCGAAAAACACCCAGGACACTGCGACAGTGAAAATGTTGCCGACGTTTGTCAACAGCACTCCTGACGGCACAGGTATAACTGCTCCCACTCTTCAGTCTGTCTCTCTGCATGTTTATTATTCGTGCTCTGTCGTGCTCTTTAAGACCTTCCTCACTCATCTGTTTCCCTGCATTAGAAAATGGTGATTTCCTAGCGTTGGATTTGGGAGGCACCAACTTCAGAGTTCTGCTGGTGAAGATCCGCTCCGGCAAGAAGAGGACTGTGGAGATGCACAACAAGATCTACGCCATCCCTCTGGAGGTGATGCAGGGCACTGGAGAGGAGGTGAGACGCCTGAGCCAGCACCTGCGGTGGCACTGACTAAGCAGCTGCGCATTAGTGCGACTAAAAGTAGAACGGAGAGGAAGGTGAGGTGGGGAGTCGACTGACCGAGCAGCGCGGCCAGGGATTAGCCAGAGGATGCTTTGAACTTGATCTAATCCTGCGTGTCCCCTTTGATATTTACTCTCACAACCTTCCCTGGGGTTTCCTAACCTGAGTTACTGTTATGGGATCTGATGAAGAAAGTTGGTGTTTTAACTAGTGGTGGGACTTTAACGTGTTGATTGCGATTAATTAATTACAAGAAAAAAATAAAAAAAAATAAATTTAATTTAATTTAACTTAACACTTTGCTCTCCAGACAACAGGGAACCTCCACAGATCACACTGATGCACAAGACACGTGGCAGGCAGCTAGGATGAGAACAACAACAACAAACATGGAGGAATCCCTGAACAAAAGCAAACAAAAGCATCTGTTTGCTTTTGTTCAGGGAGGTTTTTCACTACACAATGACCAGGGTTTCCTCTCCTCTGAATGGACTTGAAATTCTTGTAACATTGAAATATTTTCAAGATATTTAAAGAGCTTTAGTTTAAATAAGGTGATATGAAGACTTGAATATAGCCACCATCGTGATTTATTGTCAAACTGATAACTGATAATATACCAAATTCATTCAAATTGAAAAATGTGGCTTCTTGTGGCAAATATTCTTATACCATTAAACTGGGATTAATTTAGATTAATTATCGCAAATAGTCAAATTAATTAGATTAATTTTTTTTTAACCGAATCCCACCCCTAGTTTTAACTAAATCCGCTGTATGTAAGAAGGTTAGTAGACAACTCTTTCAGCGTTTACTTGTGTGTAGGCATTAGTGGTTGAACTTTTATCATGGAGAGGTGTGTGTACATCGTAAAAGCCAAGAAAAGCACAATAATCTGACTGAATTGTATTTGACTTATGATCCTTGTTCCTGCAGCTGTTCGATCACATCGTCCATTGTATTAGCGACTTTCTGGACTACATGGGGATGAAGAACACTCGTCTTCCTCTGGGCTTCACGTTCTCGTTCCCGTGCAAACAGACCAGTCTGGATGCTGTGAGTCTGGCCTTCACCTCTGTTGTTTTATTTCATCTTCTATTCCACTGAATCTGTATCATGATGCAGGGAATCCTGCTGACGTGGACCAAAGGCTTTAAGGCCACAGACTGTGAAGGAGAAGACGTGGTGGGGCTGCTGAGGGAAGCTATTAAGAGGAGAGAGGTGCGGCCCGGAGGGTGGACAGCCGAGGAGCTTCTGAATGGCCACTTGGAAGTATTTTCTTGTGCTGCAGGAATTTGAGCTGGATGTGGTGGCGTTGGTCAACGACACAGTGGGAACAATGATGACTTGTGCCTACGAGGAGCCCACCTGTGAAATTGGCCTCATTGCTGGTGAGGTTTGCTTCCGACGCGCCGTCACTCTCTTCATGTGCGCCGTCCTCACTCTGCGTTTGGTCCTCACAGGCACCGGTAGTAACGCTTGCTACATGGAGGAGATGAGCAACATTGAGATGGTGGGCGGCGGCGACGGGCGCATGTGCGTCAACATGGAGTGGGGAGCGTTTGGGGACAACGGCTGCCTGGATGACTTCAGGACTGAATATGACCGAGCTGTGGATGACTTCTCGCTCAATCCTGGAAAGCAGAGGTTCGGCCGTCCGGTTCTGACTTTAATGTTTCCTGCTTCCGACTTTCTCACTGGCGGCGTGAATTGACAGCAGTGAAAATGAATTTTACCCTCAAAACTTTGAGAATTATGAATGGACAAAATAAGACAGAAGGAAATGATGAGCTTCATGTGCTCTCTGTATTCCAGATATGAAAAGATGTGCAGCGGCATGTACCTGGGAGAGATTGTCAGGAACATCCTCATAGATTTGACCAAGAGAGGTTTTCTATTCCGTGGTCAAATCTCAGAGACCTTGAAGACCCGAGGCATCTTCGAAACGAAGTTCCTCTCGCAGATCGAAAGGTAAGCATTCGACAAGCTGCTGCTGCTGCCATCTGCTGGACGTACTGACAACCTGCAATAGCGCTCATGAACATGCATCATTTTTTGGGGGGGTGCAGGGGAAAGCTGCGCCAGGTATCTGGGGTAAAGGGTGAGGGACACCCTGGAAAGGATTCCAGTTTATTATCTAGCACATATAAGCAGCCTCCAACTAAACAGTGATTCATATTGTACTTAATATTCTCAAAAGAGTTGATCGTAAACTTGCAACGTTTTTGTTCTGTAGCGATCGGTTAGCCCTGCTGCAGGTGAGGTCCATTTTACAGCACCTGGGTCTGGACAGTACCTGTGACGACAGTATCATCGTCAAAGAGGTGAGTGGAGGCGCCGTTCTGTTGCTTAAAAATGTTGATGGTTTTCAGCAGCCTGTAAACGGAGCTGCGCGCCGCTCCTCCGCAGGTCTGTGGCGCCGTGTCACATCGAGCGGCTCAGCTGTGTGGAGCTGGAATGGCCGCTGTGGTCGATAAGATCCGAGAGAACCGAGGACTGGAGCACTTGGACATCACCGTGGGGGTGGACGGGACTTTGTACAAACTACATCCTCAGTAAGTCCAGCTGTGGTGCAATGTTTGAGCTCGCTCCAGAGATGTGCTTTGTATTACGCCAGATAAGATTCATGTCTTATCGACCGGACGTGCTGAGCCAGAGTAGTGGTCATATCACTGCACACTTTTGCCTTTCTGGGTCAGATGCAGGCCTTCACACCAGGAGACACTGAACGTTTTTGTTCTTAGTTTCAGCCTCTGCTGTTTCCACTTCAGTTCTGCAAATGGAACAACACATTTCCTAACATCTGGTTGGCTTGTTCTTTGGCAGTTTCTCCGGGGTCATGCACGAGACCGTCAACCAGCTGGCACCGAAGTGCAACGTCAACTTCCTCCTGTCAGAGGATGGCAGCGGCAAAGGAGCCGCGCTCATCACGGCCGTCGGCGTTCGACTCAGGGAGGCGCTGAACAGCAAGTAGAGAGGACAGTCAGTAGTTCAGATGAGCCTCTTGTCTGGGTCACTCTCAGATATGAACTCTATCAAGTCACACTCCAGTTTTGGTCTCACGTCTTCACCAGGTGCAGGAGGTGATGCTTCATGTAGCGAAAAGTTTAACCCATAAGGTGGTTCTTTTATGGTATCAGAGGAAACGTCTGGTGGTTTGACCTCGGAATTGCAGTCATGCGCAGGGCTACAGGAGCAGCACCAAATACGTCTAACGTGGCAGAGTTGCGTTTTTAACTCATCGAAAAACTAGTGAAAGTCAACCAATGAACACTTTTGTTGAACAGTTTCCTGTCCTGAGAAGGTTCAACTCAAGTTTCTGATGTCGAGCAGATGATTTTTTTGGCGTTAGTCATAAAAAAAAAAAGACAATGGAGAAATGAATTGCTGAAATCCAGATTTGAGAAAAACAATTTTAGCTCATAAAATGATATATTATCATTGTCTGTTTTTGTTCGTGTTATTTTTTAGGACACATTCTGTTTGTTTATTTAAAACACTCACCATAATTGTTGTTTTTAAATTATCCATACAGGAAAAAAAATCCGAAAAGAAAAGCCTTTAAAATCTTGCTATCGAGAGAAAGCAGACTGCTTCTGTAAAAAAACAGTGCGCGTGACCAAAGTTGCCAATGTTTCTGTGAACGTTAGCTGTGTATATGAAATCAAAGGGAATATTTTAAATGCATTTAAAACAAAAACATGAGATGGTGTTGGTGATATTTATTATATTTCTTGTCATGGTTGATGATGATGATGATGATGATGTTACTGCTTCAACAAGGAAGCGTGTCCTCAGCAGGTCCCTGTGACGACTGCAGGGGGCGCTGCGCCCCATGTTTCTGAATGTTAAATCTACTGTAAACTGTGTCCAAAGAGAACTTTTATTTTGGTAAATCTCCTGCTGTTTGCACTAAAATGTCTGGTGTAGTTCCAAAGTCGACACAGAGTGAACACAAGTGTTTTTGTTACGTGGATCCTTGAGGGACACAAACTAACAGAATGTGAGCTTTCTTCCATAAATATTTCTCTCTGTATGTATTTATTAGCCGAAAAGCTTAGGGTGTGCCATCCACTGTTGCTTTACTGAAACAACTCAGGCAGGTACCTATTTATTTTCTCTTCAAAAGATTGCAAATGTCGAGTGCTCACACATGAACAATCCTAACGGTCGTTGAACTCACCAGTTAAGTCGGCCTCACTATGTGTCAGGTCCAGTGTGGTCAACAGTGTAAACATAAACTCACACCGTCAGTGTAACTCATCCATGAAACCCCCAAAATGTATCTGTCGAACACGTCACTGAATAAAGCCAAACATCTCAAAGTGATTCTCTGCCTTTTCCTGTGTAGCAGCAGCACCGGTGCTCAATAACTATGAACCTTGAACGCATCACCACATTACTTTGGATTTCCTCTCTTCGTTTTGTCCGCCTCTCTTTAAAGAATACAGAATTCCAGTTGTTGATTTTCTTCTTTTAAGAAGGTCAGTTGTGCCCGTTTTGAAGTCTTGTTTACTTTTTCTAGTTTTATTCATTTGCTTGTTCATTTTCTGACCTTTGACCTGGCTGGCTTGGCTTCATGTGATGTGGAGTCAGCGCTATAAACCACAGTCAATTCCATATGAAGTGTAGCTGTTTGATTTGAGCATTTAAAACTGGAAATCAAAAATAAAAAGCTGAAATATATGTGTTTAATTGCTCCAGTTTTCTGCAGCACTTGAGTTCGACCTGGACTGAAGTCTGACCAGTCTTCATCACGGCTGGCGAGATTCTTGAGGCAGCAGGGTTGGTGAACCTGTCCTAGTTTTCAGAGAACACTCGATGGCACTTTGTGTTTGGTAGCGTTTCCGACCACCTTATACTCCTTCCTTATCTTGTCAGTTTCCGGGCTGTGGGAGGAACTGAGCACCGTCACACTGCCCTCTCGAGATAGCACGAAGGCAGAAGTGTAAAATGGCTGAAACTGACTTTATTTTCCAGATTCCGATGTAAACGGATGGACACATCACAGCACACACTGAACACTTAACATCACACGCAGCAGGTCGTGTGGCAGAATAGCCAACGCCGTGTCGACTCTGGTGACACCAAGACTCTTCTTTCACCACATCAAAACTGTCCTCCCAAAGACCAAACTCTGAAAGCGACATTGAGGAAAATGCAAAAACCAAGCGTCTCAGCTCCAGCTAGGACGATACAATACCCTCTGTCTTTACAAGTAAACAACAAATACGCTTTTTCAACATCGCTTACATCAATGCACTTCAAACACAACATTGTATATCACCAGCAGCTGGTATTCGTGACCCTGTTTGATCCGTTATTCCAAATAAACTCAACTCGACGCACAGATTTAAGAAGGAGATCTTGCACTGGACACCACTAGAAACATGTTTTTTAGTATAATATCAACAACATGGACGCTTTATATACAAGTCCGAACCGTGACTTGGATTGATCCCAGTCCGACCTGCAACAAGGCTGTCATGACAACCATCTGAACGAATGAATGAATGCCTGAGTGAGTTCTGTTTAGCTTTGGGTGAAGGTCTTGTGAGGCACCGCGAAGATGGTTGCAATGACACAGCGACTCAGCAGAGTTCATTCCAAGTTGCGATGAGGTAGATTCAAACGTTGACAGTCAGTCATCAAAGCCGTGGCCAGTCCACCTGGCGGATTGTGATCATGGTGGTTGTCCATCAGGAGGTCTCTCTCCCTCCCATCCATGTGGTGGCGCCATCAACAGGTGACCGACTTATTGAAGATGCAGCTCATGTCTGGATATTCCACGGCTGACACCCTTGTTCTCTTGCTGATCACAGGAACTGTGGCCTCACTGGAGCCTCCCACTTCCTGGTGGAGCTTGCTTTAGCAACCCTGGATACATGGGTAACTTCCTGGAAAAGTTCCCACCTGATCGTGAAGCGATACAAAATCTAAATTTGATGCTGTTGTGAGGCAGATGCAGCAAAGCGTGGAGACATTCATGGCTGCAGGATCTGGCAACGTAGATGGTGGTAGAGCAGTGAGCTGTTCTAAAGGTTCTGAGGCAGAAACACCTTCCCTTCGGTGAGTCTTGACAAGCGTCATGAGGGTCTCTGTCCAAGGGTGGGTTTCAGGAGACCAGATGAGGAGAAGCTGCTTTTGCTTTGTCCTTGTGCAGAGCATTTTCCATACATTTTTTTTTCATAGCAGCATGTGTCCACTAGCTTGTCTTCTCCACGCCTGGACACTGTGTTGTAATCCTTGAAGTTGCGTAGCAAACCTGGTTTATTTACAGTAGCAGAGCAAACTGTTGCTTTTATTCGCGTCTGGCATGGCTCCCAGCAGGGGGCAGTGGTTTTGTTCCCCAGCACTGGATGTGGCTCCGCTCCCTTGTTTCCCCGCCTCAGCCCTCACCTGCTTGGCCTGCTCCCTCTCCGCGCTGTGCTCCGCGCTAATGCTAGCTTTGTGAGCTTTGACGGAGGCGTGTGCGAAGGAGCTGTCGTGGCGGTGGCTGCGGCTCATGGTCACCCGGAAGGTGTGCGTGTGCTGCAGCTCCATCTTGTCCTCCTCGGACACTTTGATGAAGGGACACCAGGAAAAGGCGCGGCGGAAACCGGCGCGGAACCTGCGGCTCGGAGATAAGAGCGAGGGAATCATTCGTCTCAACTCCTGCAGTGGACGGGTGAATGCGATCGTACCTTTGATTAAGGCAGCAGTAGATGATGGGATTGTACATGGTGGAGCTCATGGCCAACCAGAAGATGGACAGATACACCTGATAAGGAAGAGACAGATGTTCAGGCCACGAATAATTCAGTTATATTTGTCATTGTTGTCGTCGGCTTATGATCAAGTGCTGCTCTTTGTTAGCAAAACAACCTTGTAACCACCCACTACCTTCTTTCATCCATCATGGTTCGGGAAAAAGGGGTCAGAGAAGCTTCTATGGGCGAAACCTTGCCAAATATAAAACTTAGTAATAACCCAACATATGTCTTGCTTCGTCCACAATTAATGTTTTTACGCTCCACGACTACCACTTCTCCTCTGTAAACTTTCTCCATCATTCTCCCAAGGAACGGGACAGGTACTACAGCAGACGTGGCCAGCCAGTCAGAGGCTGAGAGCTTCATTGTTTTACTGTGTTGCTGAAAACAGCCACATCCTACAGTCATGTCAGGCTGTGAGGCTTCACCTGAACAGCTGGTCACGTGACTTGGTGGCATCACTGTGTGTCACAAGGTTGCTGGTTCACGTCTGCCATATGTCTCTTGTGCATGTATTTTTAAAATTCATACATTTTACCGTGATCCTCCTGGAAATATCAAGCGGCGTAGATACAAATGTGTGTGCCATTTATTTGACTTATATATTTTATGACGTGGCTCATGCCACCAATAACGTGGCCCCAGTCTGTGTGTGAGTGAGCCACGCTGCAGACTGGAGCATCTCATCTTCACTCCACTGAATTCAATGGACTTCACCACCATCAACAATGAATCACAGGTGAAGCACATGCCATACGTTTAGTGTAGGGAATGACAAAGTGAAACATGGAACAAAGTCATGTCGATCGTGTTGATGGTGGATCTGATGACGCACCAAGTCTCAGGACCGTGACTCACAACGTCATTGAACATGCTCCAAACCCTGCCAAGTGGCACCCTCCACAACTGGTACTGGAATGTTGCTACCGATGCGTCCTCTGAGTCGAGATGATTCATATTGCATGTAATCCAGCAGGTGATCTTGAGAGGCTCACTGCGAGCTACAGTATACTCTGATGATGTCGCTCTTGACATTTGACGCCTGGCAACCGGGCCATACAGGAGCTCACAGTTTATTTAAGCAGCAACGAAACACAACGCTGCTCCCCCGTTTTAACTGTCCTTGCACTGTAGGAATCTTTTTAGTTAAAAACCATACATATGTGTTCATTCAGACAGAAGAGTGACGTCACTGCTGCGGAGAAGGAGCTCCGGGACTCAACAACAAACTTAGAATAGTGAGCGAGGAGGCAGCAGTGTTGATGTTCTCTGCATCACAGGAATCAATGTAGAATCATTGTTCAGGCAACATGCAATTCATATAGATATTGTTTGGATCAATAAATAGGTTCAAGGTTGCAGTATTACTGTCATTTATTTATTTATTAATTTTGAAATATTTTTGATATGGGATACTATTTTGAAAGGTGCCTGTTGATGCCGCACTTCAGACAAAAAGCAATGAAAATGTATCGCACTGAAGCGATTAAACTGAGAACCAGGCCTAACTCAAAGTTTTTGTGTTACATCCGTTACAACCCTACTTTACTAACCTTGCGGCAACTTAGTCTCAAAACGTCTCCACATGTCCCTAGGGAGGGGAATTGATATGAGTTACGATTCCAATTATTTTATCTGGAACATGCATTAAGTAAAACCTTAACCATGAAACAGAGCTCCAGTTCTTTAAAGCAGAGATCATATCGGAGTTTGAACAAAAATTTCGAGATTTTTTTTCTTCGGATTTTGAACGAAAATCCAGAACTCGAAGGCCCCCGAAAAAAACATAACGTGCGCGGACCAACCAACTGAGCCACGACGCACTTTGTTATTGTGTATAACACAGCCTCTGTATGCAGACGTGTCCCGTTAGCTACATTGACTGACTGTTTTTTCTTCATATTGAGGTGTAAAACCTTTCCTGTCTCCACACTGGACCGTGGTAGAGTGTCACAGGGGAGGTGCTGGAGCGCTCACTCCAGGGTTTGATGTCCTGTTGTGGGCTGGAGCTGGGACAGGGATGAGGCGAGTCTGGGACAGAGCGTGACTTGGTTTATGACTTTGTCACAGCCAAACTGCACAGAAGCGCACATTCAGAGCTGGACACGCACCGGGCACCTCTTCACTTCTGAAGAGACGTCACTCACTCGGCAACCCCTCCCACATGCAGCGGCCACACACATAGAGGAACAGCCACCTGCAGCAGACACTCTACATTCACTCCTACAAAAGACTATTTTAAGGCTGAAGCCACTTCCCTTCATGTAAAAACAAGGCACAAATCAACCAAATCAAACTCCTCTGTCTACAGCTCCATGCTAACCGACATGCTAGCTGCTAGGTTGAGGAGGGTGTCCAACATCACTGATCAAACACAGAACGCTTTCATCATGTCACCATGATGTCGAAGGGGTTCGGTTCTCCTAAAGACGCCAAACAAAGCCACAGATTTGGACGCTTTATGATCCTGTGCCGCTCCATCTCCTCCGTAACAGCGAGTAGAGTCGGACATCACTGTCGAGAACCGATAACCAAAAACATTTCTCAACTTTTAACTGTTCTCGATGCGCATCCCATCATGTGCCTCCCAATGGAAACCTAAGCATCTTCAGCTCTGCCACTTCTACCTCTGCTGCTTGTCTTTGTGACCGAACACGACAGGTCTCTATATCATCCGACACAACTCTTTCCCATTTCACTCGATCCTCACGGTCGTCTCCGGCCTGACTGCACTCTCCTCTTCATCGCCGTCTAGTTCTACTCCTAATGTGCCTCACCATCTTGGGAAACGTCGACGTCAGTTTAACCCCCATTTAGGTTGTCCTTGAGCGCTACTTTATGCAAAGTGACCTCACTTGGATTTAAAACCCAAGACCTTGCCAAAGGGCTCACAGTAAGCATTTACATTCCATACAATATTGAAGAGTGGCGCCGTGGAGTAAAACCGTACCTGCTGGATGTAATGTTGCTTGTAAATGTCTCTGTTGAAAGAGCCCAGGATGAAGTAAACGTGGTACGGAAGCCAGCACAGAGCGAAAGTCACCACCACCACAACCATCATTTTCACCACCTGCGAGCAGACGCAGCATCAAGTCTGATCTGATTTCATTGATGCCAGACCTCTGGTGAGTTATGGAGCGGAAGTGCCTGACCTTCCGCTTGGCTGTGATCTGGCTGTGGTAATGGTCTGAAGCTTCTCCAGGAATGTGACTTCCCCACAGAGACTGACCGACCAGGCTGTAGGTCACCAGCATCACCAGCAGAGGGAGCAGGTAGATCAGCAAGATGACCGCAAACTGGTAACTGGGGAGAAAACAAGAGGCCATTCAAGAATGATTTATGCATTATTTACCTAAAAACAAGAGGATTTCGTTGGTACCGAATCGCTGTTTAGTGCATTAAGACAAGAGGCGCCATGATGATTACTCAGGCGTGTTCATGCACTCTCATCTGAAGCTTTGTGTGCTGCCTTTAAATATTCATGTTTGTGTTGCGGTGAATGTGTTGCATTCACCAGGGAAAACAATGTGAGGGTTTAAATACAGCTCTGATTTCTAATTTCCTCTTATTATCTGGGGTTATATAAGCGCCCACATCCAACCGTGTGTGTGTGTGTGTGTGTGGTCAATACGCATTGACTGCCCTGACCTCAGTCTCACACATGTTCAACCACGCCCTTATCTGAGGAAACACCCTTTATATTAAGAGTGTGTTGCCCGATAAGTGATTTGTTTTTTTCCCCCATTATCATTTGCTGCAGTGCATCAAGTTGGTGGCTAAGTTGCATCAATAAAATAATCTGATTTGTATTTTATTTGCTCTATTAAACAGTTTTAAATCAGAGGGAAACAAATACTAATGCCTTCACCTTCTTCTGCCGCTTATCCGGGGTCGGGTCGCGGAGGCAGCATTCGGAGCAAGGAAGCCCAAACTTCCTGATCCGCACAGACCTCCTCCACCTCTTCCCGGGGGAGCGTTCCTAGGCCAGACCGGAGACATCATCTCTCCAGCGAGTCCTGGGTCTTCCCCGGGGTCTCCTCCCGGTAGGACATGCCCGGAACACCTCCCCAGGGAGGCGTCCGGCGGCATCCGGATCAGATGCCCGAGCCACCTCAGCTGGTTCCTCTCCATGTGGAGGAGCAGCGGCTCCACCCCGAGCTCCTCCCGGATGACCCAACTCCTCACCCTATCTCTAAGGGTGCGCCCAGCCACCCTGCGGAGGAAACTCATCTCAGCCGCTTGTATCCGCGATCTCATCCTTTCGGTCATGACCCAAAGCTGGTGACCATAGTTGAGGGTGGGAACGTAGATCGATCGCTAAATCCAGAGCTTCGTCTTGTGACTCAGCTCCCTCTTCACCACCGCGGTCCGATACAGCGACCGCATCACTGCAGCTGCTGCACCAACCCGTCTATCAATCTCACGCTTCCCTTTTCCCTCACTCGAGAACAAGAGCCCGAGATACTTAAACTCCACCACTTGGGGCAAGAACTCTCCACCGACCCGGAGAGAGCAAACCACCTTATTCCGGTCGAGAACCATGGCCTCAGACTTGGAGGTGCTGATCCTCATCCCGGCCGCTTCACACTCGGCTGCAAACTGCCCCAGTGCATGCTGAAGGTCCCGGTCCGATGAGGCCAGCAGAACAACATTGTCCGCAAATAGCAGAGATTCTGTGCTTCCCGAACCGAATCCCCTCCGACCCCTGGCTGCGCCTAGAAATTCTGTCCATAAAAGTGATGAACAGAACCGTTGACAAAGGGCAGCCCTGGCGGAGACCAACATGCACCGGGAGCAAGTCTGATTTACTGCCGGCAATGCGAACCATGCTCCTGCTCCATTCATACAGGGACCGGACAGCCCCTAGCAGAGGGCCCCGTATCCCCATATTCCCGGAGCATAAGGTTGGATGGAAATTAGACATGCTAGTGCCAGTTGACTGCCATATTGACCACCGGCCCAGTGACTCTGGCATACTGAAGATCGGTTGGACCTGCTGCACTCCACTGTATGACAGCAGGATGGACGAAGTCTGGAATGCTGACTGAGAGTCTCAGTACGTCTGAAGTTGCACCCTCCATCATCTGTGACCACATAAACACCCACCGAGGGGACATTTGCATCACGGATGCAGCTGCCTCGCATCCTTTCCTGTGTGAATATGGAAGCAGGTGATGTCCTCAGTATCGGTGGTGCTCGCACCTCTCAGCTGCTCAGCTCATTTCAGCTTACGCTCTGCATGAACCGGCACACTGTCACCGTGCCCTTTTCACTCTTCTTGGAGTTCACTTCACTGACTTCTTTCTGTACAATTATCGGGCAAATCTGCAACCATGGTTACTGATCCATGTTATAGAAACTTCACCGGTTCTACAGTCTATACGCGGCACGCCGTCGAGGCTCTAAATTCGTGAGTCTGACGTGCTTTGTCTGGCACAAGGTCACACTCAAATCTGCCACCACTTCTTTGACTCTACATTGACCACCGGCTAATCTGATCCCATAGATTCACAAGGATTAATGATGATGGCTCCGCCGGCCCGCGCATTATCTGCTGCTTTGCCTTATCAGCACCAGGAAATCATCTGCTCGGCGCCAGCTTCAAACAATAACAAAGCAAGATTTGTCGCACAGGGAAACGGTGAGTCGTTGGGAAAGTGGGTTCATGAGTCTGTGATGAAAATATTGGCGTCTTTTAAAGTCTCAACCTCATTCTTACCTCTTCACTACGTTATGAGCGCCTTAGTTTGAGACAAATTTGAGTGAGCTGAACAGTCTAAGAATGCATGTTGTCTGTCCATGAAGCGTCATAATGTTCACCGTACAACAGGAAACTCTGAAAAACTGTAAACAAATGTACTGTAAGACAGTGTTTTTCAAGCCATGGCACCCTTGGTTCATTGAAAGAAATCCCCAGGCTCACAACCGAAGGAACCTCAGCCAAAGCGCACTTGTGTTTAAAATCCTATAGAAAACCTCTATTCATTCAAAAACTGTGGCTACTGACACTTGGGTGTTATTTTGCCAGGCTAGTTGCAGAAATTAATTGCAGAAATCATGATTCATTTATTTATTTACTTACTTTAAATAGCTGTTTTGATTTTATCACTTCTCATTTGCATGGTTTTATTGTACTTCTGAGTTTCGAGACAAATCCCAATCTTGCTTCATAAAAACAATTACTCTTTCTCTCTTCACATTTTGGAGCACATTTATTTTGTTCTGCTTTTATTTTTTTGCCAACTTTTAAACTACAAACAAACTTTGACAGTCTATGAGTATCAATAAAGTTTTGAAGTGAGACGTCACGTTAGCTCTGTTAGCGCTGTTAGCTCTGTTAGCTCTGCAGTGCAGACAGTCTTTGGCGTCTCGGGTCCGACAAGGATCCCTCCCTCCCTCCATGGTTCTGTGGTGAAAGTGTGTGGTCCAGTTAGAGGCGCATCAGGTTTAAAAACAGCAGGAAGTTGTTGAAGCATGTGAGCGGCTTCTTGGCTGTGAGTGTGTGGGAAGAGGAGCGCGGCGCACCACAGCAGCGCTGCTTTGACTGAGGGACAGATCAGCGCATCAACACACTGGAACTCTATAGTAGAGTGGAGACAAAGAATCTCAGTGAATCCATGTGATCGCCTCACCTTGGTTGCTCCTCAACGCCTTCTAAGTGTCATGATTTAATGTCATCACATCGCCCACCTCTATCTCCGGACACATGAGGTGAAACTGGATCATTGCACCCGAGACTTTATGTGCCTTTGCATTACTATTCAGCCGTGACGTGTAATGTGGTTTCATGACATATTATTGAAGGGTCGATGAGGCTTCATGAAACAATGTCCTGATTTTCAGAGGCCACCAATGGCGCTGTCGGCTGTAAAATGTTTAGACTTGTGCAACTAATTCCACACACCCTTTCGAAAACAAGAGCTCCCTCAAGTGGCCAGAAAATTATGACACTGTTCCATCCACTCTGCAATACTGTTTCATGATGCCTCACCTACCCATCACTGCCACAGCGTGCTTTGTGTCATGAAACCAACATTCCTCCTTCAATGTCCGGCAACATACAGTATAAACCTCAGTAGACGTCACCTCAGCTGATGGGTTCCTCCGTAGTCATCGGGCCAGTCGACCATGCAGACGGTCCTGGGGTAGTAGAACCTGGTGACACTGTAGTAGCACTGAGGGAAGGCCAGCAAGACGGCGACCACCCAGATGAGGGCAATCACCACCTTCGTGGAGGTGGAAGAGAGGCGAGGCTTCAGTGGGTGGATGATGGCCATGTACCTGAGGAGAAGTCATCCAAACCACCCTTACTTGAGAGAAAAGAAAACATGACTGACAGTTATTAATACAAGGCAGAATATTTCCAATCCAGTTTTAGAACAGCGCATTCACGCTCTGACGCAGGCTGCCGTCAACCTTGAGAAGCTCCCTGCAGCTCTCAAATCCTGGAAATGAGTAATGACTCATTTCATGGTGTCACCGAGGAACTGTCTGCCAGACGTGATATGAATTTATTCGGTTTCATTCATTTGAAACTGACCGTGTTTGTTCAGATGGGGGGGGACCCCTTACCCCGGCCACTTCCACCAGCTTCTCGAGTGGGATTCCGAGACGTTCCCAGGCCAGATGGGAGCGAACGTGTCGTGGGTCGGAGCAGGCGCACCACAGAGCTGAGCCAAAAGGCAAAGCTCTGGATTTGTCAAGCTACATTCCAACCCTCATCTAAGGTCACAAGCTTTGGGCAATGACCGAAAGGAATCTGAAAAATCTTCCCAGTGAAAGAAAGTTTATACTCGGCGTGGGATTTGATTTAAAAAAAATAATCTAGTTAATTCGAGAATTTGTGATTAATTAATCTCAATTAATCGCAGATTAATGGTATAAGAATTTGAATAAATTTGGTATATAACTGAATCAAATGATGGACCCATACATACATTTAAACCACAAAATATTGTTTATTTTGCATCAGTTTGACAACAGCACAATAAATCTCCATGGTGGCTATATTCAAGTTTTTATATCACCTGATTTAAACTAAAGCTCTTTTCATGTCTTGAAAATATTTGTATACGACTTTCAATTAAATTAAATTAAATTACATTTAAACATGTTGTAATTAATTTAACATTAAACATATCATGTTGTAATTAATTGTAATTAACTCATCCCACCAGTAGTTTATACGTATGATATTTGGATAGATTAATTCATTTTGGCTGCATTTTATCTCGAGGATTTGTTATTTCAAATGTACATATTGTCAGCTTCAGGGTTTATTTGTGATTCCTGGTGACCGAGGGGTTGTGAGTACTACAGTTGTGTTTCCTGTGTTCTATAACAAAAACACCTGATGACACAGTGTGGGCTCATGATGTTTAGAGGGTGAAGGTCGGATGGAAGATGTGCTTTGTGACTCAGTGTGTCCACTTTTTCACTTGAGTTTACTAATGTAGTATTCTGTTGTGCAACACCAAAACAAACTTCCTGTTTTGTTTGTCCATGGACATGTCTTGCATTTGAAATCAGTCTGCATTTGTCAGCCTCAGATCCAACACCCAGTTTGACAACAGCTCCACATGCTCCACATGCAGCGGCTCCGGCTGAGCTGACAGCATCACGTGGTCGACACATTTGCCACAGCCAAACTGTTAATTGAAACCATCACTCTATTTCATCGGCACCTCTAACCACAAAATTGCTACATCGTTCAAACAGAAGCTGCTGGGATTCATTCACCTGAGCTGGTTTTAAATGGAGACACAACATAGAAATGAATACTCTGGATTGAAGGGAGGCGAATCCCATTAGTGTTAATGGAGAGCACCAACCATTTCCTCCTTTCTGATGAGTTCAATTTCCACAGCTATTTGGACGAGCCACGGCAGATGCCCTCAAATGATCATTAAAAGGCACTTGATGCATCGCTTGTTCAGGAGTGACGCGCCACATCATGCAATCGTGACGCGCAGATACGGATCCAGGGAAAGATCTCAGGGTCCTCACCTGTCCACTGCGATGGCCGCCATGGAGTAAATGGAGGAGAACATGGCAGTGATGGGGAAGAAGTTCTGAAAGCGGCAGTAGCCCAGGCCAAAGTACCAGTCGTTGTGGAGCGCGTAGACGAAGTTGAAGAGCGTGTTGAAGGTCGCCATGGAAACGTCAGAGAAAGCCAGATTGACGATGAAGTAGTTGGTGACGGTCCTCATGCGTCGGTGGGCCAGAATGATCCAGATGACGGTGGCGTTTCCAGTGATGGACACCAAGATGATGAGGGAGTAGGCAATCGCCCACATCGCCACCTGAACAAGTCACATGGTCAGTCAGGTTACATGACATTAAACTGAACTGGGAAGGTTTGTCAATAATTCTCTACAGTGGTACCTCGGTTCTCGACCACAATCCGTTCCAGAAGGCAGATCGAGAAGCGTCTTGTATGAAATCTGAATCGATTTTTCCCATTAGAATGAATGGTAAAAGAAATGATGCATTCCAAGCCTTAAAATAGTCTTTTGTAGGAGTGAATGTAGAGTGTCTGCTGCAGGTGGCTGTTCCTCTATGTGTGTGGCCGCTGCATGTGGGAGGGGTTGCCGAGTGAGTGACGTCTCTCCAGAAGTGAAGAGGTGCCCGGTGCGTGTCCAGCTCTGAATGTGCGCTTCTGTGCAGTTTGGCTGTGACAAAGTCATAAACCAAGTCACGCTCTGTCCCAGACTGGCCTCATCCCTGTCCCAGCTCCAGCCCACAACAGGACATCAAACCCTGGAGTGAGCGCTCCAGCACCTCCCCTGTGACACTCTACCACGGTCCAGTGTGGAGACAGGAAAGGTTTTACACCTCAATATGAAGAAGAAACAGTCAGTAAATGGAGCTAACGGGACACGTCTGCATACAGAGGCTGCGTTATACACAATAACAAAGCGTGTCGTGGGTCAGCTGGTCGGTCCGCGCACGTTATGTTTTTTCCGGCTTTTTTCAGGGGCGTTCGAGTTCTGGATTTTCGTTCGAAATCCGAAGCAAAAAAATCTCGAAATTTTTGTTCCAACTCTGATTTATTCAAATTCAGGGATGTTCGAAAACCGAAGTACCACTGTATAACTTTTTATACTTTAACACTGAAATATGTATTGTCTTACATTGAATGTCGCCAAGATTAAACTGTAACACTAGAATATATATATATATAAATATATATATATATATATATATATATATATATATATATATATATATATATATATATATATATATATATATATACATATATATGTATATATATATAGTTTAATCTGTAAAACTAATATATATATGTTCAAGTTTTACAGTATACTGTATATATATAAAACTAGAGAAAAAAAATATATATATATATTCCAGTTTTACAGTTTAATCTTGGCTACAGTCAAAGTAAGGCACTACATATTTCAGTGTTAAAGTAAGTGTCAAGTATATGTATGACGTATAGTCTATCAGGTTCTTCTTTACTTCACCTGCCAGTCGGGCTGCTGAAACTGGTTTCCCATCGTCTCGTTTCCATCCTCCAGCCACTCGGTGGTCTCTGACAGCGGCACTAAAGTGGTTTCCACGTCCCTCTGGATGTGTTTAATGAAACTTTCTTCGCCCATGATGTGTCCTCGCTGGTCACCTGCTGCCAGAAGCCTGAAGTGGAACACAGACGTCGTCGAGGCGTTTCATTCATATCGGCGGGAAAAACTTAATAATAATAATTTAGAAATTTGAATCACGAAACCTTACGCTTATAATCTGATCACATTAAAGCACCTTTTTCAGCTTTTTATTTTTCTTTATTTTTTTTAAAATTGGTTTTGAAGCAAACGAACGATGAAATCATTTATGCATTTACCTTATTTACGCGCCAAAACAGTCATGTCCATTGAATTCCTATATGAGTCCCTGAATACTCCTACATCGCTGAGGTTCGGTCCGCTAATCCATCAGGTCCGCGCGCATCCACAGACACCCACTACTGGAATGTGCAGTGCGCTCTGTCGAATGTATGCGCGTGTGTCGCGTGTGCGCTCAGCGGAGGGAGGAGAGACACGACGAGCAGCGCATGAAAGACGATATTGCGCAACAAAAGGCGCGTCCAACCTCACCTAAGCTTGTGTTCCTGATATATTCATTTTAAAGGTGCGCGTCCCTCCAGATGCAACGCACAGTACAACACTGACTGATCAGTGATATTGTGCAGGTAGCTCTCATCACAGACTCTCAACTACAGAAAATGTTTCTGTAATGGAAGCACACTGCTGGACACACTCCCCATCCACTTCTTGATCTA
Organism: Synchiropus splendidus; assembly: GCF_027744825.2. Classification (NCBI taxonomy): domain Eukaryota; kingdom Metazoa; phylum Chordata; class Actinopteri; order Syngnathiformes; family Callionymidae; genus Synchiropus; species Synchiropus splendidus. Next base: position 30,219,479 of record NC_071338.1, read on the forward strand.
CGCTCCATCTGTTGGCTCCAGCATTTCTCAGGGAAAATAGCCTGCTGCTGAATGAGAAAGAGATTTTGGCAAAAACCTTCTTTCCCTGTTTGACATTTCCCCTCATCTTAAAGTATAATTCAGTTTTCAGTCCAGCTCAAACCTTAGTCACAGGGTATCAACCACATGTTACTGGGGTCACACAGACTCTGGTTCAGTGATGTCGAGAGAGAAGATGCAACATCTTCCTCAGTTACAAGTCCATTTGTATGGACAGCAGCGCACTTGAATAGGAAATGCATATGACCGGTGGATCACGGCATTTCAGAGTTGATCCGCATTGGCAGAGCGATATGAGTTTCAGATGATGATGGAGCTGTCTGAGCGTCTCCAGTACTGGCACGTAGGAATCATTTGACATAACCTTTGTTGAAGGTAGTGCTCAGTAGACTTCAGTAGACTGAAAACTGTCATAAAAGAGAACAAGATAGTCACAAACCGTTGTCTTCTTTCAGCAGGTTCCCTCCACTTTCTTCCTCCCTCTGTCCCAAAAAAGATCAAGATGAATCCTGACTCTGAATTGTCTTCAGTTGTAAAAGGGAGCATGAGTCATTGTTTGTCTCCCTGTGGCCTGCCAAGGTCCGGACGCCTGTCCAGGATGTCCCCAGTCTCCCGCTGATGACGGCCTGCTCGGGTTCAGAGTCCAACCAGCCTGGCTGGAGCGCAGAGAGGGATCAGGTGGTGAGTGACAGTGGCATGGTGACATCACCACTGCCGTCACGCTGTGAGTGTAAGTGCCCTTTTGAGGAGAACTTCTGGATGGTGGCCTGGATCTGTGTCAGGCGGTCCTCATGATGAGATCTGAACTGGTTCTTGTTGAAGGGTTTTTGGAGAGTTTTCAATACAGAAAATACGTTTAAAATGTTGCCATCACAGTCATTTAGTGTCAGCTCCACTGAAGACATGTCCCTCTGCTCGAGACTCACAAAGAGAATTGACCTTGGGTGAAGCCACGATTCCGCTTCCTGTATCCAGCTGTCACAAGACCAGCAGCACAAGGATGTTCATTCTCGCTGTGAAAGTATAAACACAATCTGGACAGTACACACGCCTGAGCACGGAGTGAATCCAACTCAAGTCAGCACATTCATTCTCTGTGCAAACAAAAGCCAAAAGTGTCACAACCGGAGGAGAACAGAGACAGCGTGCACGAGAGAAGAGCCAGGCGGAAAGGAAAGAGGGAGAAACTGATTGAATCACGTGGTAAAATAAAGCAAGCAAAAGAAATATTTCAGCGAGAGGCACATCATGAACTATTAAAAACAGAGGATGAAGCACTGAGCTGTGGTTTCAGGAGGCATTTTTCGCTTCTTCCTTAAAGCTTGCTTCTTTCTCTAAAACTAACGGATTAACAACCCGCAGGGAATGGAGAAGTTATGTCAGGTATAAAAAGAAAACCCCAGTGTTTCCTAAATGCAAAAAAATCACATCATGATTCACTGTGAACTTGTTGCTGGGTTTGCATAGTACAAGCCCCACGCGCTCGAAATGTAATGTGGACAATAAACCACCTGAACGCTGATCTGGTGAAACAAAAAGTAGTACCATTTTTGGGGACTAAAATGCCTCTTTTCTACCAACTATTTTGGTTCTCCAGGTTGTTTGACATCAAGTCTTTAAGTTGATCTTTTCTCTTCCCATGAAGTGCTTTCAAAGAAATTATACTTTTATACTTTTATGGTAACCGTGACTTGTTCTTTCAGACGTGAGACTATTCTAAGTGTAAAACTGGTCTTGACAAGACGCAATGGTTTGCTCCAGAATAATATGTGTGACAGGGGTGGAAGTGATGAGGTTTCATGAAACAGTCGTGCTGGGTTGATGAGAGTGTCCTAATTTTCAGAGACCACTAGATGGCGCTCCTGGTTTAGAAATGATGTGAGGTCTCACTGAATTAGCTGTTCAAGTCCAAACATTTTACAGCAGACAGCGCCATCTGGTGGCCTCTGAAAATCAGGACACTGTTTCATGAAGCCTCTGATCGGTCATGACCAACGCCACCAATTATCAAGAGAACCCCGAGAGAGGCAGGGGACGATGCACCTGCGGAGGGTTCTGACCCCCTACCTGACTTCTGCCTGGCCAGACCAGATAGAGTCACCTGATCGGCTGATTCAATTTAAAAAAATTATTTAGTTAGTAGGATAATTTGTGATTAATTAATCTCAATTAATCGCAGTTTAATGGTACAAGAATATTTGCCACAAGAAGCCACATTTTTCAATTTGAATGAATTTGGTATATTACTGAATCAAATGATGGAGCCATACACACATTTTAACAACAAAATATTGTTTGCATCAGTTTGACAATAGCACAATAAATCTCGATGGTGGCTATATTCAAGTTTTTATATCACCTTATTTAAACTAAAGCTCTTTTAATGTCTTGGAAATATTTGTATAAGAATTTCAATGTTATAAGAATTTAAAAAGAGTAGGGGAAACCCTGGACATAGTGTAGTGAAAAACATCCCTAAACCAAAGCAAACAGATGCTCTTGTTTGCTTTTATTCAGGGATGATTCCTCCATGTTTGTTGTTGTTGTTCTCATCCTAGCTGCCACGTGTCTTGTGCATCAGTGTGATCAGTGGACCAGGAACTCATGCACTGACAAAGGTTCCCTGTTGTCTGGTGAGCAAACTGTTCAATTAAATCAAATTATTTTTTTTGTTGTAATCAATTATTCGTGATAATGTTGTAATTTAATTCATCGTAACACCGTGCTTCAATAACATAGTCACAGACTCCTGTTGCTCAGATGAGACCATTAAACCAAATGCTGAATTCTTATTTTGAAATTTGCATACATCCATTCCATCGCTCATCATCTGTGAATCTAAAAAAAAAAAAAAAGAAGAAAAAAAATCTCCATTCACCCTGCAGCCCTTTCAGCAATATGTGACATTTCTGTTTGTCCACTTGTTTATGTCGAGGCCCAGAGGGACCCCCACTGAGAGGACAATCCGACTGGTAACAAGAAGATATTGAACATGATTGTGGATCACATACGGCGGGAAGTCATGCTGAAAAACACAGCATGGACTCTCCGGGGACATTTGCGTCTTGGTGCGCCTGACAAAGACTTGAAAGGAAACAATCTGACACATGAAGGGAACATACTGAAAGACGTGAAAGCCCCCTGATAATAGATGGCTGAAACTCCACCTGCAATTTACTTTCATCAAAAAGCATCCAATTGGAATCAGGAAACTGGGACATAAGCTATTTAACCCCCAGATTTATTTTTTCTGAAGAACATGTACATGAATTTATTATCATATCTTATATTCTGTGCTTCCATCCAGTAATATTTATTATCATATCTTATATTCTGTGCTTCCATACAGTAATATTTATTATCATATCTTATATTCTGTGCTTGCATCCAGTAATATTTTTTGAGTATTTGATCGATTTGAAACCACTGATCCACTGTGTGTGTCGCACTATTTGTAAGGATTGGTAGGACATATTCTTCGACACCCAACAGAGGTCATGGTCAATTCATTGAGCAAAATGCAGACCCTGAAAATAAGCTACGGTTTGTGCCGTACCAAGCTGGTGTGGTGAACTAGGCAGAAGTAAGTAAGACAGTAACCTGTTCCCCTGATCCACGGAAGAATCGATTTTATCCTGGAGTGTTGGGAGTCAAATAGTCACACAGCAGATGACGTGAGAGCAACAGGAAAAGCTCCCTGGCTTCCCCGGACTGGACGACACATGGACAAGATGGCAGCCCGGGGAGAACAAAAGCTTCACGCTCGACAGGAGGAGCGCGAGGGGAGAACAAGTGGAACTCAACGCTAAATGAAATTAGAGGAGGACTGGCTTGATGTTGAAGGCTTGTGATGGGATTGTGGCAGCAGGTGTGATAGGCTGAGATGGAATTGCTGCTGCATCAGATTCAGCGCCTTCTTCAGATATGGAGATACAAAGACAGAGGCGCAGTCATGGATCAAAGTCAAATGAAATATCCATATCTTTTCCATTTCCAAGTGATCTATAACCCACATTATTCTGAAGAGCAGATGGTAAGTAGTCTCTCTTACACAAAAGCAGCCACTTGCTTTCTATTTGGCATTTGAAAGCAGAAAGCAGAACTGAACTGTTCAGCGTGCGTCGGGCCTCACTTGCCACGGGGCGCCTCACATCGAGCGGAAATGCAGAGCTTGACTTGGACCAAGTTCCAGCTGTGTGAGTGTATTCTGCAGCACTGTCAGCGACACCTCCAGCCACAGTAGATGAGCTTCATGAATTCTTACTAGTGAGCCCTCGGACTCTTACCCTAAACCTAGAAACCAAACAACTTAAGGGGTTTTCTACACAAGAGATGGAGGAGTGAACCTGCCTCATTTCTCATTTTGAAGTTTTCTAATGTGAGATGGAGAGCTTTACAGCTGCAAGATGTTAAGGTGAACTTCATTCTTTATTCCATTGAATGCACTCTGACCTTATGGAAGCTTATATATGCTTTGCAGGGCTGTCACTTTTACATATTCATTTTGATAGATAAATGACTGATGCTTTAAAAACTTTTATTTAAAAAAATCTTAAAACCTCAAATCTCACAGCTTTGCATGAAAAGCAACTCTTAAATGCTTGGATTAAGTTATTATTACTTTTACACAAACAACTTTATGCTGACAAAGTGACAAGAACAACAAAAAATAGTGACACAATGAGAGCGGCATAGAAAAGTGCACAAATCTCTACAGGTTAACGAACTAAACAGTGCAGTTTTCAGCGACAAGGTGTCTTCAATTTACAGCGACAAGACACGCAAAATAACATTTCGTGTAGAAGCAGCCTTTTGAACACGCCCCCTGATGCGTTCAAGTACATCGTAATTTTCAAGTGGCCCGTATGCGTCGCACAATTATTCCGATTTAGCGGCGAATTCCAAAAATTTCAAAAAGTCAATTTTTTTGGAACTTTCGAGGTCTCAATAATAATAATAATAATAATAATAATAATAATAATAATAATAATAATAATAATAATAATAATAATAATAATAATAAGATGAGGAGTATTAGTAGTGGTAGTATTAGTAGTAATCATAATTAGTAGTCGGAAATTTGTTCATTTCTTTGCCAACATGATAAATAAAGATGCACATTTAACTGTTGCTGTGGAACATACAAAATAAAACACATCAGCCGCTCGTGCGTGTATGTGTGATATGCATTAAACACCAGTTGTTTGCTGCTTTACAGCTCCAATATGAGCCAACATACATGAACTAACATGACCATTTCAGCGTCCTTCACAACGTCACTTCACGTCAGTGCCTTTGCTCTACCATCGTCCCGTATTGACGTTGCTTTGAAAACAAGCAGGGAGCCGCACGCGCCTCCAGGTGTGGTGACGACAGCAACGCGGAAGTGTTTTGGGAACGTTGCATGAAGCCGTCGAAGTGAACTGAAGTGGGTCGCGATGGGCAACAACGAAGAAGTTCGATACTGCAATAGATTCTCCTATTTCGTCCTGAAATTAATCCTCTTCTCATACGCCATCGTGTGGTGGGTGAGTGAGCCTTTCTTTGAATTCAATTGTCTTTATTTTCCTCAATGACTGTTTGTCCGATGACGCTCACAAATAATTGTTTACAAGTTGTAGATGCTCAGCGCGAGTGTTGTGAGAGAATTACTGGTGATTTAGAGCTGAAAAGCGACAGGTGTTGCACCTGTGGATCGCGTTCTCACACACGTTAGGACGAGGCCACACCCTGTACACCTTTACCCAGACTGTGTCACCTGTCACCAAACATGACAAGAGGCAAAAAGAATGAAGAAGGTCGAGAGGTTGCGTTTGCTGTGTTTATGTCCCGCTGCGGTCACACTGTCATGTGTCGGACATCACATGGATGTCCGCACTGGTTATGGTGAAGTTCTGTTTATAGTGTTGTTTCTGTTTTGGTTTGACTCTTGGGGAAAAAAACACGAAATGTTTCAAGTGTTATTGTGGTTTTCAATTTTTTTAGTCGAAGATTTTTCATGAAAATCATGGTTCTTTTACAATTTCTCACAAGAATCTTTCTTAAATGTCTTATTAAAAAGATGTTATAAGTTGCTACTGAGCCGATTTCTTTCAACTCCCACACCCATTGCTTAGAGGTTTTCACAGAGCCACATCCTGTATTTAGCAAGTGTTTACAAACCTCTGTTTGTTTGTCTGGTTTCCTTTTATACAGAAAAAAAGGTTTTGAGCCCAAATTGCTTTTGCATTTAGAATAACAATTATACAGTACATAAATAATCCAACAAAAATATGTTATTTAATTAAAAAAGGTTTATGGTTCAGATCTTGTAACTAAAAAAAATCTGTACCATCCCCCAAAGTCTAGTCTTTGGACTTCAATATCTGCTAAATATATGGATTTGAGAACTGCTCTGTTGTACTTCCCTTTCTTCTACCTGTGAGAGCCTCCTACAGATGTAGAGCATAAGTGAAAACATTTAATTTCCTTGTGTTTTAGGTGACTAATAACTCTGTTTTCTACACGTGTGTGTCTCGAATGTGCGGAAAACATTCGGCAACTGAAGGTAAATATGTAATGCGAAACCAACACTCACACGATAGTGTGATTTAGATCAGAATAATGTGAAGGACTAAACTAAATTAAAGTCACTGCTGGATCTGATCCAAGTTTGACTATTCATCTGAAAACTCATCTGGACAACTCAGTGTAATAAAAGACAGACGATTCAGAGTATCAGTCTATAATGATGATTATTCTTGCATAAAAATTCTGTTTAAAACTATGACACTTGCAGATTCATTCACCACACGTGATCGGTTGGTAGAGTCTTGATCTCTACTGTAGGCCATGTTCATATACTGAGCATACAGTGGTCCTCCGCCAGTTTCACGTACAAATGTCTAAACACCGTTGAGCAATGCTTGATAAAATAGTAGGGATAGGAAACCAGGTCTCCAGGTTGAGAGGCAAATGCTTGATCCTCTACTGTAGGTTTCATGCCGTTGTCACCTGCTAATAAAATACTGTGCAATGAGTTAGGACTCCATTTGTCCCATGTTCTGGAACATGCTCTGTGATGCTACATCATGCAGTGGGTTTGTAGGAAGACGGAAGGCGAATGAAGTGCTTCTGACCAGTGGTCAGAAGCATCAATAATTAATTTAATAAACATCAATAGTGGACTCAAAATATCAATACGTTATCACAATATCCCAGAGTGTTGATATTTTTTGATACCCTGACCCAGCAATTTATGTTGTATCTGTCACTCTTTTTACATCATGATGAACATACGCAGTTAGTGGATGCAGAAAAGCATTTTTCTTAAAAAAAAAAAAAAGACGGAAATAAAGGTGCAATAGCACACCCTATTGCTCAGCCGCCCTGCTTGCACCCAACTTTCTGGCATAGTTCAACTATCTACACTTGTCATTCATAGCATTATCTATCCATGTGTTTATTTTTATCTCTCTAGATTTGGTTTGTGTTCTCTTTGTCAATACATATGCATGAGGGAAATGGAAAAAAAAACAAAGAAAAATGTTCAAATACATTTTTAAAAATGGAAAAAAATGACATAAATAATTGCTTGCTCACTTCCTGTGTAGACTGTGAACGTTCCTTTGCCTCATTGTCTCTGTCTTGGGCCCGGAACGTGAAGTGACAGTGAGAGAAGTTGCTCATCCCGAGACGTACAGCTGCTTTCACTGAGAAACAATTATGATTGACACAACACTTACTGCTTACAGATAACCACTTCTACTTCCCACACTCGAGCTGTTTATGTGTTGACAAAGGGAGTACTCGGTTTGTACAAAAGGCACTAATGGCGGTCTCCTGGAGGATGAATGGTGTCCTGATAGGAAGATGAAATAGATAAAAGGCTTTTATTTATTTCGCTCTTGCTGCTTATTTCAGTGGTGTCGCAGAATCATCCGAGGTGTTTCCATGTTATCTTCCATGGGCTTGATAAAAGAGAACCAGTTCTACTCACTCATATGTCAGTTACATTTGCATCACCAGTTATATTTTCTTCAGACAAAAGTGTGTATTATCATTCCATTTCTGATCAGGCTTATCGAAGGGTATTCTCAACCCAATGAAACCATGGCTTCTGAGCATTTTGTGTGTGATCCATGACCACTGAAACTCATACGTTTCTCTGTAAAGCACAAATATGTAATTTGTCACAGCACTATGTTATTTAACTAAACTGTAGGTGTCCCACAGGACTGTTGGTCTGAATCATCTGCACAGTCAAATCCAATAACATCTGTCGGAACTTGGTTGTACACAATGATCTCATTCACTTCCAGCTCACTGCAGAAAATAGCTTAAGGTTTTCGTGGACAATAGAGTTGCATAATCTAAGCTGCACAATTTGACAACAACATTTTCCTGTCACAGTAAGAGGCTTATGATTGCACATTATTTAACCTTTGCCTATCAGTTGACTAGTGATATATGGTGCTGTTTATTTTTCTGAACAAACTGTAAAACTCACCACTCATTGTGTATTTAGCTTTTTAAATTCTTCATTTTCGTGTGTGCCCCTACAATGACTTCATACTAGGGATGGGTGATGTGGGCAAAAAAGAAAAATTATGATACATTTTGTCATTTTGGCTGTAACAACAATTCTAACAACAAATACATTTTCATTCTATAGTCTCTTTTGTAACAGTTTTTACAATGAATCTTTTGTTAATGTTTATATATCATAGCATAACTAAACGTCGGGGATGAGAAATTCAATGTTTCACAACCGGTCTGTCTGCCAGCTTTATTTAGGGGTTAAATGGAGCCGTCTGTCTGCTGTATCTCATGTTTCTTAACAGTTGACTTTAACTATGGACCAGTCTGGACACATGTTGGATGCAATTGAAGAAATATTAGAAATAATGCGAATTCTATTCTCAAAATCATTATACAAACTCAGTCCTTTGTCTAGTGTGATGAAAGATTTTCACAATTCTCTCTCCTAAAATGTTTTATCTTCATTGGCATGTTTGAAGATTTCACTAATTCTTCGACCGAATCAGAATTTGTTGATGGTCCCTAACTGATGCATTAGCGCTGCCTGTGAGAGTGTGTCCGCGACCAGTGAACCCTAATTGCCGCCAATAACGGAGCGGATGTCCGTCGAATATCCGACTATTTTCACCACAGTGTTTCGCCTGCATCTCTTGATGTGAACCAAGGCAAAAAACCACATCAGAAAACGTATTAGGACCACTCGAGCTAATAAAATAAACACAGTTCCAGGGACTCAGAGTCGACCAATACCATTGTCAAAGGTGCCAAAATTAAAACTACGATCCTGAACCAAAGTCCACCACGCTCTCCGCAACTGTCACACGCCGGTGTCGGCTGTCAAACGCAGCGGAGCTGGAGAGTGCGGTGTGCCGTCATGGTCTCGTCATGTTCATGTAAGCAGGTCCATTGCAGCGACGCATGCTTATTGAGTTGATCATGAGATGAATTTTGAGGATTGTTTATGGAGGTATGTCGTGTACAATAACTTATGGCCGATCATACATACTTGCATACATCTTCAGTTAACCTCTGCTACTCCTATATGCATACACATACAGGAATATGTGGATATTTAGATGCATGCAGAGAAAAGGAGAGAAAAGTAAATGGCTCAAAAGAAAATGCGTTTAGTTGTTTTGTTTTCACATTTAATTTCTTAAAATAGTTCTGCAAGAAGTTGCAAAGCCAGCCAATGCAGACCTGTGGGATGTTGACTTTTCTGTATTTTTATTGACAGAAGCAGCTTTTCTTTTTATCAATTTATGTCTTAATCTACGCATTAAAGGTTGAAGTCTCTTGTGACAGCCATTTCCTTGCAAGTGTCATCTACTTTGATCCAGTCAGGTTTTTATCCAAAATACAGTGGCTAAATGTCAGAAGGCATTTGACAAATAAATATCCTGTAAACTCTAGTAGAACATTCATCCTGCTCCGTGTTGATGGGAACAGACTCTTTGCCTTCCGTTCCTATTCAGCTGAGCGATAACAGTTGAACTGGAGTGTAGATTTGTTGTCAAAACATCAGCCATTGCTGCTGACAGAAAACATTAGTATCTTTTAGTGGGATGATAGTTCAAATGAATTGGGCTAAACTACGTTTGAGTGAGTGCCCAACCACATGGAAGGTTGATGCATGGTTTGTTTGGTGAAAAGAGAGTGCTGCCCTTCCCTCTGGAATCCACTGGCTATGCTGAAAAGGTGCTGCCCTTTCCTAAACTCTGTGGTTAAAAAGCAAAGGACTTTCAGTAAAACTTTAAATTAAGGTGAAGGTGAAATCACTCCATTGTGCAGTGAGGGCGGATCAGCCTGCCGCTGATGTCTGGCTCATGTTGTTTCAGAACCTTGATGTTGAATGATACCAATGGTTCCCTCTAAGCTGCGCGTGTGCACAATTATACACAGCTGATACGATCTCAGCACAGTAAAACAGCTAAGCGGCGCAACCAAAATGAATCCTGAATTGAATATAAATTTCCTCCGGGGCTTCTTGCTGTCAAGACACAAAGCCTTGTGACATTTAGAACAATAAAATGAAGTGCCCACTGCGCTGTTCGACCGTGTGTATCCTTCCCTGCCAGCATTGTGTAGTAGTGCTTAAGACCGTCCGCCGAGTCACACCACTACATACAGACAATGGAACGAACAGCAACTAGAAGAGCTGCTATTTGAATTGAACGATTGACTGCCAGATGTTTAAAAGCTGATTTCTCTTAAAGTCGCTTGTGGTTGCTCAAAATGTGCATATGCACTGCGCCAATTGGGGTGGCGGAGTTCCGCATAGGAGAGAGAATTGTTGCAGGTTTCAGACTACAATACACTCAGACTACATGCTAGTCAGGTGAAGAAATGAACTGTGTAGTCAGCGAAATAAACCTGTTCCTCCTTCATTTTAGCCTGATCCACACAGGCTCACAGTTCCATGATTCATGAGCCTTATCAATCTGTTTGAGAAAGGATAAATGTTTGTAAAAGTTGCTTGCAGTTCTTTGATATCCAGCGCCCTCAATGGTGTCATGTAACTTCAAAGACTACAGTTAGTTTGCTTATTGTATTGGAAGATTCTTCAAAACTGCCACGGCACTTTCCTGGCAGTTGGAAGCGCGAAATGACAGCAACAGTTTATTTTCGTTTAATTTCCCTGCTCTAATGATGACATTTTAACACATCGTTCCCAGACGTACGTTTTCCTTTGTCCTCCTCCTGCAGTTGTTAATCACTCTGAAAGCAGTGTAGACATGTTTAAACAAAGTGTAATAACCTGTTTATGCCCACATTAGCTTTGCCTCAGCTAAGTGCTCAGCGATAAACACAGTACGACAGTCAGGTTACATTACTGCCGCTACTTTAGTTGAAAAGTGCCAACCTGAGTGATTCACGAAACAGAATCACACAGTATCCAGTGTTAACAATATCTGTCACAGCTGAAAGTACCATCTGTTTCTGCCTTATCTCCTGGATCTCTTCTGACAGCCAAAGACTCACTGCTGGACATGTAAGGTCAAAACAGTGGTGAAAAGCACCTTCTTCACTCCTTACACCTCATCTGTTGACGGAGAAGCAAATAAACACGTCTTCTTCTTCTTTTCCTTTCGGCTTCTCCCTTTGCGGGGGGCCACAGCGGATCATCTTCCTCCATCTCATCCTGTCCTCTGCTTCCTCTTCTCTCAAACCTACAAACCTCGTGTCCTCCTTCACCACCTCCATCAATCTCCTCTGTGGCCTTCCTCTCCACCTTCTGCCTGGCAGTTCCAACCTCAACATCTTCATCTACCAATGTACTGGCTCTCTCTCTCTCCTCTGTACATGTCCAAACCATCTCCATCCAGCCTCTCTGACTTGGTCTCCTAAACACCTGAGCACATGTGCTGTCCCTCTGATCCTATCATCATCCTGCTCACTCCCAGAGAGAAGCTCAGCATCTTCATCTCTGCTACCTCCAGCTCTGCCTCCTGTCTTCTCCTCAGTGCCACTGTTTCCAAACCATCCAACATTGCTGGCCTCACCACCCTTTTGGACACTTTCCCTTTCATCCTTGCTGACACCCATTTATCACACGTCACACCTGACACTTTCCTCCAATTATACCACTATTCCCTAAGTTCTTAAAATCCACCACCTTCTTCATCTCTGCATCCTGTAACTTCACCTGTCCACTTGGCTCCCTCTCATTCACACACATGTATTCCCAACCTTCATTCCTCTCCTTTCTAAGGCAAACCTCCACCTCTCTAGCTTATCTTCCACCTGCTCCTGCTCTCACCACAGATCACTACGTCATCTGCAAACATCATCGTCCAAGGGGCTTCTTGTCTGTCAACCTGTCCTTCACCATGGCAAACAAGAAGGGGCTCAGTCCCACCTCCACCTTGAGCTCCTCTGTTACACCTGCAGCACACCTCACCACTGTCTCACACCTGGCATACATGTCTTGCACTGCTCAGATATTCAATTGAAAGTGTAGTAGACATTGCTGCTTATTTGATTTTTTTTTAAGACTGTAAATACACTGAGTAAATATTGCAGTTCTTCCTTCGCCCAATTCGGAATTTACTCTCTACCTGCCACTAGGGACGTAGTGTGGGTAATTTACATTTAACGCAGGTTAGTACATGTGTTGTTTTTTTAACTTGCCAATATAATATAATAATCTGACACGCCAGAATCATGGTGTGTCAGGGATTTGTAGCCACGCTGGTTGGCTGACCTTCAGTCAGGAGAAAGAGGGAGATGGACTGTGAAATGGTGGAAAAAAAAGTACAAAAAATGTACTAAGATGATTTAGGACGTGGTGGTGGTCCTCTGAGAATACAAAGGTGTTGCATATGTTGGTGTACCAGGATTTCTTTTGAGCAGAACTACTTTGAAGTAAAGGAAAACCACCCTCTTATCTTTGCAGTTTCTGGACATTACTCACCCTCAAGTACTGGCTCACAGGCTGTTTGGGGATTTACATTAGTGGCTGATGGACTTCATTTGTTTGTTGCATCACTGTGCTTCAGTTACCCTGTTTATCCCCTCAGTGTTTGCACTGATGTCTTTTATTGATCTGTAAACAAACCAGTACCAGAATAGCTGCTTGTCAATACAGTATGTTTGCTCAAATATGCTGATGATTCAATTATTCTTAGCCCTTTGCAGGACCAGGGCCTTCTTCAGTTAGTGTGACCAAAGGTCATTGATAACCTAACTAAAGCTCAGCCGCTTTGTTGTTGTTTGTTTGTTTCAAAATCCAAACTGAAGACCAGTTCTTTTAGTTTTAGAACCTAACAAGCACTTTAATGAAAGAGTAAAAGGTCTGTGTGAACAGGTTCAACAGGAAGTCGTGTTCGAAACCCTGCTACCTACCTGATGTTTTACCCATTTGATCAATGACTCTCATGGATTTGTGGGATTTTAGTTACTTGGAATGGCCTCCCTTCTGAACAAAAAAACTATCCATCACCCCCCCACTAAAACACCCTTCCCCCGTTACATTCCCCCATGTTTTACAGAAAATGTTGGAAATATAATTTGATCATCTTTAAAGCTAAAAAAAGAATCTTGCAAAGGTGTATCGCTGTGAAACAATACGTTTCTGCTTTAATTTAATGCACGGAACTGATGAGAGAGTTACTTTTTTTCCTCAAGAATCTAAGAATGAAGAAAAAATGCGGCACTTTCTACATGCAAGGAAAAAGAGAGAAAAGGTGCTGGTACTGGAGCACCTCTAGGGGCCCATCTGTGTGTGTCCCATCATGTCAGGAACGTTAGCTCCTCACTTTTTCAATGGTGAAAATAAATTCACCATCCCACCTGAGAATTCTTTACAACTCAACTACTGAGTATAACAGTGTTCTTTATAGCAGTGATTCTAAACCTTAGGGCCGAGGCCCATGGTTGGGCCGCCAGCGCCTCCTAGAGGGCCACTAAAAAGTTTTTTTTGGTTTACACCTCTGGGCCGAGAGATGCTCAGTTTTAATGCTTTTGTGTGTCATTGACTTGACAGCTGCAAATTTGTGATAGTTACCAACTATGGAGTTCTTGAAAAGAAAAAAATCATAAAGAAAGTGATGCTGCCTCCAACAGTAAACACTTGTTGAGTAGAGTTTTTAAAATAAATTGGTACATTTCATGGTGATACTATCATTTACAATTATACTTACACTATATATCTTTTAGTTTATTTTGAAAAAAATGTGATTTTTTTTCTTTCATTATATTTAGATGTAGTTTTATTATATTTATTTTATTCAGAATTTTATCAATGATATACAGTTTTTCCAGTTTTCTCAACAGTTTTGCCTCAACTTAATTTTCTTTCCTTCCTTTTTTTCTTTAGTAAATTTGCTGAATATGACTTTCACTTGGTTCTTGTGCTGGTTGGCTCCATGCCATTTGGTTTGTTTACATGTAAGTGGATTAAATATGGTTGTTGAACACAAATGAAGTCAAGAGTAATGTATCAGTTCTCACGGCTTTATAGCATCATTCCAGCCTCTTACACTGTTGACAGAGCAAACTTCCACTTACATATTCAGTTGTACAACCAGAAGAAAAGGTGAATTCTGTTTCATTTCCAAGGCCAGCTGCTTTTGTTCATCTGTCCTCTCTGTGTGTTAGTTAATAGGAGGCTGCATCCTGGCGATTGGCATCTATGCAGAGGTGGAGAGACAACGCTACAAGACGCTGGAGGGGATTTTCTTGGCTCCCGCCATCCTCCTGATCTGCCTTGGCATCGTTCTGTTTGTCGTTTCATTCATCGGAGTGTTGGGATCGCTGAGGGACAACATCACGCTGCTGAAAGTGGTGAGTGGTGTGTGGCCACTGAGAGCAGTGTTTTCGCTGGGTGTTCTTTTGAGATTGATTTAGTTCATTAGACATCTGTGGCCTTTCAGTGGAGCCACAAGTTGGGCACCTTGACCTTTAGTGACGTCACAACCGAAAGGTCTTATGTAATAGCCGTTTCACCAAATATGACTTGACCGTCTCAAAACTCTTGGGTTGTTAAAATACAAATTCTCACGATGAACGGATGAATGGATGGATGGATGGATGAATGGATGGATGCATGGATGCATGAATAAATGGATGCATGGATGCATGGATGGATGGATGGATGGATGGATGCATGGATGGATGGATGGATGCATGAATAAATGAATGGATGGATGGATGCATGAATAAATGAATGAATGGATGGATGGATGGATGGATGGATGGATGGATGGATGCATGAATAAATGAATGAATGGATGGATGGATGGATGCATGATGGGTGGATGGATGGATGGATGGGTGCATTTGGACTAGTGTTAATTGAACTGTTGGTACCCTGCTGGAGTCACGTGATCACGAGGCCGATATATTTCAAAATCTTTCAATGATAGACTTGTTTGACGTCATAGCTATATTGTTGGATTCAATAAAGGACCGCTGCTCCTGGGTCTTTTGTAATTATGCTTTCTTGCTGTGGCCACTGAAAAGATTCAATGGCAGTTTAATGGGAAAGTGAGGGGGCTTGGAGAAGTGGAGGTCCAGACAATAACAGTGGGAGGAAGAATGTGAAATAACTGTCAGGAATTTGGAAAGATATGAAGACTGGATATAGCTGTCCACTGAAGCCTGCGGGGTTCACACTGCAATACTGAAGGCTTGGGGATGGGGGGGATGAAAGGATAGCGAGGGAGGAAAGGTTCTCCAAAAGTTCTTCCTTTTAGGTGCAAAAACTTGCTCAGTTAAACTCAAAACTGTCTCCACTGTCACACGACAAAGCTGTGTAATCATTGTCAAGTCTTTTCTTGTTCTCTTGCTGGTACCTATATGATGCATGCTTTATCTGCTCACAGTTCATGTACACGCTGGCTATCTGTTTGATTCTGGAGCTGCTTGGAGGGGTCTTCGCTCTGGCTTTCCGGAACCAAGTAAGTTCTTTTAAAACTGCATGCATAGTTGCATTACCATGATCTCTCGCTGATACTCACCATAAGTCACTCCTCCACGTTTTTGTGCTTTGTTGCTGCATTAACTCCTCCACAACCCTATACATGTCTCGGCATGTTTCAAGTCCACCAAGCAAACTGATATTTTGCTCTGCGCATTGTGCCCAAGCAATGTGGGAGTGAAAGGTGCTTTATTGCATGTTTCAGTCACTTCCACTTGCTGAAGGAACACGTCTCAGCAGTGCAGTCCTGGTGCTCTATGCTGGCGCCTCGAGGCCGATAACCGATAATCTGCATTTGCAAGTCTCATGTGACCGTAAAGAAATGTGTTGAAATTGGTATGTTGTTGTCATGGAAACGCTGATAAATTATCTTTACACGTTCTTAGTTATAGCATATATTAGCTTAGTGTGAGGTCCATTCTGTGCGGGAGAAGACGTCGCCATTGATCTGACTGGAATGAATTTGTGTAGATGAGACAAATATATTGATTTTCATAAATCAATATTTGGATTGTCTGTCCCTGGGAGATGATTATCACTACCGTACCTTTTTCTTGGTGTTCGAATTATGATCTTTGTTAGACACCAGGGATGCTCGCTCACTGATCATGATCAGCTGATATCAACGTGATCGGTGAATGCGATCACTACCTGTCACTGCCGAACACAACAACCGATCACGTGTGACAGCCGGCGGTCTGATGAAGCCCCGCTGGGTGTACTGCGTCTGCTCCTCCCTGCTCACTTCTCACTCTGCAGCTGCATGTCTGCTGTGGAGGTAATGTAAAGTAAGTTTTCATCCTGCAGCACAGGCACGGGAAAATCAAGTAAAATTAAATACGCCATTAAAACACTGGCACCTGAGACCGTTGGTTCCTCAGCAGCAGGCTCTTAGCGCAGCTAATGCATAGCAACACCCGCCAGTCACAATGTAAATTGCCCAAAAAATAGGTGCCGACCTAGATGTCCAGCCTTTCTCTGGTGTCGTTACACGGACACGGAAACGACCGGATCCATCGCCGTTTTGGAGTCGGGTGCAGCGTCCGTCAGCCTCCTGAATCTGAAACTTTAAAAAAAGTCTGGAGTGGAAACTTTCATAAATGCAGCGCTCTCTGTCTTGAAGTCCTGCTACAAGTGGCCAGTATATCAATATTTCACGGACATAGCAAAGCAAAGAGATTCACCAAACTGCAAGGTTTTTCTAATTTTTACCTCCTTGAAGACGTACTGTGTCTGAATTAAAATGATTTAATGGTTCATTTTCAACATCGTGTAGACAGAAGGTGTCTCATTTTGATTACCAATTCATTGTCAATCCATTTGATCGGTGTCAGTGATCGATGATGATCAGCACTCTGGCTGACGGTATCGGCGATCGGCAGCAAATACCCTGATCGGACTTTATATGCTGTGTTTTGTACCCTACTTGAGTCCTTCGTGGTCAACCCTTCAACAACATTCCCTCAGTTCTCTCAGTGTTGTCACTGACAATAGTTCATAGTGAGGCTGTGTAAATATAACAGTACAGGCTTCTAATCCTATAAAAGATGAGATACTCATCCGACACAAGCTGTTACTCCAAATACCTGATGTTACTCCGCAGAACCTGATTGTGACTGACAGATGACGGCTGTCACCTTTTGTGTTTCCACTCCAGTGGTTCAGTCACCTTGACCCTTGAGAGCGTTTGCTCCCAGACTCTGTGACTTTAGTTTGAATTATTGATCAAGTGTGATATTAAGAGAGCAACCTCCACCTTTTCTGAACTGGTGTTCTTTGTCATTAACTTTACAGACTTTGGAGTTGATAAACAAGAACATTCGACGAGGGATAAAGAATTATTACGATGACTTGGACTTCAAAAACATCATGGACTATGTGCAGGAGAAGGTAAGAGTTCTGTGTCTTCATTGACAGAAGTTGAGGCGACTAAATGCTTGGACCAACCTCCAGGCAGTTAATCGAGAAACGGGGGCCAATAGTCGGTTATTGAGATGAATGAAATGGCCGCCTTACTAAAATGTTTTTTTTTTTACTTTTCATTTGAGTGTATGAGTGACATTGTTTTTAAGATTTGTTGTGCCCAGATTTTTGGCAGATTTTTTTGTTTTATTTTTACTTTTGTTTTGTATTTTTGTTGAGCAACATTTGGTTGCAACTGAGGTATTTTGAGGAGTGCAATAGACAAATGATCCCGGAGACAGTCTTGATAGCAGACAGGGCTTCAACTGTTGCAGTGTATTATGGGAATTTGTTTCATTGTGCTGCTCTTACTGACCATCAATGACAGAGCTGATGTGGGCCCTGTGTGATCACAGCTGGGATCTGATGTGACCCACAGAAGTTGGATTTAAGATCTCTGCTTTGAGTATTAGCACCAACAGCAACCCTTGGCTTTTCCACTGAAACTCATCGTAATGAGTGACATTGTTTTTAAGATTTGTTGTGTCCAGATTTCTGGCAGATTTGTTTTTTTTTCTTTACTCCAGTAATGCCTTTCCAGTCTGAAACCAAAGATCTCATTGCCAGTGTTCATGTGCTGGAGAGAGTGACTCAGTGCTGCAGGTTATATGTAGAAGCTCATAGCCACCTGTGTGATGCTTGCTTATTATCAGAAGTCAAAAAAGGCCCTTGTCCTCTCAGTCAGTGAGTCATTCGAAAATACGTTGGTGAAAGTCCGAGCGACTGCTGGACTGCTGACTGACCTGTAGTTCTGTTTGAACATGAAAGCTCCCTGGTTCTGATGTGCAGGTGAGATTGTTAATGAAGCTCCACTTCCTTCCAACATGGTTTAGCAGATTCTTAAAGTGATTTTTGCATGTGTTCCAAACTGGAAACACCTCCCCACTTCCCTTAAGGGATTGTCATGGCAACAGCTTCATTACTTGCCCGCTGCCCACAATTGCAACGCGGTAGAATACTGAACACAGCGATGGCATATCGACCTTTGCTGCCATCTGTCGTGCAGGGAGACGGGCGCTGCACTCTGATCTTCAGCCTGTGCAGTGGTTTCCTTTCGACTGAAGAGCACATGCTTCAGCTTTCAGCTTTGAGTAGTGATGGCCTGATGAGGCTTCATGAAACAGTGTCCTCATATTTCACGAGATGGCACTCTCTGCTCTAAAATCTTTGGATTATAACAACCACTTTCAGTGAAACCTCACATCATTTTTAAACCAAGAGCGCCACCTACTGAGCACCGAAAATGAGGACACTGTTTCATGAAGCCTCATCAGCCCATCACTAGCTTTGAGCTTTCTCCAGGTTCTCTGGATCTTATGGTTGTATTATGTATTGTAGATGATGGGATCTTCGATATTCCAAAACTTTTCATCAAATAGTACCTTTTTGTGACTAAAATTATTTGTTTTCTCAATGTAAAAATTCCATTTGTTTTCAATGATCTAGTCTGAATTTAGACCGAACAAGGCGTACCACCTCTTTTGGAAGTGGGTTGGCGCAATAAGTACTGTGAAATATTGTGGATATTCAAATCAAAGTACAACAGATACCAAACTCTGCACTTGTCCAGTAAGTAAACAGTAGTGAATACAGTATTTTCTTTAGATGTTTTTTATTGTGTTCAATTGTTTTCCATAGAATCTTGAAGTTCCTTTCAGTAGTGTACAACAGAGTTTTTCAACCAGGGTGCTGCAGCACACTCACACTGCCATGAGAGAGTGTCAGGTGTGACGTGGGAAAATGATCCAGTTTCACCTCATGTGTTAGGTGAAAGAGGTGGGCGATATGATGACATTAAATCATGACAGTTAGAAGGTGTTGAGGAGCAACCAAGGTGAGGAGATCACATGGATTCGCTGAGATTCTTTCTCTCCACCCTACTGTAGAGCTCCAGTGTGTTGATGCATTGATCTGTCCGTCAGTCAAAGCAGCGCTGCTGTGGTGCGTGGTGCTCCTCTGTCCACACACTCACAGCCAAGAAGCCGCTCACATGCTTCAACAACTTCCTGCTGTTTTTAAACCTGATGCGCCTCTAACTGGACCACACACTTTCACCACAGAACCATGGAGGGAGGGATCCAAAGACTGTCTGCACCACAGAGCTAACAACTAACGTGACGTCTCACTTCAATACTTTATTGATACTCACGGACTGTCAAAGTTTGCTTTGTGGTTTAAAAGTTGGCCAACAACTAAATGCACAACAAAATAAATGCGCTCCAAAATGTGACGAGAGAAAGAATAATTGTTTTTATGAAGCAAGTTCAGGCAAAGGATTTTGTCTGGATGCTCTACACTGCAATAAAATCATGCAAAAGAGAAGTGATAACATTGAAAAGTTATTTAAGGTAAGTAAGTAGATAAATCAGGACTTATTTTGCCATGTTGCCCGCCCCTTTCTGGACACCTTTGAAACAAATACATTTTCTGCAATTTGTTTCTGCAAATAGCCCGGCCAAATAACAAGCGAGTGTCAGTAGCTACAGTTTTTCCATAGGACTTTAAGTCTGCTTTGGCTGAGGTTCCTTTGGTGGTGAGCCTCTGGATTTTTGTCAATGAACCCAGGGTGTCGTGACTTGAAAAAGGTTGGAAAACACTGGCGTTCAATATAATATTTCTGTTCAGAAAGCTAAATCCCAGTGACGTTACCTGTTTCTGCTGTCATCGGCCATTATGGGATTTAGACCACTAAAGATTATTAAAGTTATACAGGACCACATGTCATCACAGGTACTGTTTTTTTTTTATTTAAAGGTGGAAATAAGAACACAATCCCAGATTTTCGTCCGGGACCACGGTGCCCCTCCGGAGGTCAATGTTTTGCGCTCTTAAAGCGACTCATCAGTCTATCTACGATCGGCACCTGGCCTTGGTTATTAGACCTGGCGAAACCGTGATGGATTGGTTTAGTTTACAGCATCTGGCCATCTGTCAGATCCAGAATGAGGTCGGTGGGAGAAGTCAATTATTCACCACCGGTGATGGATTATTTTGGCCTTTTTTCCCGACTGCTCGTCGAGTGGGATGTGCTCTAGTGGCAAGTTTCATTGAACTAGTTAGTGTCGTCTATATATAGGTTCTACGTGGAAATGCTCCGTATTACACTTGGAAACTGAAAACTTCTCATGCATCATTCGCTCCACAATCTAATGAGAATGCTGGCTTCATCTTGAGCTTGGCAATGACAAAAAGCTGCAGGTGTCAAAGGCCGAACCAATTGATCCCATTTTCTCCCTGTCGTTCTTGGACTTGTTAATTAGAGGTTATCTTGTTCCAAATGTAATTCTAATGTATGTGTTTGCCATTTTGATCTCAGTTATCTCTTGGTCAGAGTTAGGGATTAACGTTGCCGCATCTAATCTCTATTCTATCTACGTGTATCTGTGCTAATTAAAACATGGAAAAATTGTTCTGTTTCACGGCCAGTGGGTTCAGTATTTGATAATTATTCTCGTATTTGAAACATGAGAATTTCGATTTTGAGGAAAAAGCAAAATGTGCGGGAGTTGTGGAGGTGTAGAAAAATTTTGAATCTGGCCTTTCAGTTTGTACACATCGTTCCTCCCATCCCACACTTCTTTTTTTTTCCCCAAGTATTTTTCCTTAGCAGTTGAATACACGGATATAATTGTGGGTCCCCTGTGGGGGGAAAACAAACAAACCAAAAAAAAAAAAAAACATTTGCTATTTGAAATCCATTTGCTAGAACTGGTTTGTCCAGTTGTGGCACAATAGTTGCATGATTGGACAGGATCGCTGGAACAGAGAGAGAAAACGTTGTCAATGTAAAATCAGATTACTTGTTATGAAGTGAGCAGAGGAAGTGCACTGGTTCACTGCTGAGTACAGCCAGCTTCACAGTTAAAATGCTTTTTCTGTAAATCAACATGTGCAATTATTTTGTTTTCAAGCTTTATTTTTATTGCTCTTGCTCTTGCTGTTGTTGTTGTTGTTGTTATTTCGCTGAATAAGCATGGCATAGCCTTTGACTCATGACAGTACAAAAGTTTCATCAGACAGTTTTGCTTTTCAAATCTGTTGTGTAGGTGCAGTTTCACGAGACTGACTCCAGGAGCAGGAGTTTACTGCACTCATTGGGCCAAATTAGAAACCAGTTAGTCTTCTGGTGGACATCCAGACCTCATTACGTCCACATGCTTGGCTGTGATTTCACTAACTCCTTCTGGAAATGTACTTTATGAGAGACTAATTACCCCGGAAATTGTCATCCACTAACTCAATTCTGAAGCGTCTTCGAGGCGCAGGAAACTGGTTCAAATATTTCATAATGTTAATAATATACGGTAACCGTGTCATGTCATTTTGAAAGGCACAATTCAGTTTCAGTAGACTTGGCCCTGCAAAGATAAACTGCATGCGTAACACAATGTCCGCGCTGGTTGAGGCTTGGTTAGATTTTTATTTCAAAGCTTGGTGTCTGCAACTTGCCCATTTGTGTAACATGGAAAACAGTCTCAGGTGCTACAGTTTAACAGTATGTACCTGTAAAGCTGATGACACATTGTTAGAGTTCTGTGAAATTCACGTTTTCTATGTTTCTTTTTCTTCCATCTTAACACATTAAGAAGAAAACACACTCTCACCTTTCACAACTTGGTTTCAGCTCATCTGAAATCTCAAATAGGTTTCATTGTTTGGAAGTAAATCAACCACATGAGCAGTTAGTTAGTTATTAAAATCACCCATCATGAGTCTGTATAAAAACAATACAATTAAATGAGTGAAAAAAAAATCATGACTAAAGAATGCAGTCTCCGGCTGGGAATCTTTTGAGAGCTTATTAAAAAAGCAACAATCACCTCAGCATAAATAACAAATCCAATCATCTCCCTATTGACCTGAATACATTCGTGTCTTCATAATGTTGTTTCATGCGACTACTCTGTCGCCCATCTGCTGTTTTTATGACACTCATTTGGTTAAATCGCTGGTCCCCCTTGAGGGATGTGGAAGATATTCTCTTAGGACGGCGACACAGTTAACTGATGCGCTTTCTTCTGGTGTTTTTGTGTTTCATACAGCTGACAACTTGGGAAGTCAAACTTCTCTTCGCAAGCTTTTAGAAAAGTAGCAGACATAAATCAGAGCATAACTGCTTTGACTTCCTGTGACCCTTGTTTGGGACGTGACCTGGAGAGCCAGAAACTTCCTGGTTCATTGACACCTTGTCCGCATACTGATCACAGAAGCTGACAGAGGGCAAACTCATATTTATTCATGTAGTCGAAGCCTTTCTGTCTGTTTCAGCCTCATATTTCTCTGTGATCACGATTCTGGCTCTGCTCTTCCTCTGTCTCTCTCTCAAACCAAGATTGAGATTTTTATCGTTCTGGCAGCTGCTGGTCTTGGAAGCACAAAGGGATGCTTGCAACCGCAGGAATAAATAAAAGGTGTTGCCCTAAGTTAGTCTGCGGAGGCGTCCGCTGATGTGAGTAGAAGACAATAATTGCATTTATGTTCACCTCAAATCTTACACATTCAAGTGCGTTCACCTGCTTTTGTTTTTGTTTTGTTTCAGCCAACAAGGACTGAAGGATTCATTGCCTCATTCCAAACCGTGTGACTCATTTACAGAGACAACCCTGTTAATGAACTTGCACAGTCCTATTCCAGCCAAGAGAAAAATAATCACGCTCCATTACAGTAGACACAATTTCTGAGTGCAATTATCTTTTATATGAGTTTCTGCTGTTGTGGGCATCGAGAAATAATCGCTTCCTGGCTAATGTTCTAGCAACAGTAGCTTTCACTCTCATCGTTTATCTCCAGCACTGTTATTTAGTTGCCACTGCCGTTGTTGTTCTTAATAAAAAGTGCCAGTCTACTGTCATGACTGAGTTACTTTGCTGTTCTTAAGCATTTCCCATTGGACGTTAGCTGATCGAGAACGTCCTCACTAGTCACAGCTTGCCTCTTCATGTCAACCGTCACCACTTGCGTGAACCTCACCGACCTTCTTTTTGATGTGTCACCTCTCCACGAGTCCAAACCATTGGAGCTTGACTCGCTCTTCGGGTATACTCTCCTCAGAGGAACACACATCATGGCAGGTCTCACCACTCTGACTTCTCTGCTCCTCAGTCCAGTCACAAATCACTCCTAAATCCACCCACCACCCACCCCACCCCACTCTCCTCTTCTCTTCCCCTTGGTGTCTTCAACTGTTCTGCAATACTTGAACTCAGTGTAACTTGGATTTCTGAAAACCCCGAAGTCACCAGATGTTCTCACCATATAATTCTACTCTCGATGTAGCGCTGCAGAGGATAAAACAAATCGAAACAGGTGGATATTGATTTAAACAGGACAGTTACTGAGATGCCATGTGCTGTGGGAGGTGAAGTGAGAACATTTTGAGAACATTTGCCACAAGAAGCCACAGTTTGCAATTTGAATGAATCAAATGATGGAGCCATACATACATTTAAACAACAAAATATTGTTTATTTTGCATCTGTTTGACAATAGCACAGTAAATCGCGATGGTGGCTATATTCAAGTTTTTATATCACCTTATTTAAACTAAAGCTTTTTTAGTATCTTGAAAATATTTGTATAAGAATTTCAATTTTATAAGAATTTCAAGTACATTCAGCGTAGTGGAAACTCTGGCCATTGTGTAGTGAAAAACCTCCCTGAACCAAAGCAAACAGATGCTTTTGTTTGCTTTTGTTCAGGGATTCCTCCATGTTTGTTGTTGTTGTTCTCATCCTAGCTGCCACGTGTCTTGTGCATCAGTGGAACTCCTGCACTTACAAAGGTTCCCTGTTGTCTGGAGAGCAAACTGTTAAATTAAATTAAATTAAATTAAACTACATTAGTTTTTGTTTTAATTAATTAATCATAATAATGTTGTAATTAATTAATCGTAATTAACTTGTTTAAGTCCCACCACTAGTTAAATTAAGTTCAAATTAAGAAAAGTGAAGACTGACATTTCTATTTAGTTTCTACCTGTTTGTTGCTTGCTAATGATACATAAGCCGTGGTGTTCCAAGGCAAAGTTTCCCATGAGAGTCTTGGCCATCTGAACTGTCTGGATCCATTGTTCTGTTAATAACGCCTCATTCCAACCACACTCATAATTGTGGCAGCACAAAACCTCCTTTAATCTTCCATCTTTGGCGCTTTCGAGCCTTTGATGTTTACTTACTCCTCTTTCTAATTTGTGTTTTCACTGTCAATTTCCTGAACAGTTTAAGTGCTGTGGTGGCCAGGAGTACAAAGACTGGGGAGTCAACATGTATCACAACTGCTCTTCACGTGGCCCGCTGGCGTGTGGCGTCCCCTACACCTGCTGTGTCACCAAGGTAAGGGCTTCTTCAGGGTGACTTCATGAGGACCTCATGTCAGTGTCGGAGCAAAACTATACATGAAATTCATAGGTGTTAAAAAGCTATTAAAGATGATTAAATGATGCCCGTTTTTTTTTTTTCCTTCACTTATGTTACCAAGATTTCCAGCAAATATAAAGACAATCTTTGAAGAAAAGGTATATAAAATAATATAACGTCTACTGTGAAGGCATAATTACCCTTTTATTCTGTATTCTCCTCATTTATATCACTAAAAAAAATGATTTGGATAAAGTTCTGACCTTACAATGAGGTCAAAGGTCAGCTTTTTTTTTTTTTTTTTTGGTTGTGATTTGATCTGCAGTTGGGCACCACTCGGTAGAAGCAGTTCAGCATTCAGTATTCTTTTGACAACAAATCCGTTGTGTATTTCTTGCACGGAAGCAGTGGTCAGAATTGAGAGCAAGAAACCACTTAACCTGTCTGTACTCACGGTCTGTGTTTGAGCCTCAAAGCTGTTTGTACTTGACCTTTAATCATTGTCATTAAACCACCTACCTTCATCAGAAATTCATCCACCTTGATGTGTGATGAAGTGGTGGTACAGAATGGAAAATGGCAACTTCTCAACTCAACTTTCTTTAACCATGTGATGCAGCGTGTGTTGACCCAGAGTTGTTCTGTTCTTCCATTTTTCCTGTCGCCGTGATTCCTTTATTCTGCCTGTCTCTTCTGGCTAAACATTCTTCTTCCTGTCCGAGGGATGTTTTTCCATTTTAAAGGAATTTACGATATTAAATTTTGGTCAAGAATTTTTCAGTTAAAGTATTAGACTCCTGATTTTTTTTTTTTTTTTTGCTGGTGGAATGTAGCTTAGAAGGTAGCATTTTCTTGGTTAAGTGAATGTGCCGATTTTGGCGAAAGATTTAAGGAATAATTGATAAACTTGTGTGTCACAACTAGCAATGTTTTCAAAGCACGTGCTGCGACCTTGCCACGGGAGCTAGAACACCCGCCCTGCATCCTGCGTCTCACTCCTAACCACTTTAAGTGGCTCGCTCGCAGTGAAAGCACCAGTGTCCAGTGTTCTGATTTTATTTGCTGCCATACTGAGGAACACACTGAACTAACAGTTTATTGATCAACAGACTCTTAACAGCTGCAGTTGTTTCAAGGCCCTGCGTCACAACATGTTTACATGTACAACAGATCGATTAAGCCCCTGAGTCAGAGCGCAGCACCAAGCAATAAATCACTTTTCTCAACTGCCATGGAGGCCTGGTCGTAGTCCTCACTTTGGGGTTGCATTCTTCCATCCTTGGGCAACAAACATGGCTGAGAAGAAGAAGCAGATGATGCTCACCAAATTAAAGAAACAATCGAATGACATGGATCATAGGGGATCGGCAGGAAAGCGGTTCAAGATAAAGGATATGTGGGTGCACCTTTGTGAAGTCGGGGTACTGCAGTACGATGTGTTGCAGGGATGGGCAACTCATTTTTGACATCGACAGTTATGTTCAAAATAATAGCAGTCCCTCAACAGCAGCAAGGTAAATCACTGTTTTTGTTGAAATGTCAAACTCTACACTGCAACTAAGTGTCTGGAGGGTATAGCAAAGGTAGAGAAAACCCACAGGCCTGCCGTGCACGCCATCGATGCTGTGAAATGGAATGATTGACTGAAAGTGGTGTGTTCAAGAAAATGGTCAGTAATGACAGGTGTTGAAGCTGTGACTGGATTTGTGAACAGGCGGCCCTTATTTAAGGGTCAGGGCAACTGACATTGCATATGCTGACTCTGCATTTGGCCTGAAAAACTGAGTAAAATGGGTCGTTCCAAGAGACTGACCTCTGCTGAAGAATGTTTTTTTTTTTTTTAAATATCAAGAAATGGATAAAAGAGGGGAAATGATCTCAAATGCTTGATATGGGGATGTTTTCCGTACTACTGTGTTGGTCCTATTCACCGCATACCAGGGGTCATCGATCAGTTTGAGTACGTCAAAATACCAGAAGAAGTCATGTTGCTATATGTTGGAGAGGAAATGCCTTTGAAGTGGATGTTTCAACAAGACAATGACCCCAAACACACCAGCAAGCCAGCAAAACTGTGGTTCCAACGAATGGAGTGGCCAGCACATTCCACGGATCTTAATCCCATAGAAAAGTGGGCTGACATAAAAAATGCTTTCATGAGGCAAAACCAAGAACTGCAGAGGAATTGTGGAACCTAGTACAATTGACCTGGGCTGCTTGTTGACTGTTGCCAGAAGTTGGTCGACTCCATGCACCACAGATGCGAAGCAGTTATCCGAAACCATGGTTATGCTACAAAATATGAGTTTAGGATACACAGCAAAGTTCCATTTTCAAGACTTTCTTAGTTTATTAACCAAGTATGTTTGTAGTTATTTTTGAGTTTCCAAAGAGAGATGTCAACTCTTTTTTTTTTTACATTACATTTCTTGACTTTCTCCTTGAGTTGAATTACTTTTTCCAATTTTCTTGCTTTGAAATAGAATGTGCAGTGTCCCCATTGCATTTCAGAATCAGAATCAGAATAGAATATATTGCCATGGTCAGTGGGGGTCCCACCAACTAGGAAAGTGCTTCGAAATAAAGTGCTGTTAATAAATAAAATAAAACTAATATTAATAAATAAAATAAAATAAAAATAATAATAAAATAAAATAACAAAGGCTGATCACAAATTAAACAGTCTAATGGATGAGGGGAAATTAATTCAAAGTACAATTTATTTTTACATTTGCTCACCTTTTTTAGACACTGCTATTATTTTTACAGTGTCTACTGTGGCTGTTGTCAGGGACCGTCAAGCCCAAATTGTTATTTTAATGAAAATGACACGACAGGAAAGAGGCTAATAATGACATGCATGGCATTATTCACTGAAAATATTAATATGATAACATATTATCTTATCAAATTTTCATTTGTCAATATAAATACTGGAAATCCTGGTAACACAACTATGGCAAAAACTTCTATTTATTGCTGTCCCTTAATGGCTTTTTTTGTAGTTTTGCTCTGACCTCACGAGGGCCACCTAAGAATAGCTTTGTTCGCCTCTGGTCTATTGTAATACCTTTTCTTTTTGTACAATATCTGTTACTTATGGCGGGTTTTTGGGAAGGATGAGGATAAATGATGGAAAAATGAGATTTGACATTCACTGAACAGAAGTTGAGTAAGATAAATTGAGGCACCGTTTCATACATTTCTCAGTCATTTAGCCCTTTGTATAGTTTTCAGAATAAACAGTTTTTAAAAAAGCCTTTTTTCTTTTCTAAAATATTATTGTGGTGTTTATTTTATTAGCTCTTTAACTATTGCACCAGGAAATAGATAGATTTTCATTGAATTTTGACATTAATTAATTTCTCTTTATTTTAAATTTTAAATAAAAATAATTCTCTTCTATTTTAAATAATATTTAGATTTGTTTCATTGTTTGAAATATTAACTTGACAACAGAATAGGCCAAAAGACCTTACTACACCAGAATACTGTCCATTCCTTTGAGCTAAACCAGAGTTGACCCCAACCTGTGTCGCGTGAATACATTTCATTGTGGACAATGAATAATCAGTCCACACACAGATACAACACACAATATCCTCTGATGACGTCTTCGCCCACATGTTATTTGTCGGTGAAGGTGAAGCTGATTATTTAGTTCATCTTAAGTTTTGTACAGAAACCAACAATTGTTCCGGCGTAAGCGTTGGACCAGCATGACATGATTCTGACAAAGCAAATGCGTATGAAGGTAGTCCACCTCCTCGTGCACAGGCAGACAAAAGGGCGTCCGTCGAGAATGATTCATGAAATCCTTCCCTCAGTTGAATGAGAGCAGTGTCTGCGCCCCACTTGATCTAATCCGGTCCTTCTGAAGGGGGGGGGGCTTCTTCCTTCGGGGTTCGCCACAGTGGATCATCTACCTCGATCTCACCCTGTCCTCTGCATCCTCTTCTCTCAAACCTACAAACCTCATGTCCTCCTTCACCACCTCCATCAATCTCCTCTGTGGCCTTCCTCTCCACCTTCTGCCTGGCAGTTCCAACCTCTCAACATCTTCATCTACCAATGTACTGGCTCTCTCTCTCTCCTCTGTACATGTCCAAACCATCTCCATCCAGCCTCTCTGACTTGGTCTCCTAAACACCTGAGCACATGTGCTGTCCCTCTGATCCTATCATCATCCTGCTCACTCCCAGAGAGAAGCTCAGCATCTTCATCTCTGCTACCTCCGGCTCTGCCTCCTGTCTTTTCCTCAGTGCCACTGTTTCCAAACCATACAACATTGCTGGCCTCACCACTGTTGATACACCTTCACCTTCATCCTTGCCGACACCCTTTTGTCACACATCAAACCTGACACTTGTCTCCAATGATTCCATCCTGCCTGCACCTGCTTCTTCACCTCCTTCCCACACTCTCCATCACCTTGGACAGTTGAGCCCAAGTACTTCAAACCCCCCACCTTCTTCTTTATCTCTGCATCCTGTAACTTCACCTGTCCACTTGGCCCCCTCTCATTCACACTGTTACAGACAAAACAGTGTAAATAAAATTATTCTTCATGTCATGTTCTTAATGTTAACACTACTTATAATACTTTTATAGACAAATTATACTATTTACAGAGGCGGCTGAGTGTTGGGGGGCGCGAAACGTTTACTCCTTCCTGGGGGGGTGCAACAGAAAATAATTGAGAAGCACTGATCTAAAGGAAGGCAGTGGTCATGCGGGGAGCAGAACATTTGCAGTTCAATATGAAACCTATCATCACAAAGAAAAAGTGAAGTCGTAATCCTACCGTGTGCTTCATCCAGATTAACAAAAAGAGCACTTTTCTCATGCATTGAAAGGGTTCGTGCTTGGGTCTCACTGACTTGAGGTCACTTTTGGAAGCAAATTCTGAACTTCTGTGTGTTTTATTGATTCATTTTCCTCCCTGTCCTGTTTCTGTTCTGCAGCTCCACGAAGTGGCAAACACACTATGTGGATACAAAGTTTTGGAAAAAGAGGTAAGACCAGGCCGATCCTGAAATACTTGCGTTATGTTTTTATCCTTGATGCTCTTATATCGCTAAGCCATGTGAATTCAAGTCACCACACAAGAGCAAAATGGCACCGTGGAGTTGTGAGGCTGATCGATCATGTCTGATGTCTTGAAGCGTTATGACCTCAACAATGTGATACACATCAGAGGCTGCACCGACGCCTTTGTCATCTGGCTGACCGACAACTACAAGATCATGGCTGGCATCTTGTTAGGCATACTACTGCCTCAGGTACGGACTCACGAAACACTTCATTACACGGTGGTACTGCGGGTATTCATCCGAATAAACTCCACCCGCCGGATGTCGCAGCACAAACAAGCGTGACGGAGCACAGTTGTGTGTTTCCCAGCAGATCTAACAAACACGCAACACATCTCTCCTCGCGCTAAATCAGATCCATTTGTTGGTGAAAGTGTGGCCTCACCATGTGACGTCCACACAAAAACCTGCCTCTTCAAATGGCTGGCGGGGAGTTGCACTTTTTAAAGTTTGGCCTCATTTGTAGCCATCCATATTCAGCAGCTTGTTCGGGAAGCTAAGTGGGAGAAAATTGCTTCACCTCCAGTTCATCCCAGAAACACACTCCAGGGTCAACAGCGCCAGCAGCGTGTCGCGCGCCTACTTCGGATGACTTCAGCGTCCGAGCTTAATAATCACTCAGGCGTGGATTTATTTGTTGGTGGTTCAGGTCAGCAGCCCACTTAGAGCTAATGTGGCATTTTTACTATGAGCACATGTCCACGTGCTTCTCACTTCCCACATCAAATCTGCTCCAGTAGATGAGGTGGGTGTTGACAGGCAGCTTCATTTCAGTCGCAGTTTTTCCTCCCAGTGACACTCAACACTGTTCAGTCTGTTTACTTCAGGAAAAAAAAGATCTTTTGAGTTCAGCTTAGTCTGTCTTGCGCAGACGCTACACCACATCCTTCTCATGTGTGCTGTATTGACAACTATCAACCGTGTCACCAACAAGCATCAGGCCATCCACCCGCTACTTATTTTCCAGACGGGATTCATCGCAGGATTAGTCTTTTAGTGGATAAACGTTACACGTGTTGTGATAACAACTTTTAAATCTTCATTTTACGTGTCATTTAATAATAATAAGATAAGCAAACCCAAGTAGCAAAAGCAAAAGGTGACACCAAATGCACTGTGCACATGCTTTAACACTTTTCAATCACAACTCTTTCATTTGAATTTAACATTTTGGTAAATTATCTTGTAGCACAAAGTAGGGCAGGCAGTTCAACACAATAGGGTACGATCCTGAACTGCAAAGTTCAAAGGTCGTCCCCACTCCTTTGCGCTTACTACACTACCCAACAATGAGGTCTATCTATTATCCAACCATGAAAACTGCGTCTCGCTTGAGGAAAATGAAACACTGTTGTCCGTAACTGTGTACTATTATTGGGTGGTTTGGGCGTTGGTTTGTTTAAGGGTTTGTCTGAAGAAGAAGGTCCGACCTTTGGACTTTGGCTCGTCGTAATTGGAGATCTCGCCCTGATGAGGAACAGTACATCGATCACCGAAGAGCTTAAACACACAGAAAGGAGATGGAATACTCTCAGATATCAGATATATCTCAGATACTCGCACGTATACAGTCGCTCTCGCAACAATATTCCAAGTTTAATTGGAGTGACGGGTTGCCGTAGTAACCATCTCTGCGAACTATGATGTGATTAATGAGTTCAATGTCGAGCTGTCAATCATCCACAACTGATGCGTCCTTATTAGATTAGCAGACTTATGTAAGGCCTGACCTGGCCACGTGTGGCTCTGGAACCTTCACTGTCCTCAAAGGATGTGTATATATCGGATGGTGAATAGAGGCACACTGTTGCAAAACACTGCACACAGTATAGCAGATTCACTCTCATGCTTTCATTCATTCACTCATTTTTGTCTGTATGTTTATCTGATCTCCTTTCATACGTGCCTCTCTCCCTTCAGTTCTTCGGGCTGCTGGTCAGCTGGTTGTACATCACCCGTGTGGAAGACGCCATCAGTGAGTGGGGCAACTACACCGACGGGCTTTTGGACGCCCAGCAGCAGAGTCGGCCGCCAATCCATCGAGGTCGCGTGTCCAAGTGGCTCAAGTGCATGCCAGACAAGTGCTGATCCGCCGTTCACCTCTCTTTACCTCTGTCTCTTCCTGTTGACATCAATTCTACTGTGTGAAATAGTTGCAGAAGCAAACCTTCCACCTGAGCAGCAGTTTACTGGCGCTCCAGCGTGCTGCTGGCTCAGGGAGGACCTTCTGAAGACCGCTGTCCCGTCATCTCTTATGTTCCTAGCCTTCACTGGGGCTCTGAACTTGTTTGTTTTTTGAACTGTAATGACTTTTCCTCCAAGAATTTTGACACCAAGTTTGAGATATTTTTGAGAAACTGAATGGATCTGACACCATTTTAAGTGTTAAGCTGAAAATGTGCATCAGTGCGCTTTCCAAGTGTTAACTGGAATGGAGGGAATCACTCTGGGAATTTCTTTTTGGTTCCTGTTCAATGTTTAGTTTTGTCTTTTGGAGCAGGTCACTTGCATGTCCATGGTGCCTGACTCGTGTTTGAAATGACTCTTCTACATGAACAGTTGGATATGAGAAGTGAAAAGAACCGCTGAATGTCCGACGTCGCAGCCTGCCACACTTCACTCCCCGTCTGCTGTGAGAGAACCCAAATGCGGCTTTGCTGCCTTGTCAAGTTTTTAGTCCTCAATATTGGTTCCATATTATCGGTTGCTTGCTACTTTGTAATTCAGTGTTTTTGCTTCATGAGATGTTTAGAATGTTCAGTGCAGTATTGACAGAATCCAAATAAACATGTTATGAAGTGCTAAAACAGAGGTGGGCGAAGCAACTTATACCATAGCGAAGCAACGTGCCATGTGCTACGTTAAGCTTTTTATTTATTACTTCAGATTCTAAATAGAATGAATATGTATGTTATAGTTTGCTTTTTTTTTTTTTCTTTTTTCAGTTCAATGGCTGTTTTTGTCCCCATACACACACACACACACACACGCATATATATATATATATATATATATATATATATATATATGTATATATATATATATATATATAAAAAGTGCCTTTATAGCTTTGGTTTTTACTCATAAAAATGTGTTCTAATATATCTATGGTTCAAATTAAATGTCAATAAAATCAAAGGGAAAAAAACAAGTATCATGGCGTGATTATGGGACACTTTCCCATTATATATGATTGAAGTAGCAAGATATAAGTCACTCCAGACCGCATCTGTTTTAGTGAGGTGTGTCTCTCTGCTAGAGCTTCATAAGAAACCTGCCGACCTCACCCTGAGGTCTTGCTCACCACGTTACCTCAAGGCAGTTTGTGTCCGTGACAGGAATACATTCTGAGCCTCTGCCATTTTTACTTTTGAAAAACGTGCTCTGAAAAGACCATATTTGATTCAGAAATATGCGCTGGACTGGATCCGTCATGGTAACACGCGGCCCTGCTAGCTAGATCGATAGCTCTTTTGTTCTGAGGTCACACTGGATTCCAGACCCCTGAAGGAACATCTCTGTCCACTGTAGGCAATTTTGAGGATAAAAATATAAATAAATAAAAGCTGTCATTCATCCTCTGCTAATTCCCAGCATGACGTGGAGCAGCGATTTAATCCCAAATGACACGGGGCCCGAGGTGGTCACCCGTAATAGACACATCGACCACCGGTCACACTGTCCTGGACTCTTGTCCTCCACTTTTCATTTGCTGAAGAAGAAAATAAAAACATGTTTACATTTGCTCTTTCATCGACGAAAACAGCACCAGCAGTGTGGTTCAATAAACCGCTACC
Organism: Synchiropus splendidus; assembly: GCF_027744825.2. Taxonomy (NCBI): domain Eukaryota; kingdom Metazoa; phylum Chordata; class Actinopteri; order Syngnathiformes; family Callionymidae; genus Synchiropus; species Synchiropus splendidus. The sequence goes on from NC_071338.1 coordinate 30,253,665, forward strand.
TCTGTGTTTCATTAGTGCAAATTGAGAATATTTTAATTCATGTTGACGTGTTTAATAAACCTGCAGTGCTGAGAGAGCCGTATATTTCCATTTAAACTCCGCACATTGGAACCATTCTCCAGTGCAAACAATGGCGAAACTATAATAACGTTTGCAATTATGTGTTGAACCGGCTCCCGGATGCAAGGTCCTCCACTGGAATGAGCTATTGAGCTGCCGCCTTTCTTGCTCGGAGTGAGTGAAGAGGAGCTCTTGTCAGTTCATTCTCTCGCAGCCGTGTCAATCTCACACGCACATTAGCATGAGGATTCACTGTAAAATACTTTAATAAAATGATGGGAATTTTATACGGCTGAGGAAATTGCTCACGAATGATGACGCAGTGATGTTACCCTTTATACACTACAGCCACAAAAGAATGAGAATTCTAACCGGCAGGGATTGATCTGCACAGTGGTGAGTTTATTTAACATTATTTGATCTGAAAACTGGTCTCAACGCCGCCATTCTAAGGCCTTGGTCTTGGCATTTAGACTCCACTTTAGACTGCAATCGAGTTTTTCTGAATCATAAATGTGTGAAATTCTGCAAAAAAAATCTCAATACTGAATACTAACATTGTTCTTAAGAACTGCCACCCATGCGACTATTTTTCAAAATGACAAATGATTCTGTGTTCTGTATTCAGTTTTGGACTTGGTCTCATACTCACCCCGTGAGAGTCTTGGATGAGTCTTGCTCTTGTGTTCTGGTGTCTGTCTCGGGTTCTGTGGTCTCGACTACAGCATTAATTCTTTAAGTTGTCATTGAAGCACTTTCTGAAAAGTGCTATTTAGATAGAGTAGACTATAGTTTAATCTAGTTCCCGTAATTTCCGGATTCTGAGCGGCTACTTTTTTCTCGCGGTCTGAACCCTGCGGCTTATACAGCGACGCGGCTAATATATGGATTTTTAAAGGCTAAAGAGCGTCACGCTGCCAAAATACTGAGTCTCCTCACATCAAACTGATGAAACCACAGGCGTTTTATTGCGGTGTTTTCTCCCGTGTGTCCGCAGCTCCTCCTACAGAGCCGATCTCTTGGAGGACCGGACGCTGGAAGGCGCAGCTGAGACCGGCTGTGGTGTCTGAACTTCAGACACATGGGTGAAAACAGCGTATTGTGATCGCTTTAATGTCAATAAAAGATGTGAGGAGTTGATGATTCAAGTTCGGAACATGGCCCAGTTTGTTTCATGAGTCAGTCTCCATGCTGGAGCCTGTTTTCCAGACCAGTTTAGAAGTGATCCCTATGCATTTTTAAGCACCACTGACCTTTCTTCTGAGCAGACAGCACCACTGCACCCGCGGCTTACAGACTGCTGAACAATCCATTTTCCTTCTTAAATTTAGTGGGTGGGGCTAACATCCCGCTGTAGTCTATAGTCCGGAATTCGTTCATGATCTCACACGAGACTTTCACCAGCTCTTTGTGACGTCACAACGGGTCCCGTGCATTGCTCAGTGGAAACTCCACCCACCCAAGTTCACGCTGCACCACATTCTTTTTCCACTTCTGTGACGTCTCCACACCAGCACTTTAGACTGCAATCGAGGTTTTCTGAATCATAAATGTGTGAAATTCTGCAAAAAAAATCTCATTACTGAATACTAAGATTGTTCTTAAGAACTGCCACCCATGCGACTATTTTCCAAAATGACAAATGATTCTGTGTTCTGTGTTCTGAAACTCCACCCACCCAAGTTCACGCTGCGCCACATTCTTTTTCCACTTCTGTGACGTCTCCACACCAGCACGAAAAACAATTTAAAAATGTAGTAGGCGGCGCGTTTTAGCATTAGCATCCCCTGCAGAAGAGTGTGTTAAAACACAAGGCTTCTTGCCTTCTCATCCAAATCACTGTGCTTCCTTTTAATAACAGGACCCACTCTAGATTTGGAGGGGGGGGGGCTCTGCTATAGGTTCAGTCCAGAGCCAGGGACTTGGAGTTCAGCCACTTCAGCGTGTAGGAGGGCGACGGTGCACGGTTCCTCTTCATTAGAAAGTTTGTCAGCAGCATCCAGCTGGCGGGAGACCTCGGCACAGCCTGAGCACATGATGTCAGGACTGAAATGTACACTTCAATTTGAGAAAATATCTTTAATAAAAACTGCATCTGCTCCACAATTACAAGTTCCAGGATTAAGACCCTTGCTGGAGGAGTTCGCTCTGCCTTTGCAGACTCTGCGGATGTTACTCATTCAGCTTTTGTTCATCGATAAACAACTGCGTGTAAACATGTCCTGAATGAGGCTCATGACGTAAACAGCATTGGAGGTTGACGTTTATCTGTTCTGCTTCCTTGTCCATCATTCAAGGACTGACACACATGAATATTTCATGGTGACCACGACAAAGCGCAAGGACATTAGTTCAGCTTTAACAGGGCCCGTAGACAATGTTCACTGGGTCTAAAAGGAGGAGCCTCTCTACTGCACCAACAGATGAATGACGGTTGACCTTGACCCAGCATCCTTGGAGAAAATTGGAGTTTGGCCAATTGAGATTCAAGGATGGCGAATCAATCGTCCAATCTTTTAAATGACCATGTGATCAAGTGGAAATCTGCTTTCACAGCACAACAGTTCTACTAATGCAGTTCCTGCTTCAGAGCATTCAGACCAATGAAGACAATCCATAGGCTGTTACTGAGGGGTGGATGGTTATGTCGTGTGACTGTTGTGAGTGAGTGTCAAGCAAAGAGAACGACGAACAAGAGCCTCAACAGGCCGATCCAGCATGTCCTGTCTTATTCATACGCTCATCATGAAGATGCTCCCTCCAAACATTTGGTGAATATTTCACATTTCATTTTCATTTTTGTGCAAAAAGAAAAAAACTGCAGCATCGAGATCCAATATCACTTCAAATGTCAGCAGCAAAGGTCCCCTTCAATAGGATGGGATTTTTTAATTTTTCTTTTTAAATGTACACTTGAGTAACAAGGGGAAAAATTCATTGTAATAAGAGTGTAATTATTCCACACTAAAATACATCAAAGACATTCAATATAAACCACAAAAGAGGAGCAGGATATTTCATTTTATTTTGTAACGCAAGACGTACTTACAAAAACTGAAAAGGAGGTAAATAGAATGATATTCATTCTTTAATTTGCAATAGTAATAGATAATAAATGTTTGTTTATAGGTTGCTAGTGGTCAGACATGACCAGTTGTATCCCCCGCACTTGCCTCTGTGCAGGTTCTCAGGATGGAAACATGTCGACATCAAGCTTGAACATCACCCAACGCTCCCTTTGGTTTTGTGTTTCTTTCTATTTCAACTGCAGCACTGGTGGCTATTCAGTGAAACCTGTAGATCACAGTCTTTGCTGAGCTGCTTTTCGACATTCCAGTAGTCAAAAATATTACTTCCAGCAGTTAAAAAAATAGTTGGTTTTTTTCATCTAAATCTTGCCATGGTGGAATGAGCAAGATATTTCAGTCAAAAAATGAAAATATTGATACAAAGAGATGGAATCCACATCGTGGTGTCAACATGTAGAAAGCCGGCAGCCTGGGGCCGTGAAGCCCATCTATCATCTTCCTCAACCACTTATCTGTTGCCAAGGAACAAGGGCGATGGTACAATCAGGCATTAGTGTTTCCCCAAGGTTTGCTGGGTTGATAGAAAACAACAACCAATGACTTGCAAACATCCCATAAAAGACAAAATGGAATAAGTGACGGTCTCAATGCTGCTATTACGGATTCACTGGCTCCCTCTCTCTTTGTTCAAATGGCTTATAATATGAATTATTAATATTTAGGATTCTGTTTTCCCGTTCTAGTTTCAGGCAACACTTGTCCATCACGCTCTCTGAAACTTTCTTTCCTCTTGTCTTCTACATGCATGAACCTCTCGGGTGGTCTTCCTCTTCTTCCATCTCCAGCGTCCAGCGCTGCCACTCCCCGTGTCCAAACCCTCTTGCGTCCCTCACTTGGACTCCACTCACTCCTTTCTGCCACGGCAGGACATTGTGCTGCAAATTAAAGAACAGAACGCGGGGATGTGGTGCGCTCTACTTTTGACTGAACTGAGAATGAGATTTTCCTTCCAGCACCTGTTTGGCGTAGAACTGTGGCACATCACACGGGAGATGAATGTGAGCGCACCTGCGTCTGCGAGTGTCCAGATCCTGAGTGGATACCAGGTGTCTCTGAAACACGGCGTTGAGACAAAGTATTGGAAACCATCAATCACCCTTCCACTCATGCATGACCACCTGCTCTTCTGCATTTCCGAGTGATGAACGTGGGACAGTTCAGAATATACTGTGTGTGTGTGTGTGTTTAAGCATATCTGTCCTAGTGATGTCCAATTTTGGGGCCCTTTTGCTGGACCCGTCAAGGTTAAGCCTCAGAGTCCTGGATCAGGTGAGCCATGTGTTTTGCATGGTTAGGTTTAGGGTGAGAGGCTGGGGAAAGGGTTATGGCAATGAGAGGTCCCATAAAAACATGACTATGGCTTGTTTATCCTACTTTGTGGGGACCCATCTGTCCTTGTGAGGACGGTATGACTGTGTGGGGACATTGGTTTGGACCCGGTTATATATGACATTAAACGCTGAGCCGCCAAACACAGGGCGTCTTTAGTGGCAGATGAACATTCTCCGTGTCAGCACCCGACATACAGCACATCCTGAGCCTCACCACCTTCGCCTCTGATTCATCTGAGATGGGTTCCATGCTTGCGTAAATACATCAAGCAGACACACTCAATATTGTGTGGGGCTCATTTGTTAGTCTGGCTATCAGATGCTGGCATTTCACTCAGCAAACAACTCAATAGCAAACTGGACAAATTGATTGAGTCCAAAAGGTAAAAGAAGATTTTATTATAATAGCATAGTTTGGCTCCATCGACCAAACGCTCGGAGCTGCATCGTAACTGCGTGGATTAGTTGTTACGACTGAGTTCCGGTTGAACTGGGGAATGGCTTCTGGGTGTTTGACTCAATCCAGAACAACCTGCACTATTGAGCTGTTCAAGATAAACGCCGGCCTCTGGACGCTGTCAATTTCCAATTATTCCGTCGACTGAAGAATGGTGAGACGTCTGCCGGAGCCATAACATTATGCACGTCTGACCTTACCTTTATCTCTTCAGTGACATTATCATCAATTCATTAATTCAAATTAATTCTTTGCCCACTGCCAAACCTCCCATTTAGAACCTGTGCGCCCGGAATAAAAGGCAGCAGGGATCAGACAGCCTCAACATTTCAAGATGTGACTAGTTACAGGCGGAAACACTACGCTTCATTATTGCCTGACTTAAGGGCAGCATCCTGAAAAGGAACAGTGTGTTTGTCTAAGAAAGTAGTGCTTTGGGGGCTGAGAGACAGATGAATTGAAGGGATATTTATTGTCGCCGTAGTTGAGTAAGAATGATTCCTCTGTCACGTTTACAACTCGGTGCTCAGGGGACGGACTCTGAGATTTTAACCTCAAAATTACTGGTTGATAACAGGAGAGTTATCACGCAAGAAAGATGGATGGATAGGAAATTTTCAGCAATTTACTTTTGTCACCCCACGGAGAAATAACTATAGTAAAATCTTTAAATATCTGATTAGATTTGGGATTGTTGATGAAAAGATTTTATTAGATGTGGGAGAATACTGCAGTGCAGAGAAGTCATTTCTGACATGCCAAGTTCTGACAACAACAATTTGCCGGGTGAACTGTGTCGGTGGAGCAGGGTTGGTGTAGTCCACCGAAACTGGAATTGTAAATCAATTGTTGACTGTAATACAAATTAAAAAAAAAGAAATAAAACCAGAACAAAATTGTCCTTTATTTTCTTCTTTGTTAGTTTAGTATTTACTATTTATTTAGCTCTGCTGTTTTTTTGTTTTGTTTTTTTTACAGTGACTGGACAGGTGTGGCACTTTGAGGTCTGTGACGTCACTCGTGTGGACGACCTGCCGACGCTGAGCGCGCGATGTTGAAGTTGGGAGAAAGCGTCCAAACTTGATACATTTTTGAAGTGGTGTCCTAATTTTTGAGACCAATATCTACTCAACACCAAGAAAAAATTCCCAGTGAGAACCGGGTGCAGCCGCACCTGAGTAAACACCGTTTGTTTGGCTCACTCCTGCTGATTTTAAATCTTCAGCGTATGTGAAACAAATGTGAGGAGTATTGTAATGTATTGTAATGAATAGAGGAGCTTGAAGTGATTATTGATTCAATAATACTGGATTTAAAAATAAAGCATCAATTGTAGACTATGGAAGCTCTGGACTGCCATGGTAAGTTATTTTTATTTATGTATTATCTTGTTCATACGAGATTAATATTACGTTTGTACAAGAAAAAAACATGTTTGTACGAGATAATTATTACATTTGTATGAGTAAAAATGTGGGGTGACCAGAGAGCGCCGAGCCGATGCTCCGACAGCACCTGCTTCTCAATGGACGGACACGATGGTGCAGCACCTTGAGAAGCTGCGGACTGTCAGAAGACCATATTAAGAAGCTCCAGGATGACAAAGTCTGAAACGCATGTCAATTCATTTCACTGTTGGCCGGACAGTCGGCCATTTAAATGCTCAGTCCATTGAGAAACACGCGCTGTCGGAGCATCAACTTGGCGGTCTCTGGTCATCCCACATCCAACGTATGAACATGCTTTTTTCTCATACGAACGTAAGACTTGTCTCGTACGAACGTATACTTATCTCGTACGAACGTATACTTATCTCGTACAGATTTTTGCTCGTACGAACGTAAGCCTTGTCTCGTACGAACGTATACTTATCTCGTACAGATGTTTTTTTTTTGCTGGTACGAACGTAAGCCTTGTCTTTTACGAACGTATACTTATCTCGTACAGATGGGTTTTTTTTTGCTCGTACGAACGTAAGCCTTGTCTCGTACGAACGTAAGCCTTGTCTCGTACGAACGTATACTTATCTCGTACAGATGTTTTTTTTTTTGCTAGTACGAACGTAAGCCTTGTCTTTTACGAACGTATACTTATCTCGTACAGATGGGTTTTTTTTTGCTCGTACGAACGTAAGCCTTGTCTCGTACGAACGTATACTTATCTTGTACAGATGTTTTTTTTTTTGCTCGTACGAACGTAAGCCTTGTCTCGTACGAACGTATACTTATCTCGTACAGATGTTTTTTTTTTTTGCTCGTACGAATGTAAGTCTTGTCTCGTACGAACATATACTTATCTCGTACAGATGGTTTTTTTTTTGCTCGTACGAATGTAAGCCTTGTCTCGTACGAACGTATACTTATCTCGTACAGATGTTTTTTTTTTTGCTCGTACGAACGTAAGCCTTGTCTCGTACGAACGTATACTTATCTTGTACAGATGTTTTTTTTTTGCTCGTACGAACGTAAGCCTTGTCTCATACGAACGTATACTTATCTCGTACAGATGTTTTTTTTTTTGCTTGTACGAACGTAAGCCTTGTCTCTTACGAACGTATACTTATCTCGTACAGATGATTTTTTTTTTTGCTCGTACGAACGTAAGCCTTGTCTCGTACGAACGTATACTTATCTCGTACAGATGTTTTTTTTTTTGCTCGTACGAACGTAAGCCTTGTCTCGTACGAACGTATACTTATCTCGTACACATGGTTTTTTTTGCTCGTACAAACGTAATAATTATCTCGTACGAACATGTTTTTTTTGACTGCAAATGTCACAATTATCTCTTATGAACATGTTTTCTCGTCCAAACTTAATATTTATCCCGTACGAACGAGATAATACATGAATAAAAATATCCTACCATGGCAGTTCAGAGCTTCTGTAGTAGACTATTTTAATAATAATAATAAAAAAAGTAAATTCACAACCTTGCGCGATAAAAACGTGTGCACATGTGCTCACCGGTAAACATTAGTTGTGACTAACCTACAGTTCCAGCACCGGAATTTCCAGTCCACGTGGGGCAGGCGGACCAGATCAGCCAGTGACATGCTCTACAGAGGTGTCCAGTCAGTAGAGCTCCACCCACCAGAAGACTGCGGACAGTAGCTCTGGCAGATCGTGAGACAGCTCCACCCTAGGTTTGTGTGTACTGCAGAGTTGTTACAACAACAGCCCACTAGTCGGGAGCTAGTGGTCACTCCTGCTGAAGAGGGATACATTTAATGCAAAGAGTAAATTGCCTTGGTGACAGTCAAGTGATGTAAATGATGATATTAAGAAGCACAAAACACAACCAGAAACACACAGTTTCTCACCATAGAGAATGAGAAGGAGTGTTTTTGTGAGGTGGGAGATCCATCTGCGGTTGAAGTGAAATGTTTCTCTGACTGAAGGAAGTAGTCAACATTTTGCTTCCTGTTTTCAAAAGTGGAGCAGACCACCCTGAGGGTGACCCTGGGAGGCCTGCTGGACATTTTTCCTCACATTAAATATTAAATAGGTGATGAATGTTAAACAAACCAATGCATGTTTTGAAACTATTGCCTCATTAATATCTTATTTTATGCTCCACCTAAGATTGATCAGCGCATTGAGTCTGTGCATAGACTTTGTCAAATAAACAAAATATTCTGCATAGCAATAGAACATTTATGAGTATTTTTGCTCCACGAGATGGATGGAAACGATGGAATTGTTTCATCGACCTTGATATATAAAAAAAAATAAAATCAACAATAAAAATAAATAAATAAAATGACAAAAGTTGGATTTCTTTTTTATCCAGAGAATAATAATATTAATAAGTTAATCAATTAATGACAAGTTATATTAATAGTTTGTGTGTCCTAAATTATAAGATAAACATATAAGCACTGTATAATTTAGAACGTACGGTAACATGATGAGGTTTGGAGTGTAAGAACTACTACTGATTAATGTTGCAAAGCTTAACTTGGCATCACGTGGCTTCAGTGCAAACAACACATATCACCAAACCATCTTGTCGGTGTGGTATTTCAGCTTTACTTTATCTTTATTTTCATCTTTGGCATCTGAGGCCAGTGTCTTGACTCGAGAAAGTAAACCATGAGTATGGGCAAGTCTCTGAAAGTACTTCAAAGTTTGGTGAAACATTATTCAGAAGAGAAAATCCAGAGAGCCATGACGCGCACCACCCAGCTGAAGTGCTGCATTTGTGCCATCTTCCTGGTGCAAAGAGCCGGTTGACGGCACCTGTCGGAGCTTGCTTCCAAGTGTTGGCAATACACCTACCGTGTACCTCCGCGCGCTTATTTACTAGTGAGAATGACTACCAAGAATCCAACAAGTTATATCCAAGACATTTATTCCCTGACAGAGGAGTCTAATACAAAAGCAGAATTCTGGGTCAGCAACTACGCCTGACTCATCCTTAGCAGTAGTCCAGAAGAGCGACAAAAAAAAACTATCTGAGGTCTTGACCCTTTATACACGAAAGTTTCTCTACATGGGCTCCGTCCTCGTCCGATTGGTCCTCCGCTGTTGACGCCAGTCCTGGTCGCTGGCTCCCTCGTAACCATGGCAACGATCACAAGGTACGCGCCCCCGTTCTGGACCCAGGCGGGTCTTATCAGGATCAGCTCCTTCCAGCTCTGGAGAAGATGGTACTTCCCAGCCTCCTCCGTCTGACCTTGGATCCTCTAAGGAGTTTGTTCCTCCAGTGTGGTTCACTCCAAATTCTCACACACACTCAGCCACACTCCCTCTTTCACCATTCCTGTGGATAACTTCTTTATTAGTAGATCAAACAATGGATAATATTAATACTGTAGAATACTTCCCATGACAAGTCATCCAGTGGCGGTCCTACAGCGAATGACTCTCCAGGCGATCCCTCTTCACCGCACCTCTCACACCAAAAAAACAAACGTTTTTAACTTTCCGTTAAAACATTATACATTTGACCTGTGTGAACATAGTATTTCGAAATACGTCAACAAAAAATAAAATATGCCCTTTCTGGCATTTCTTGATGCAAGTCCTCAACTATTTCCACAAAAGAAATTTGCCGTCCAGTTGAAGAGTTTGTGCTGATGACAGCAGAGACGTGGAAGATCTCTGGTATGAGTTTCAGTTTTGAGAAGCTCCTCTACGGTTACGTGATGCCCCAGAAAACCAAACCGACCTTTCATGTTCGACAGGGTGCAGAGCACAGTGGCCTGATCTCATCGCACCCTGGACTTTGCTGGTGCCTGCATGAAGGACATGGTGGAGTCCTTGGTGGCCCATACTGTCCTTGCTGGGTGCTTCTTCATCCTCGGCTCACCGGTAGGACGTTGGACGCTTGGCTCCTGAGGTATGGTCTTTTTTCTTTCAGGCCATGCTGGGAGGGCACTTATCCCAGAGGCCTTTAACCAAAAGCGAAGGCCGTCTGAGAGTGTAGCACATATGACATAGAAATATGGGTTACTTTATGTAACCACAGGTCTGTGAATATGTGTGTCGCCCTCTAAACTGGCTTCTGTGGCTGAGTTCCAAAAGAGGCTGAGCCACGGAAGCCAAGGGGGTCATAGTGGGCGGTGCCTAACTGGACGGTGAGCCAGTCAATCAAAAGTCTCAGGCCTCGATGTGGATTAACCAATAGCAAAGGCTGTAAGAGGGCAACACACACGTTCACAGAACGTGAACTGTGGTTACAGGTTAAAGGTAACCAAGATTCATGAAGAAGAAAATGTCTGGTTTATATATATATATATATATATATATATATATATATATATATATATATATATATATATATATATATATATATATATATATATATATAGTGTGGCTGAGTGTGTGTGAGATACACATATATATGCAGCTCGGACTGAAAATGAAAAAGCATTTCTGTTAATGCGTTTTAATTACAAATATGAATCGCTTCCACAGTCACACGAGGGAAATGGGACTCCTTCCTTTCATGCTACTGCAGTGTCGCCTGCTGGTGATGTGCGGCATTAGACGCGGTGCAGGTGCCCCTGTCCCATCAACAGAGGGCGCCCATAAAATCCCCCGCACCCCTAGTTTTGGATTACGTCAAGGTTTGATGCAGACTCTTCAACCTTAGAATAAAAGGGTAAATAAAATGTTTATTTTTTATTTTTATTTTTTTATTTAACTTGTTTTTGCCTTGCGTAGGTTTTTGTCTTCAGTTTGATTTCATGGTTTAGTCTCGGCCGCCGACGATATGTCATTGCTGAGACTCAGACTCACTTTTAGAGATTTCTTTTTCATGTTGGAATTTATTTGTTTTTTAAAGTGGCCACACATTGGAGGAAATGAGCTCTGTTTCAGGACTATTTATTTTGTTAAATTATTTTTTAATACATAGAAACACATTTTTTTAAATCAGTATATATATATATATATATATATATATATATATATATATATATATATATATATATATATATATATATATATATATATATATATATATATATATATATATATATATATATATATATATATATATATTAATCTCTTTATTTTTTTGGCATTGAAAAAAATGGACAGAAAAAAGAATGGAGGAACTGAAAAACAGAATTTTGGCTGAAACATTTTTGTATTGAGGTTGAATACTAGAATGTTATCAAAATTAAAAATAAGAATATATTTCTATATTTATTTTTTCATCCAATATTCATCAGACTCAGCATCAAAACATCACACAGACAGAGAGAGTGTTTCAGAAGCATGGTGCGTTTATTGACAACAACAAGAGTGTGCACTTTGTTTCTCGGAGAGGTCAAAGGTCAGCGCTTATTTACAAGCGTCACGGCGGCTCAGACCGGAGCCTCTACCTGCGCGTCTGACTCTGGAGACAGCTGGGACATCTCCAGCTCCTCCACAGCTGCTGGGAGCTGCTCTCCCCTCCTGCCCCTCCACACCACCACAACAACAACAACAACAACAACACACAGCATCATCAGCACCACAGCACTGAGCAGCACGGACCTCAGCAGGTGGTGATCAACCCCTGGCTCGCCGAACATAACCAGGGTCTCAGATCTGAACACACAGTTGAAATGGCCTCTAAAAGCCACACACCAGAAGTGTCCACTGTCCTGCAGAGAGACGTTCCTGATCACCAGGCTGCTGCCAGAGAGGTACATGTTGTCTAGTTGTTGTGACTCAACATCAATGACTCGTCCTTCGGTTCTGTTGGACCTCATGAACCACTGAACCCAATCAGTCTGATTCCAGTCCCCACAGGGAAGAGTGAGGTTCTCCCCTCCAGTGAAGAGCTCCACAGCAGGAGGTCCAGGCTCAGGACACACGTACAGGTCATAACGCTCAAGACCAGAAGCACCGAGTACACAGATGTATTCACCTGTGTGGGCCAACGTCAGAGATGGAAACATCAGAGAGGAGTTGGGAGTGACGTTGTGAGAGCCCAGTGAATTAAATATGGTCCACCTGCTTGTTTGGTTCCTGCTGCTGTCAGAACAGTTCAGCTCCAGACTCTCTCCCACCGAGCGCAGGATGACTTGTGGTCGGACTCGAACATAGAAATGACTGTGAAGGTGGCACCTGAGCTGCTGCTTCTCCAGACAGAAGTAGGAGATGATAGAAGAAAGTCTGTCAAGAGTGACCAGGATGGAAGCCTTGTTCTCCAGCAGCTGGACTTTGTGGTCTGAAGGTGTTCCCTCATCTATGAACACAATTCCATCCCCTGAGTAGCTGTCATAGGCCCACTGAACACTCTGGTTTGGTCCCACACTGTCACAGCTCAGCTCCACTGTCTCTCCACCATTCACATACAGAGGCTTATGATCTCTCGTCTTCTGGTCATCACACACCAGGAGTGTGGAGTTCCTGTCCAGTGTCAGGTTGCCCTGAGTCCAGCACTGCTGCTGGTACTGACCTGAGTGGGAAACATCCAGAGGGTCTACGTCATAATAGTAGTCTGAAAAGTTCCACACCACCTGCATCCCCTCAGAGGTCCATCTGGAGATGGAGCAGAAGTCGGCATCGTCGTCCAGGAAGAAGAGATGATTCTTCCCTGCTCTCAGGATGATCTCAGCGTGGATGTCGGAGCAGAGCAGCAGCACCAGCAGCAGCAGAGCAGCCATGGTGTCGTGTGTGAGGGGCTCAACTCTGACGGCTGCTTCATCGTCTCTATCTCAACACCATCAGCTGCTGCGTGGAACTGAAGGTCAGATCCGGAGGAGGCTGCATGCTACTTCCTGTCAAGTGTGAAGAGTGGAGCCGCAGAGTTTCACATGAACGACACCAGACCAAGCTCCGTCCTGCCATCCCACACCGAGAGACAAAGTTATCTCCACATTCAGACACTATCCAGGACAAGTGAGGAACAGATTACACAAAGATGCCACTATCCGCAGTTTCACCTCAACACTGTGAAGGCAAGTGGGATCGGTTACTGGATATTGGATCACGGAGAGATGGAAACGAAACTCAAATTAAATTATGAAATAAAAATAACTCATGGAGATAATCTTCACAAATAAATAAATACATATACAGAATAAGACAAACATTTACAAAATGCATAATGTCATTTCTGACTCTGTTACACAGACGTGCAGAGCTCCACTCGGGCTGGAGTGTTTGAAAAGCATTGTTTCCACAGGCACAGACTCATGTCGCTGTAAAGTCAGGGCCCAACACTGCCCTATGATCTGCCACTCACTACTTAGTGTCCACAGTAAAGGAGCAGGGTTTCCCGAGAGCAGAATGTGGTGCTGCGTCACCACACCTCTGCACACAGTGCAGTGCAGCTTTCAAGGTGCACTTCATCACCACTGTTGGACTCTGTTATATCACCTGTATGATTTCACCAAAAAATGATCAATATTCCTCTCAATTTTACTGAGCCGCACACCTGGTAAGAATAAAAAGTAAAGTGCGCGCACTTTTTAGTAAATTGTGAGACCAAAATACTAAAGAGTGTTCAGCAGTGTGGTGCCTGTGGGGACAATAGAAGTAGCAGACAGAACTGTTTAAACATATATTTTGAGAAATTCAGATAGATTTTTGGTTTCCCTAACTCATCAATAATATATCAGTGCATTGGAGGAATATAATTTATCATCCATAATAATAATAAGAAGAAGAAGAAGAATCCACAATGTTCTGTTTTTCTCAATCCACATGCAGCAGAAAGAGTTGTGGAGCAAATGGAATGAATCAATATCAGATCAGTGCCTGCAGTTTCCACATTTCATGGGCACACTTTAGTATTTCGTTCCCACGATTTACTAAAGCGTGCGCAGTTTATTTATTTATTTTTAACCGTGTCAAGTCTGGGGCTCCGTACAATTTTGTTAAATATGAAGTGTAAGTCGTACAGATGAGTTTAATAATAATTTGGAGAAACTGAGTAGAGATATATGTAGGATATATACGTCAATATATGGAGGCAAGAAAGTAACTTTGGACCTTCCCTGTCTGTAGAGGTAGATCGGTTCTGGACATGTCGTATCTGCTGTGCTCATGAGCTGAACTTCTCCTGCAGAGAACACAGGCTAATATATCATATCCATCTCCACATCCTAGAAGAAAATGTGTCAAAGTGAATCAAGGCTGAAGTCAATATTTTGTTGTTTAAATGTATGTATGGGTCCATATTTGTCAGTAATATACCAAATTAATTCAAACTGAAAAATGTGGCTTCTTGTGGCAAATATTCTTATATCAGTAAATATACTGTATGTATATGTATGTGTGTATATATATATATATATATATATATATATATATATATATATATATATATATATATATATATATATATATATATATATATATATATTTATATATATATATATAATTGAAAACCAGAATATTGGCTGAAACATTTTTGTATTGAGGTTGAAAACGAGAATGGAATTAAAATTAAAAATAAGAATATATTTCTATATTTATTTTTTCAGCCGCTATTCTATTTTTCAATGCCAATGTAAGCTGTCCCTGTTCTAGAGACGGCTGGTCCCCATCAGACTCAGCATCATAACATCACACAGACAGAGAGAGTGTTTCAGAAGCATGGTTCGTTTATTGAAGCCCAACAAGAGCGTGCACTTTGCTCATCAGAGAGGTCAAAGGTCAGCGCTTATTTACAAGCGTCACGGCGGCTCAGACCGGAGCCTCT